>NW_009953758.1:3574505-3611260 GCF_000747805.2 Chaetura pelagica | reverse complement strand
CTTCCGAGGAATTTCTGAGCTTCTTTGGTCCTCCTTTTAATTCCTCCATAATTCTTTGTATATATAAACATGTCAGGCCTGAAAAGAAGAGGGGCATGCACATAATTTATCACAGAGCTCTTTTTCTATTCAAATACAAATACTGGAAAGGAAACAATAACAGAAACAAAGGGAATAATGCAAGAAATTAATGCAATGAAACGAATGTGCCTGCAATTCCTTGTTCAGTCACCAGATGAAGCTGCTTAAAACACGAGCACCAATGTGTTTGTCTGCTTTTTTGACCACAGAGACCTCCTATGTTCATGCCAGAACGAGATGCATCAGCCCCCAGCGAGCTAAATCACTTTGTATTACAGTCTGTTTCAGGAACATGCCAGACACTACTTTAATAGGAAATGGTAGGTTGCTTTAGCATTAACAGTGTCACACACTGCCAGAACACAGGGAGGCCTTTGTTCTCTTTGCAATGTGTTGCCTTTGCAACATTCCCTCCCTACAGTAAGGCAAAGTAGCCATTTTATTCACATAATTGATATAATATGGACAGACCGCTCATGCTGTCAAACACACACACACTCTTGCACTCCCATAGATAGCCATGCTCACAGATTTTTGCTTTTTCTTCTTGTTCTCGTTTGATGAGACAAAAATCACCTCACGAAGCAAAACTGCACATCAGAGCAATCAGATTCTGTTCAATTTCCATTCAGACTGTTGTTACACCTTAAATCAAACAGCACAGAAAATAATTATCTGGGATATTGCTGGTTCTGATGTTCAACACTAGACATATGTGTAAAAACTGATGCATAGAAGGCTTTCCACCATTGGTACAGAAAATGTGATGTTGTGTTTTACTCAGCACTAAAGCAAATTCAGTTGAAGTAATTATTCGCCGCCATGTGGGAGGGCTAGATAGCCAAATAAGTCTCTTCCACCTCTAAGCAATTCATGCCTTGCATGGCTCATTTCTATTGACTTACCTTACTGTTTGTGGGCAGGAGCACATGCCTCATGCGAATGCTAAAACCTCTCTTGTTTTTGGATCCTATTGCACAAATGCAAGTAATCAGAATGAAAACAACAAACACAGTTTTGCTTCTGAAGGATTAATTCCTTATCTTCATGCATAGTTTTTACACACAGGGAGAGAAGTTTAAGCAATACCATTGCACACACATTGTATTAACTAATCTTCTAATTCAGGATCACAGACTTTACTGCTCCTGCTTCACGACAGCTGATATCTGAGCTGCTCTGCAAAGATTAGAGCTTTAACACCTCGAGCAGGGATTCTCAGTGCACTGAGACAGAAGTCTCAGCACCTGAGACAACCAGCAAGACAGAATAAATACATGTTCTCAATATATTAAACTGTTAAGAGCTAAAGACTTAATCAAAACCATTTTCTTTGTGCACCTTTTTATCTCTACAGAGACTGGTGCTGACATTTCTAGTCAGCAAAAGAAAATGCCACATTTGCAACTGTAGCTAATTAGGTCCTCAGCTAATACAAACAGAGGTGGCTATGTGCCTTCATAACCCAAGAGGAGCTCCAAATCTAAGTATGCCTTAAGAAGTTACTATAGCATCAATAACAAAACACAACATTTATTAACATCACCTTTCTGACTAAAAGAGCAACCAATGAAACTTCCATTTCCCAGCCAAAGTACAGAAGAAAGGGAAAAATAAATCAACATCTTACCTTGAAAACACTTAGTATACATTCCAGCACTAATTGACCACATGAGATTATTCCCCTAAGACTATCACCTGGTAAGGAGAAGCAGTCTGGGTGAGAGTGCTTAAGAAATAGAGGACTCCCAATTTCTCATGATTAAACGTTTTAATGTTAAAATGACCAAGCAAGCTGTAGTTTTAAAAGTTAAGAAGCAAAACTCAATTAACTACAGGGAAGGAAAGTCTGTTTTCACTGCTTGGAAACGTTCCTGATTTTTTCAGTGGGAACATTTAGTAGTACATGTTAATATTTAACTCTGTGTTTTTCCAGTATTACACCAGTCTTCAGGGATGCAGAGGATGGCAATGGCATAGATGAACTGTTACTCTTTAAAAGCAAGAGACTACAATAGAAAAGAGAAAACAGTAACAGATAACAGAGGAAATAGGTTTCTGAAAATAAACTTTGTATCACACATCACAAAAACATCTTATGAATCAGCAATTCAGGTAGCATTCATCACACATTTCATAAGTGATGAAAAAGACATTAAGAAAAATCATCAACTGTCCTTACAGCTGTTTGAGGAGCAAAAGTACTACTTTACTTGGTCAGTTAGTAATTCTAAAAGTGCAACAGGTCAATCTTAAGAAAACCTTCAAATGTTGGCCAGTGAAGACCTGTTCCTCTCTATAGCACTTCTGCCCCAGCTACCATGCAAACATAACAAGCTCAGTGGGGGATGTCCTGGCCACCCTACTGCACAGCGCTCTTACTGTCTAGTTTCCTTTAATCTTGTTATGAAACACTCCTTCCTTCTGCCTGCCCACTTTTTGCTGCTTTCTTCCCAAATGTTTTCCAAGTTCATTTACTTGGAAACAAAACTTTCAAATTAAATGCTGAAAGGAATCTGCTCACTCACAGTGAGACATAAGGAAGAAACAACTGGGTGTTCTAGGATGGTAGTACCTGTTGTCCTCTTGTAAACACGCACCCCACATCCTCCCTTGTGGCACAGCACAGAGGCATAGGATAGTTTAAGCCCTGTTCTTCAAACACAACGAGCAAGAGAACAGGATCCTGAAGTTGGAAATCAGTGGTACCTAGGAGCGACCATAACCTTTGAAAGTAGAGACAAGCTGTTTTGATACTTCGAAGACTGGACAGAAGAAGTCTCTAATGTTAGAAAACACAAGGAACAAATAAAAGTTGACATGTATTTCCACATGCCAGCCTCACTGTAATAAGATGCAGAAGGAAAGCTGATACTCCTACAGGCAGTAAAACCCTCATCATATGACTGCCTTCTATCCCCCATCATTCTATTCAGCACCTTTAAGTGTGACGTACTCAGCAGCCTTTCACACCTAACTTCTTAATTAAAGCATGGTAAAATTAACATCTCGGACACGATAGATCCTTTACCCACCTCCATCAGTAATTAAACTAATTCTCAAGGGAGCAAGAACATTTGTTACGTCTAATGTAATTTCAGCTGGGGTATTCCAAAGAAGGAAAAAGCTGATGTAATATATGCAGTCATTTATATTTTAAGGGAACTATTGTAAATTAAGGAACACCTGTGACAGCTTGAGGCAGCCCCTGCCAAATAAAATCTTTTGTGTCACCTGGGGACAGTACATCATATATGGCCTCCCCATCTCCAGCTGCAATATTGAATAACTAAGCAGTGAAGCAGACACGCTTTCTGCCTTCCCCGACTCTCACTTGCTAGTGCTATAATCTGCTTTCAAAACCAATGGAACTGTACCTTGCAGTAATGCCATATGAGTTCTACATGAAAGGCTGAGCAGGTCAAAATAGGTCTAAAGTCCTTCTTAAGGGCAACAAAGTCTCTTTGTTCTGCATTTGTAGAAATTCTAGAAGTAGGTGACCTTGAGACTCACAACAGAGACAAGTCTAGACTCCATCACAATACAAATAACTGAGTAATCGCATAGAAAGAGTTAATGTCATTAAAGATTAAAATGACACCCCATCAGAATGGCAGAATTTAATATTCTCTTCATGCTGATATATAAAGGTCCAAGAAAGTTCCTAAAAATGTCTAAGGAACCAAGGAGGTATAGAGGACACTTGCAGAGCTACAACAGCGCAGAACACAAAACCAATTCATTTTGTAAATAAGCCTGATTGGTGATATCTTCTCAGATGACATTTGGAAGGCTTGAGTTTGTTCTTGAGCCTGAAAGCATGAAAAACACTATTTCACTTGTCAAATCTGGGATTTGCTCAAAGGGCCTATTTATATAGCCAAGGCATAACTGTTGAGGAGTGTGGTCTGGCAAAGGTCTATTCCCCTATGCAGTGACTAGGTAACCTTTTCTAAGGATTTGTCTTAGCTGCACACGGGCAATATAGGTCTCACTTAGCTTCAAAGAGTTGTCCCAGATGTCTCCTTCACTCAGGGTTTAAAATGCCTAGTGTTCAGATTATAAGCAACCAGCATGCATGTGACATGATGTCTCTCCCCAAAATACAGTCAAAACCACATCAGGAAAGGTCAAAATTTCCCCAGTCCTTCCTTGCTGTACTACTAAGCAATTAAACAAGCTTTATAAACTACAGCCTAAACCCTCATCCTCAAAGTTTATTTCTTCCCATGATTCATCCACTCAGAGCTACTCAGTTAAGACTGGTCGATTGCCTGTCAGAAAAACAAAACACACCCATCTATAACTTCAGAGAGAAAGACAGCAGAAACTATTTCCAGCTCTCACACCTATGGTGGCATTAGTGCATCATCTGCAAGAGTGAATCATGACTGATTAAGAGGCATCCCACAGTAGTGTCCATACCTGTTTCTCTGAAGGAAGGAAACAGAGACCATGTTATTCTTTTGAGATAAGCAATAAGGTTGGTGGGGCAGGTTGGTTTGGCTGGGAGCACTTGTTTTTTGGTGAGGGCTGGAGCTTTTTGTGATTTTTGTTTTGGTTTGTTATTTATTTACACAGGCAATAATGTGTTGGTATTGAAGCCACTCCTTGATTTTTAATATAAAAATTAGGCTACAAAGTTATTATAATAAAATTGGTAGCAGAACAAATCAAAACAGCTAAAATCTAAATTCCAGTGACGAAGATTTTTAAGAGCATATTTGTACTTAAGAGTACTTGAAAACAAAACACTTTCCCTAGATGTTTCAAAGCTTTCCCTCTCTCCCCCATGCTGCTAAACTGAAAAAGGAGTTCTTTCTCAAGTGCAGACCCAAGCAGCAATACCCTGACAAGAAGAAAGCCATCACTTAATCTACTTGGAAGTCTATACTTCAGTGACTCATTGGCCTCTGTCTGGGGTTTCTCAAAAGAGTGGCCACAACCTCAGCACCGAAGGGAAACATACTCTCCAGCAGTAACAAGAATTTGACTGCTGAGGGCTCATCAAAGACCAAGAAATAGGCTCAGAAAATTTAGCCTTGCATATTTGAGAACTGCTCTATCACTGATCGTCCAAATTTGAGGCACACAAACAAAGCATTGTGGTGGTTGTGAGCTCTACACCAAGTTATCAAAATATTGAGTCCAATCAAAACACCACGAAGAAAAATACTTTATTTCTGACCAATTTCAATTATCTTCTTCTTGGCTTACACCACTCTCTATGATTAATCTTTTAAAAGTTGCGAAGGAAATGAGATAACTAAAAGGTCATTGTCTGAAGTTTATTCCAGTTCTACTATGCAAAGCATTGAATAATGAGCACATGACAACTAAAATAATCAGAGACATTCAGTTGTGAATAAACAAGGTGAAACCAGAACATTAATATAGGAAGAGAGGATTTTAAACTTTTCATAAACAGATTGTTATCTGCCCATGGAAGGCAAAACTAACTGGGCAAGTTCCCATCATATCAAAGATACCATCTGGAAAATCAAAAGAACATTTTTTGAAGTAATTAAGATAACTTATTATGACATTAACAGCATTAACTGGAGTAGATATAGGCTCAAAAGATCAGATCCTCAACAAGTACAGCGAGAATACCTTCTGAAGTCAATGGCATTACACCAGTTCACAGTGTAATACCATACTACCAATACTAACATTTCATTTGACTCCTCCTCTTTCTGCTTTTATTTGCCAACATCAGAATTTCAAACTCTCAAATGTCTTATTTTCTCTTAGCTACAGATCCTACACAAGCTTCTGATCTTCATTACACAGGATCAAACACCTTTCCTCTAAATAGTATTACTCTAAACGTACAGTAGTACAATAAGGAATGAGAGGCAATATCATTAATACCTGAAGTGTTTTAAATAGTCTAATTCCTTAAATCGTTTCAGGTAAAACAATTTTCAATACAAGCATATCACAGGAGTACTATACAACTCACATGATCCAGATACTGAATTTGTAGATTTGATTCTTCATCCCATGCAATGGAAGCGCACCAAAGCCAGGAACTGACACCATTCTTTGACCACCTCAGTGCACAGTTAATTATTTGTCATTTCAACAAACCCTAATAATTATATGCCAGGAGAATGTAGAGTCCTTATATTAACAATGCTGAGATATTCAGCTGAGAAAGCTTGTTTTTGTATAAGCGAGAGATTTGGGAAGAAAAGACTACAATAATGTAAGGAAATAAGCCAAATATTTTTTCACTACAGAAGAATTTTTGAAAGCTTCAGATGTGAAATGACACAGTGAAACTTGTTTCTAAACCTTCTGACACATAATGGTAGCCACAGAGCATGAGATAGTTTAATAAAAAAAAGAACTTCAGTTGCCTGGTTGACACAACACAGATAAAAGTTCATAACAAGTCAAAAGATTACATGCTTTCCATGCTGCTTTAACTTCATGGGGAGTACCCTGGCATGAAGAGCAAAAGTCGTCTCTACAGTCTGTCTGGAGGGACTAGTTTCCAGAAGATGTTTGTGAGGTAATGATTTCTGCTAGAAGAACTCCCAGAAACGTTGGAAATGAAAGGGAGAACATTGCCAAAACTACATAGCCAAAAATGTTTCTGTCGCCATCCGGAGACACTGGAGTGCATTAGCTTTGAGGTCGCTAGAATACTTCTGCTCTACTGGAGAAGGAACAGGGCAAGATATGGTAAATCATTCACTTGAGAAACTCTCTCAGAAATTCTCTTGGGACCAAAAGGACCTAGACTGTCCATTGTCACCATATGGTGTGTGACCCCCCTGAAAATTTGGTCTGAAGGAAAAACATCCCAGGCTGAACAAAGCATTTGAAAAATGCATGAGAGAAAGTAAACACTGTGTATGAGGCATAACATAAGACCTGTAAAGATTCCATGGACAAGTCTGCTTAGGACTTTATACTATCCCCCACTGAAACAAACCTCCACAATTTATGTTCTACCTGACAGCAACTATCCTAGGAAGGAAAACAAAAATTATGGTTGCCAAAGCAGTATTTTTAATTAAAATCCCAATGAGTTAATTACATAAATAGTGTTATACAGTGCACTTCACAGTCTCCCCAGGAAACATGTTAGGCCCTTTTAATAATGCACAAGCATCACCTTATTCCCCTGAAATGGAGAAAATAGCATTCAGCACAGCCACAGATGTCACTGTGAGGTGTTCCTGCACAAAGATAACAGGGATCAGCTTCTACACATATCTAGTTGCATAAACTGGCATGTCCAGTGATATCAGAAATGATAAAATATTCCATGAGGACAAGGGCAACAGCGCTTTATTCAAGGGCTTGTCATCACTTCTGATTAGAAGCTCATGAACACAAGGCCTGTTTTCACTCTAGAGATGCAGGCAAAATAGCACAAGACTCAGCGATGCCAGTGAGAAATAAAACAAAAATTAAGGAGAAAAGGAGAAAAAAATATCCACATTTTAAGAAGCAAAGCTGTCATGTAATCAAACTTCCACAGTGAGAAAGAAAACAACTCTGACCTCCTTTAGGGGCTAAGTGGACAGGCTCCAAAGAATGGAGAACTTTTCACTTTTTTCCCCAGCTTTGTTTTCATCCAGCTTACATTTTATTAAGATGAAAGAAGGAGCTAAAGGACAGAGGAACAGAAACAAGTACTTGTTCTCCTCCATGGCCTAATACCTCCTGCCTGGTTTCAATCTTCGGTAACTATGGGGTATCGCTAGATATTCCCTCAGGAAGTTAGGACAGGCTTAATTAGTCTATGATAATGAAAGATACATTTTAACTGTCACATCCTTTCTAGCACATACTGGAGGCCATCGGAAATTTTCATAAACTAAAGCATGTAGAGATTTGACCCAGACCAGCTGTGCCTGCATTCCTATTAACCCTAATGGCCCATGGCTACCAGCTGGGACTACCAAATAATCCAGGCATGCTGCCAGTGAGAGGACACTAGGCACCAAATAAAATACTAGTGGCTATGATCACTGTGAGCACTAGTGCAGCCAAGGAAAGGGAAACACTACTGTAGATACCGCCGGCAACTTTGATAGATGTTTCCTGTTTATGCCACACCATGTTAAAGCTAAGTAAGAAATACAACTTTTAAAAAAAAGTTGATCTAAATTTAGGATTTTTTAGTTTAAAAGCTAAGAAAATAAAAGTCTTCTTCAACTGCACCCACACACTCCTATTGTGCATTTTTGTGCCTGAACTAAGGTATGTAACAAGATCCTTATTTTTGTAGCTGAAGTACACAGGAACAGAGTTTCTAATTTAGTGACAGTTCACACCATCAACCAAAAAGCATATGGACAACTGGAGCCAGCCTTCAAGCGTAAAGAAGCTGGTTTCATTTTGCAACATGATCCAATTCCATTAAAACTGAAGAGACCATCAAATACATGGATATTACTGGCAGCAAGACAGTGGAAGTGTATGGATCTTAGCTGTGCCAAAGATGGATACTGGTTTTGTTTCACAAAGGAAAGTCAGATGACCCTGTGGTGAAGCCTGAAGAGCTGAATCCAGTTTCCTTGGAAGCAAGCTTTTTTAATAACTTGGACAAACCATTTCATCTCCTAGTGCCATCCACCATCTAAAATTTAAGGCTAGCACTAATAATCTACCTTACAGTAATTTAATATCTGATTCTGCAATGACTTAAATCTAAATCAACAGTAGAACTAAAGTTCTCCATCTACCTGCCAAAATTATGCACACTCTAGAAAAGTGTACAAAAAGGTAATTTTTAAGTGGGGAAAATTTCCATCTTGAATTATTTTTTCCTCTTCCATAGAATGAAGCAGTATCAAACTTTCATCCATTCTTTGCAAAAGGGTGCAGAGCACTTGTCCAGGGCAAGCTGTGGATCCTGGGAGCCTCTAGAACCTGCAGCCCAGAAGAAGTTTACTCAGAATCTTTCCAAGGTAGCAAATCTGAGACAAGGTATCCCAGCAAATCGAAAACCAAGGAACCAAACAGACATACAGACAGAAAATGTGTTTGACATTTAGGATTCTGTCAGTATTTCTTCAAAGTTGAGCTATCTCTAAACACGTTTCAATTTCAGAGAATTTGTGACTTGCTAAAAATATTGCACTGGAATTCTTCAAACACCTTGTACTCTTTGGCACCAAACAGTATGGTGCTTTAATGTACATTGATATTATCTAAGTCTAAGAGAGTATTTATAGGTTTAACATGAAGAGCTCTGATAATCAAAATATTTCTTGGTTTCATGTTCACTCTGATAAGCGATACTTGGGAGTTACCCCAATTGAGGTAAAATTTAAGTAATTTGAGGTTTTTTTGGTTTTAGGCTGCTATTTTTTGTCTTTCTTGAGCATGAGTCTGCTAGAGATAGAATCTTCCTATGTTTTGCTTTGGGATGATCGAATAAAAGAGGCACTTACTGTTGAATACTTCAAACAAAAAGGCTTCAAGCCCTTTCACAGGATGTAAACCACAACCAGCTCAGCTATGCCATTTTAAAAATCACCAAAAAACCTCCAAACAAGCTTCTTCCATGTCAGAAGGACAACATATTCCTTATGGAAACATGTTTAGCACTTTTTTAGATAGGTACAAGACAATTTTAATGATGATGAAGAAGCTACTGTAACAGTACAAAAAACCCCACAACATTAATCAGCATTTATATGCTTTCCCTGGCTGCTTAGGATATTACAATTCAGCCATTCTGACAAAATATTTTTCCTCTTTATTTAACTCGTCACAGAGGTTTGGTGATTTGCCAAGAAACCCACTGAAGTCAATGTGGTTTGATGTGTGAATTTAATATATAAAAAATACCTCCCCTGTGTATCTCCTGACAATATTTGTTTCAGTGCATACTGTTGCTCAGAAAGTTCTCCTATGCCTGAAGTAATTTTGTTTTACTTATGTATATTTCATGGTATGTGTAAGTCAAACAGACCTGATGCATGACTGGAATTAAATGTTCTTCCCATAACAAGACTCTGAAAAATGCAGTGCAAAATTTATTTTATAGCACACTCATACTTCAACCCATAATTTTATTTGTCCTGTGGGCCTGCACACTGTAACATGTATGATCAAAATAATACTGCAAATTTAACAGTGATAACAAGACAAGGAAAGACTCCCAAATTAAGTTGTTATCTGAGGGGGTTATGGGTAGGGTTTTTTCTTTTTTTTCTCTTCAATCCCACAATACATCCAGCTTCCACTGCTGAATTAGTTCTGCTGAATTAATGTATTTTAATTTAAGAACAACTTTGTCCTTGACGGTTGGCAGGTAGATGGACTTAGATGTCAGATACATATATCAAATAAAGTGAGGATAAATGAATCAGAAGAGGTCAGAACCAAACCACATAAACTGAGGTTCAGTACCAGCCATTACTACAGTTTAAGAGTGCGAGAAACTGCTCAGTAATGTCATAAGGAAGAATTACACAGTATTGTTTTCGGCTAAATGAAAATTGCTTTCCACTTCTCAAGATTACACTTCATTATATGATTCTTCAGCTAGGCAGATAAACAACGACACTTTAATTTGACCACAGATAAAACGTGTTTGCACTACAATGTCTGGTTGAACTGTAAGCTTTTTGGGACAAGAACTAAACTTACTTTTGTTTAGAACCTGAGAAATGGAGGCTGTGGTCCTGTGTCCTACCAACACTATTGTAATACAAATAATAAAATATTGTGTCATACAAATAATAAAATATTGTGTCCTATAGATGTGCAATTGAGTCACAGCTTTCTACATACTAAAGCCTCTTAGGCTACATACTCAAAGTTGTTGACTGCCTGAAAGTTAAAAAATAACACACTACTCAATGATAGTGACTGATCAAAACTTGAATGAGTGGTTCCAGACAAACTGGAGGAAAAATGCAGAAATTATGGCCAACAGAAGTATAAGCCAGAACTATGAATCCACACTTACAGATCAAAGAAGGAGAAACCCCTATTTTCATAGGAATTTCCTCACATACAGCAGTAGGTAGATTTACTACAGCCAGATATGCCAGTTCAGGGTCTTTCATTTAGATTATTTGCACTTAATTTGTAGAAAGAATCCCTCATACACATAATACCCCCAGTCTACAATTGAAGCAAGCTTGCTACAGACTGATGAGACGCAATACAATGGGGCGCTCAGATCAGAAGTATCAATATGCTGATGTTCTGACTAGTTCATTAGATACAGTTCCTGATTTCCCACAGAGAAGAAATTCTGGCTATGTTAACTTCAGCTAAGACTACAATTAACAATGGGAACCTGAAATGCATCTAGGTAGCGCTCTTCCCAAGGAGACAGGGTGACAGAACACTTTGTCTCATTAAACTTGCCTGCCTCTTCAGATTCATGGAATCACATCTAAGAACTTGGAGGTCACTTGCAGGAACAGCTCTACCAGGAGATCCAAGTTTGACCTTAGAATGTCTCACTATGCCATGTAAAATCCATATCAATTAAACAGACCTAGCATAAATGGTGACAGACTGATCAGTGATACAAAAGTGTCTTCATCTGTGGTACAATAGATAAAACAGCTTCAGTTTTTCTTCCTATGAGGTGCTACATCCATCAAGCGTAGGTATATGGACATAGTAGATACATCATCCTTACCACCCTTTGTAGACATCCAGGCTGCAGTAAAAGACAATATATCCTTTTGTTTTCAGTAGTCAAAGAGCAGTTAAATCAAATTACCTGGGGAAAAGAGGCCTTGGAGAAGTCTGTAAACTACTGGGAATATTAGCTTCTTTGTCTCTACAGAGAGGACATGATTAACTTTAAATTCCATTATAACAAATAAAGTTAAATACAACCTCCTAAGTCTGGATCTTGTTCTTGGCACTACACAAAGAATAATATCCAGAGATCTTCACAACAATAGGACTTTTTTTTGGTGATGGTGGATTTTTTTAAAAGCTTTTTTTTTCCATGATACGTGGAAAATTTCCCACAGCTCACATGGAGGTATCTGATCAGACCTTAGACTCTTATCTTACAATCCTTGTCCCTTGTTACTGAGTTAATCTCTTTGGGAACAGTGCTACAGAAAAGCACTGAGAAGAGAAAGACATTGTAAAGGAACTTCTGTGAAAACCAAGTTTGCTCTAAGTGTTTTAAATTTAAATGGCTTTTCATTCTGATTCCCCAACAAATCATTTTAGTTCATGTTTAATGAAAAAAAACCAACAACATTGTTCAAGGTAGATTATTACAGATTAATTGCTACTGCCAACGAACCATTTGAGCTCTCAATAGAAACCGTAATGTCTGCCAAACAAATAAACACAATATTTAGGGCACTTGACACATGTTATCAAATGGACAGATCGTTACACTGTACAGATCACCTCATCCAGCAGACACACAGAGGAGATATTCTGTTCTCAAGCTGCAATGTCATTTACCAAAATACTTTGTTTGTCTGAGCATTGAATATCCTAATTGTGAGGACTTGGGACTAATTCAAGATCCCTATCCACAAGCAACCTGATGCCTGTTAAGCAGTGAACCGGACTAGTGAGACCACAGCACAACCTTTTGTTGAATGCAGAAGAGAAAGGCCACCTTGAAGGACACATCCATTTGAAGATTCAGGCATTAAAGTTGCACATCCGTATTTCTAATAGTTTGAGTTTGTTCACCCTTGATCCACCTGTTCTCGCACAACCTTAAATTCTGCTCAAGTTTATATTTAAGTCTTTAACAATTAATTATTCTCTTACTTTCACATGTCTCTAGCCAGTAATGAAACCAGGAATGAGTTATGCATTGTTTGCAGTATCATAGCACCTAAAACCACTGTGCAAATACACAACATGTACTGCCTCAGAGACTTACAGCTTAGGAATCACACACCACAACCCTCTTCATTGTATTTGATCCTTTCCCATTTAGCATACACCACTTTTCCCCCTAACAGTCACAATAAAAATCCAGTAAACACAAAGCTTCCACACCAAGCCATTTCAATGTCTGAAGGTGGACATCTAGTGTGAGGGTGGATCTGAGACTTTTAATGTACAACATATGTTACTATGTAACAACAGTCTCTGCATTAATAGCAATTAAATATTTATTAACTAACTGTACTTGGTGTGTGAGCCAGCACCCATCAAAACTGCCTACTGTGGCAAAAAAGGAGGCAGAAACATTCAAGAACCTTCAGTGGGAAACTTTAAAAGGTGAATTAATAGATTTTATTTAACAGCTTACTACAGAACTTCAGCATTTTCAAATTATAGCAGTATGCCATTATGAATATGAATACAGTAATATTTTCACAGCTGTATTTACAGGCTTTTTCAAAACACTGATCTAAAACTGATCTCCATGTGGCACATTCTCAGAAGAGTGTTATTGCCTTTTTATACTCAGGATATTCAGAGAGGCCCAAGGTATTCAGGAATCTAGCTCTTATTAAGAATCTCATGGCTTTCAGCACCTGTGAAATTCCCAGTCAAAAAAACAAGGGAATTTGTCTTGAGTTTTCAAAGTTAGTTTTTCGAGACAAAACAGCTCTTTGGAATTTGGGACTTTAGTTTTATGCTGTGGTATATATGCCTCTTTCAACATGACTGTGCCTAACGAACAATTTTTTGTCTGTATTTTGCTACTGATTATCCTCCTTCATCCCTACATGAAAATATGCTAGAAACATCATCCACATAGAGACCAAAGCTGAAACCATTTACCTTAGAAGTATGAACCTCTCCTGCTTCAGAATAAAGGACTTTGTCCATCAGCTCACAGGAAGCAGCAAATGCACAAAGCCGTACAATGTGGTTCAGGTCTTAGGTATATAGAGTCACCCTTTACTGTTAAAAGCTACTCTAGCATGACATTGTATGTTAGCAAAGGTTTCACTGGCTTCTCTCCCTTTGCCCCTTTTTAATAACAGTGTTCTTCAGTATCCAGGAAATGACAAGTGTATTTGAAAATGAAATAATTTCCAAGGGTTAAAGAAAAAACCCAAATATTTGACACTTAAATGTAAATAAAGAAAATATACCTCTCAACAGTAAGTTTCTGAGTAATAGTTTTGCATTAATCATTGAAGAAGGCTTAACAGATAATGAAAAAGCAATGTAAAAGCAATGTAATCACACTGTGTGATGTTAGATGTAAGACCTAGAGAGACCACTCAAAATTTTCCCTTTGGAATTCACTGCTCACCTTAAACAATATTGTTGAATGGTCACACACAAATCTGAGATAGGTCAATCTCTCTCAAACTTGTCCAGCAGCCTTGAGACAAATTACATTATTCAGATTGATCACTACATGTGTCCAACCTTGGTGTTGTGACTACTATGTCATTTTAGTTTAAGACCACAATAAGCACTTTAGACTATTCAAAATTCAAGAAAGCCTGACTCCTTACACCATCAATGGATGAAAGTAAACATAATGTCTACATTGCATACCTATCACTGGGATTTGAATACAGCCCAAAGCGATACCTCAGATAGGTCATAAGATTGTCAACCCACATAATCCATATGGGTTTTAACATATAAGTGGGCTTAACAAAGGACAAATAAGCAGGATCAACTTACAGTTCAACTGAGTTTAGCCACATGCTTGAGAAGAAACTTCTCTCTTCCACAAGCACCTTCTCAATTGACTGTTAAGAACTTAGCAACAATTCTCTGAGACATGCAAAACCAGTAACAATCATATTAACTCCAAATATCTAAAAACCACACTGCTGCACAACTGAATCTTTGGAAAGCCTATTCGAGATTTAAGGGCTCAGTCCTGCAAGTTCTGAAGTTTTTTAATGTTTTCTCATTTTTCTGCCCGGAGAAAGATCAAGGTAAGTACTATGTTAAAGGGTAAGCTTGATAGGAGGATTGGAGCATCAGTCTAATGAGGAAAGGCTGAGAGAGCTGGGACTCTTTAGCCTGGGAAAGAAAAGGCTGAGAGGAGATCTTATTAATGCCTCTAAGTATCTAAAGGGTGGGTGCAAGGAGGATGGAGCCAAATTCTTCAGTAGTTCACCATGACAAGACAACGGGCAACAGGTACAAGCTGAAACATAGGATGTTCCATTTAAATATGAGAAAAAACTTTACTATGAGGGTGACAGAGCCCTGGAACAGGCTGCCCAGGGAGGTTGTGGAGTTCTCTTCTCTGGAGATATTCAAGACCCACCTGGATGCAGTCCTGAGTAATGTGCTCTAGGTGATCCTGCTTTAGCAAGGAGTTGGACTAGATGATCTCTAGAGGTCCCTTCCAACGCTGACAATTAGCTGGTGCTGGAAGTGGAACAAGCTATATATGTGTCCTATCAGACCCACATCCACTCCATCCCAACCCTACAATATGGACTCACTCAAGCTGGTGACTCATAGTGCTTCAGAAAACAAAGATCAATAATACATTCAGAGCTTTTAACCTCTTCTTCAATAATTTGAATACTACTGATTAAAAAAATCTATCAAAAACTATTGTATTCTATTGTTTAGTGGCCTCCAGGGATGCTTTCAGGTTGGTTTCAAGAATCCCACAGGCAGCCATACAAAGGTATTTAGGCACCTAGAGATACATGAAGCCTAATCAGATCTACAGTGTGAATTAGGAGCCTAATTTACTTAGGCAATTCTGAAATCCCATTTAGAGTCTAATGGCTCTTAAGCAAATAAATACCTTTGAAAAACTAGGTTCAGGTCACTTAAAGTATAAAGATTATAACAATGGATGACAGTAGTTGGTAGTCTGAACACAAAGGCTGCATGCCTTGTCAGAGATGCTATGTGCCCTTCAATTCCAGAGATAAATCCCCTGGAAGAAGAATAAATTACTTTCTAGAACATGTATGGAGGAAACTGAGCAGCCATATTAGCATGACTGTTTGCTGCTTACAGCAGAAGATACTGATTACGCACTTTCAAAGGAGTATTTGAAATAAAATACATTATACATTATATTATTAATACATAAAAGGCATAAAAACCTATTGTTTGTAAGTGTATTTAGTATTATATATATATATACACAGGCACACTCCACTTTTATAAGATTTCTTCCAAGTTAAAAGATCACATAACATTAATTATTGGCAGAGAGTATTCTGAACAAGCATCAAATGGTGTCTCAAACATTAAAAGACTCAGAAATATTTCTTTAGCATAGCATAATGCCAAATGCAAAATACAGCCAAACAAATATACTTTTCCTTACCACCTTTTGGGGATTCACCCTAAGGGAAGCTGTCCTGCGAGGAAACACTGAGCTGCCATTTCCAAAGCAGCATGGTTCTATACCATATCCTTACATTCGGCTTCTGCAGTGCTGCCATGACATAGTCTCAAAAATAAAAGCTTAAGTAGACTTTTGAGTCCACTGCTGAAGCAGCAGATCTTCTTCATCTGCCCATCACTGTGTTCTAAGAAGGAAAATCAGTGAGTTTCTGAAGGCTGAGATGGGAAAGCTAGAACCAGCCCTGTAAAGGTTTAAAAATGGCTTCGTTCTGCTAAAGGCAGTGTTGATTAACACCAAGAGGGGAAGTAATTTATTTTTTTTTTAACAGAGCCTCTTCTAGGCACAGAAGGAGTTCATTCCTCAGTAGCTAAATTGAGAACACAGAGATTTCAAGATGTGATTTTAAATAAAGTGTTTTAAAAACCACAACCCCAGCCTGCACCTGAAAATTCATGTCTTTTCCTTGAAATAATGCAGAGCAGGATTACAGAACAGCATAACTACCTCATTAAACTGGCCAATGCACATAAACACAAATGAAATTACAGCTCGCTAAAAAAATATTTTCTAGCTACTCACTAAAATAGCTTTGGGAGACCAGGTCCATAGAAGGAATAAAATGGCTTTCATTGCAGTCCTAAGCCAAATTCTCCTCTGGAATGACATTTTAGGTAATATAAACAGTTTCAAGGCAAATATAGAGCACAGCAGCCTAGTTTTATACAATCAGTGCAACAAAACTGAGAATTATTCTGCACTGAATTAAGCTCTTTATATTGCTTCTGCTTAAAAAGAAAAAGTATTGAATGCAACAATTCCTACAAATGTATCTTTCACTACAAAAACTTTCATAATCTATTTTTTATTCCACCAAACTATAGCAGGTCCAGGCAAAGCAAGCAGAATTTTGCCACACTAATTTGAAAATAACGCAAGCTTTTGCCCTTTCTACTGTTCAACCAACTCAACTGCTGGCAGAAGTCCTCCCACTGCTTTCCCAACAAACTTCGTAACAGTAGTTACATAAAGCTCTTGGAGTGTCTGACTTAGATGCAAACAGTTGCTTTTCAAAACACATGCTTGCATCCTTCAGCTTACATCAGAAATGCAGAATCTGTATTTAGAGATAAAAACTTTTTTAAGAACTCTGTAATGTTCAGAGCACTGTGGGATGAGTCATTAACCCTCACAACTTCCTGGTACACTATGTACAGCAATTCTCATTTTATCTGGGAGCACTGGGGAGAAAAAGTTCAATCAGCAGCACGCAGCATAATGACAGGATGCATTCACGCTTTCAGCTTTTAGTTCTTCAAGCTTTTCTGAATGTCTGAAAAGAAAGTCTAATGAAACTACTAGAAGAACTGAGTGGATTTACATAGAAATGGAAGTACAAATAGTAACTAATGGAAAGTGTTGTAAAGTCACCTGAAACACAATCCTCCTGTTGCCTACATCCAACTCCTTTCTCCAGGACCCAGATGTATCTCTCTCCTCATGGTGTCCTGGCACAGCATCTCATATCTCAAGACTCCATAAACATTTATCAAAGCATGTTTCAACTCATGTTACACACGTGGGGGTGGATTTGGTGAGATAAAGAGCATTCCTCCCCATTTCACAGGTGAATTAATGAAGGTGTAACATGGTGGGCGGACATCAATAGGAATATGGTTAATGAGGGGTGCCAGGCAGCAGAGGAAAACTGTGGAGACACTACTCAGGCAGAATAGCAGCATGCAAATGCAGTGCCTCACTGTGACTGACACTGCCTGCATCACCTGCCTGTCACAGCACTTCTTCATGAACCATGAGTCAGAGGAACGAAGCAATTTGCCCAACATGACAGTCAGACTGTGACACAACTCGTATCAGAACCAGACTCTGATTCAAAGCTCCTTTCTCTAAGCATTAGACCACGTGCTTTCTCTATTACCACCTATCAGATGCACGTGGCAGTACACCACACACATGTCATAGTGCACCAGAACATGTCTGTTAGGGATTGTGGGGACATATTATGCCAAAGCCCAGTACTGGCATGCATGTAAATAGTTAGCAGGATCTGCTCTTCAATAACCTGTGTCTCAGATGCATCAGAGTAATAGTTAAGAGATAGAAAAGCCTGTCCAAAAAAGGGATAAGAACAAGAGTGAAAAAAGAGAAAAATAAGCATATGCTTACATGCTAAACCAGGATAGATAAGCATTTATGAAAAATGTAGTGCCCAAGTTTAACCAGGACAATAGCAAAAAACAGCAAGAAATTGTTGCTAAATATTACTTTAGATGAAATTTCAGAATTGCAGCAAACGCCACATCACACCAGCAAACAATTATAGAAGCAGGGGATTTTGACTTTAAATCCATGGATGAGAAAACATAATTGTTCAGAGGACAAATTTCATGCAGCACATTTGGAGACAGAAATTGCACTCGAGGGTCCTGACCAGCCTAGGTCTGACATACATTTTATAATTCTTGAAGAACTTTAACGGATTATTTTTGCACCTCATAACCACCATTCAGAGCTCCATTTGCTGTTAGGACTTGCACTATAGCTCATTAGAGTTACAATTATTAATTAAGATTTTCATGGCACAAGCAATTCTGGGTACAGACTACAGAATTTGGCTATCTTAGAAGATGAGCACCTTGAAACCAGGGCTACAGCTAAACATTCAGAAATCAGGAGAGCTGGCTCTTTCAACTCAAGAATTTTGTTTTAATCATAAGGTTCTTGTTTGTTTTTCAGACAACCTCTTAAATGATACATTCTGAATCTTTACTACATTTCATTTTTTATTTCTTTGGTTCCGGGCTTTTAGAAACTACATTTCAATGCTTTCCTCTGAACATTTTTTCTGCTGCTTTCCAGAAAAATAATAACCCTGCACTAGGACACCTTAGTATTGCCACAAAAATAATAATTCATTTTTCCTTTTCCAAGCAGGTTAATAGGGAGGTTAGGAAGGAGAAAAAGATCGCATTTGATCATCTGAAATACTTAATAAATCATTTTAAATGCCTGAAAAACATCAATAACTAATAAACTAATTTAAATCTGACCACCTGAGTTTGAGACATACTATTTTTATCTCAGTTTTAAAATGCCACACATGTACAATCTTAAAGGATGCTCAGATGAGGGATTGTGGTTCAGACCTTAGTAAGGAAAGAAGAGGAAGACCAAAAAGAATTTTAAGAGCATCCAGTGCTGCTGAGACAGGTTGGAGGTGGGGATAAGCTGGGTGTAAAGACACCCACATTTGGAAGTCACAGAATTTTCATAGATGTTTTCTTCAATCATTCAACAATCTCTTTCAGCCACTGAGCTCTTTACTGCTTACCATCATGCTGGGCTGGAGAGAAATAAAAAGACCAGTGTCTAATGTTCCGGTCAGAAACCATGACAATACAGAAATAAAATGCTGAATTTAAATTCTAGCACAGACTGATTAGATTGAAAGACAAGGTAGAGTGAAATGATGCCAGGTTCAATGAACCAAGGGTAAAGGTCTTCATTACTACATTGGCATTTTTGCCTCAGTTGCAGGCGCCAGTGGCTATAATCTCTCTCTCACAGTGGCTTATGTCACCTGAGAATTTAAATACAATCATATATTCCTAATGAAAAAATGGCACATGTGAGTAATATGGCTCCATATTACCTTAATTACATGTTGCAATTACAATTACAGCAGCACTTCTACTATAATGAAATTATTACAACTGAGCCTCTTCATACTCCGTGCAGACCTTTCATGGAGCCTCACACAGCCTCACATGAACTTGCACTAGGTAATCAGTGACAAAGGCCAGAATGTGAACTCTGTCCAGGTATCAGAACAGGACTTTCTTTGCTCTGAGTTGGCTCAGAAAAAGAACAAACAAGATTTCATTTCTGTATAGAATACTGAGGTTCCTTGAAGCAGAAGCTAAAAAATGAAATAAAAGCATTTTCCTTCAGAGAAAAAGGACAGACACTGTACTCTGTGGAAAATACATATTCCAGCTCACAATGATGATGTCCCTTAAGGTCAATAAGGACGAACTTAATTAAACCTACAGTACTCTACAGCTGTTCCTATACTTCTTGACAAGAAGAATGAAAAACAAATCCAACCTGCACAAAGAAAAGGAATGATTCTCTGAAGCCATAGTGATTACTAATAATCAACAGCAGTAAAAAAAGGGACAAGAGGGAGCTGGAATTCCTGCCTATCTTGGAATACCACGAAAGACAGCATGGCAAAAGCAAGGACAGACTTTCTACATGCCAGCCTTGACAGCATCCCAGCAACATGGTACACACTGCAGGGCTTGCTTCAGAATACTACTTTCCTTTTCAAGTATTTTCCTTTGCTTTTACCAACAGAGATTTTACAGATAAGCTCGCTGGTACGATGAATTTCACACAGAGAAGGCATTGCTGTCCTTTTACATTAACTTTGCAAGGCTGTCTTACCCAATTTAGTGTCAGTGCACATCAGAGCCACAGAACTGAAAGGCTGCACTGGAGTCAAACACAGCTCTAGTGACAGCAGTTTGCTCAAATTCACATCACAGAATCATAGAATGGTTTGGGTTAGAAGAGACCTTGAAGGTCCTCCAGTTCTAATTGCCTGCATGAGCAGGGACACACCCCCCACTAGACCAGGTTGCTGGTCTACAGATAAAAATTCTATTTTAAATCTTGCCTGGAACTTAAGCCTGAATTTAAAGTAAATCACTACAGAAAAAAGAACCACCATCTCATCCATTTCCTAAAAGAAAGCAGCAACAATGTGGCGAAGAGCTAAGGTTGTAAAGACTCAAGATTCTCCTTTTGAATTTTGCATTCTTCTCAATGTCGCTCTCACAGAGGAGCACCAAAATACATGTTCCCCGTGATATTTATAAACCAACAGCTTGTGCAAAGAAGAAACAACTGACTGCACTAAGGCTGTGCAACCTTGTCATCTATGGAAACAACATGTGAGTTGCCTGTGGCTTCACTGATGACACAGTATTCATGTCACTTGCAGTTCCTCAGTGAGGATAGCAAATGTGTTCTTGGTTCAAAAGCACAAATCCCTAAGCAGGGAGACAATGCTCTCCAATACTGTCTGACAGCTACTCCAAAGGCAGCAGAGAACTTAAAATACACAGTTAAAACAGTTACCATTTATGCCTGCAGAGTACTGAGTATATAGACATACAAATCAAGCCAAAACCAGCCCATCACAAAGCACTAGAATACTTCATAATCCCCCAAAAAAAACCCTAATGGACAATGCTTTTGGATATATGAACTAGTTTAAGGGGAAAAAAAATCTGATTTTTTATGTGTCTCTTAAGCTTCTCAGGGAATCAAATAAATTAAATTTGCTAGCTTCATTCAGGCAATTGAAAAACATTTCCCAGAAGACATACATACACAGTATTAACAAGATACATAGAGTTAAGTAAAAGAGAAGCAAGAGTCTAGAGTTTGTTTTCTGTCTGGAACTGAAGGACAGGGTGTGACTTTATGACTTACCTTGTTGCCTAGGAAGGGAGAATGACCCTGGTCTGCATTGCCAGAGATTCTGCATCGTGGCCTTCCTGGCCCTTCCTTCCACATCAGTCTGTGCATCTCTCTTGCCCCCAATCACACACTCATATAAACACTGACCCATTATGAAAGTCTGCTTTTATAAAGCAAACCACAGTGGCATGATAAAGACCTGATAAAATGAAAAACAAATCCAACCTGCACAAAGAAAAGGAATGATTCTCTGAAGCCATAGTGATTACTAATAATCAACAGCAAAAGATGTTATCTAAACTCCTCCATGTTCCATGGCACAGACATTGTGAAGCTATCTGTGCTACTGGTGAGGGAAAAACATTGCAACTCAAAGATTTTCCACTTACAGCAAACAGTGACAGCCTGGGTAATTTCGTACAAAAAGATTTGTTCAGCATACTTAGTTAATATTTACTACCATAAATAATATCTTGCTTATCAGTTTAATTTATATAACATCAACTTTCATGGTAAAATACATAAAATATTATCTTTCCAGTTCTATGCCCTCTTTTTTTTTTCTTTTACTTCTATAGGCCTGAAAACTGCTTAAAATGAGAGGTGTGTTCAGGACTTTTTTTGCAACTTGTTCTTCTCATTTAAAATATCACTTGTCTTACTGTGTGGTTTCCTTAGATGTAGACTTGAAGCTTCTTCAGCTATCTAACTGAACAAGCTGTTGCATTCCAGCAAACAACTTTTCTCCTACATATTTATTCAGGTGTTCAAAACCTTGGGGGTTTTGTTTATTTATTTTAAACTTTTAAGCTATTAAAATAAATATACCTCTTCCCTGGACAGTTAGTCACCTTCCATTCTCAAAATTCTACCAGATCATCAATTATACATACACTCTGGAAGAAATTATTAAACAAAAGCAAACCACAATTTAAAAAAAAAAAACACAAAAAACCAAAAAAAAACAACTTTTCTCATCTAGAAAGAAACAAGAGGTAGAAAACAGAGGGACTCCTTGAGCCCTTTTTTATAGAACAGAAAAAAAGCCTTCACAAAAGGTCACAAGTGCACTTTTTCTCTTTCTTAGATTACTTAATGATTGCTTGCAAAAGTCCCCAGGACATTAAATATTTAACTAATTTAGCTCATCCATAAAGATGGAGAGGGTTTACAGAAGTAAAAAACACTCTGCTTGATGACAACCATCTAGCAGGCGGTTAGCTGTTCTGCAATCATATAATAAACGTATTTTTTAGACTCAAAATTAAATTTCTTATTAAATACTGAAGAGGCAGGAATAGAAATTATAAAAATATGTGCATAACAAAATACACATTTTAATTATAAAACATTTTAAAATCCAGAAAGGTTTATTTAGATAAAGGAAGGAAAACGGTTGCTGTCTAAGAGCCCAGCTGACAGGAGTACGTGTGCTGAACCTCTTATTCCTTTGGCGAATTGTATTTGTTTTCTGTTTCCTTGTGCTCTTGTGGTTCCAGCTTTCCTAATTTGGGGGTCCAAAAGTTAACCCAGGACTACTTCTGTAGATACCTTCTATAGTAAATGGACGTGGGGATAACTCATTTGGCGCAACCAGAGAAGGCTACAGCAAAATAAGAAACCCACACATTTTATCATTTTGCTTCTTCTTGAACATGGCCTATTATTAAGATTGTCCTCTTACTCTGGTCAAGACAGCACTGAGCACAAGAGTCTCCTGGTCCATACCTGGGGCTCCCAGACATGAGAGCCCAACTCCCATCAGGGCGACTACCCACCTCACTTTAATAGTCACAGTAAACTTTGCACACAGCCCTTCTCTCAACATAAGCCACATCTGTGATACATGCTGTGCCAGCAGCTGACACAACAAAAAAAATATTCTGCCAGGTCCCTGCTTGATTCTGAGTTAGCCCTTGGAAACAAAACAAAAAAGAAAAGAAAAGAAAAGAAAGAAAAGAAAAGAAAAGAAAAGAAAAGAAAAGAAAAGAAAAGAAAAGAAAAGAAAAGAAAAGAAAAGAAAAGAAAAGAAAAGAAAAGAAAAGAAAGAAAGAAAAGAAAAGAAAAGAAAAGAAAAGAAAAGAAAAGAAAAGAAAAGAAAAGAAAAGAAAAGAAAAAAACAAAACAAAAAAGAAAAGAAAAGAAAAGAAAGAAAAGAAAAGAAAAGAAAAGAAAAGAAAAGAAAAGAAAAGAAAAGAAAAGAAAAGAAAAGAAAAGAAAAGAAAAGAAAAGAAAAGAAAAGAAAAGAAAAGAAAAAAAAAAGTGCCAAGATGCCAACTGATCAAATACCCTTTAAATAACCCTTAAGTCACATCCTTAATAAAGCTAAGAAAAATGGAGGCAACTTACATGGGTACTTTAAGAGGGCTTGAGCATGTAATTCACATACACAGATGCACACTGAGTGAAGCCAGCATTACCTGGTCTGATACTCAGGAAACAGTGGCTTTTCTGTAGGAACCAATAGGAACTTTGGAAAGATCTATGGAACTTGTTAACTTATGTGACATGTGAGTGTCTGGGGTATGAAATGCCTTGGGGAACATGACACTCTTATTTTACTTCTTTTAATGCCCAGGGTATCCAGTTATTTGAATTATGTGCAATTACTGGATTTTCAGTGGCTGACTAGCTGCTCCTCTGTTAACACTGCGCATCTGCCCCAGACTTCACCTGTGCTACGATTGTTCTGCAAGCATAAACGAATCTTCTACCCTTGATCATGCCAGAACCCTTTTTGCACGTGTTCTCTTGCATTTTTCTCACTCACACTCAGATCTGGCTTCAGGTTAGGCTCCAAATACTTCAGCTATGCTTTTGAGTTCAGATCTCAGCCCCAGCTGGGGCTACAATGCAGCTCTTCAAGTCAACAGGTATTATAGCATGTAGCATACATCCAGAATGGATGAATGAAAAAAAAGCCCTTAGTAGGAAATTACAGGTTTTACAGGAACATAAGGTCTACAACCACTCAGTGGCTAAAAAGTGTTTCTCTCAACATTCCAAGGAGAAGAAAACAAAATAGAATTGAAAGATAACATACATTGCTTCTGAAAACCTTGCAACAAGCAGACTTTCACAAAACACGGACCAAACAAAAGAAAATTCAGAAAGCTCCAATATTTACAGTGGAAGCTTATTGTACTGAAGATGATTCATTCAACTGCAGCAGTGTTATGGGTTTTTTCCCACCACTAACACAGCATCTCACACATCTATTGTACTTTCCACTCCTAATGACTCAAAGTCATAAACAGTGAAAGCTCCTGCGCTCACTGCAGGAAACACAGCCACTTCTGGGGTAGGTTACAACAGATGTTTGGAACTGTGCTTCTATGGCATATCCAAAATGAAGTGGTATCACCAGAGTTAATGTCTCTGTAAACTTGCAAAGTGCCAGGTAGGTATGGTCAGACCTCCTGCTCATGTTTTCTCTCATGAGTTCACCAGCTACTTGCTGTGTATGGTATGTCACTCAGCACTCACCTAGAAGGATTGCCTTGTACTGAGCCAACAACATTGCTTCCTGCATCACTTACATTTTCATGTAAATTCAAATATTTGATGTGGTCAAAACATCCCTCTCCTGCCCAAAAATCACCTTGAGCACTAGCACAAATAAACCAAGTTTCTTGCTGTACATCAGAAGACAACCCTGACTGGCCAGCAAAACTCCTCCAGCCACATCATAGACAGAGGAGTGGAAATATAAAAAAAAACAACAAAAAACACTGTAATTTACCCATCACCCAGCCCTATATCAGTAACAGAGCTGCAAATAGAAACCTCCCCTATTAGACACCACATCAAGAGGCATGACAGGTGCTTTACAGAGCTCTGTTCCAAAGCACGTGTCAACTAGAATGTGGGCTCAATGTCCCAGGGAGTCAAGGATGGGTGCTGAGCCAGGCTCAGTTAAACTTGGTGGTGAATGCTTTCCCCTGCATCTACCTTGTAGGCAGACACCAGCTTGCAGATGAATTTCCATCTTTCTGTGTGCGTTTTTATTGATCTTTGTGCATCTACATAAAGGCAAGAGGAGGTAACATAACAATGAGGAGTTTCTAATAGAGCCTTAATAATGAAAGGCAGTGATCTCAAGGCCCCTTATTCATGCAAATTGATCTTAATTTCAGTGGGAGCCTTCCCAAATACAAAATGAATTTCATTCACAGACTTGGCCTTAGTTTACTAAGCCATTAGAAACATAATTAACTAATTAATACTAAATTGATACAACGACAGACCATAGTTTGGCAAGATGTCAAGTAAAGCAGACTTTTCACAGGATTAAGCTTTGTCTGAGAAGCTAACTGTCAATTAGAGGCTAGTTCAGCATCAAGGAATCACCTAAGATAAGGAGGTCTGTGACATCCAGCAGCTCAAGCAGCCAGGATTTCTCGTCAGTCCTTGTTACAAGGCTAACACAGGCTCTGGGTTGTCCTTGGACATAGGACTCATTAAGTATTTCTGTTGCCAGGTGACTGAATTCTTAGCTGATGTGCCAGAGAAGCAGCATATTTTTGAAGGTCATGAGTTTATATAAAATTCTTACAGTTTTTTAGTTGGGTTGTGGTTTTTTTGGCTGTTTTTTTTTTTTAAATAAATTCAACAGCTAGATTTCACTTCAAAAAACTTCACTGAATTGATTTACATGAGTGTATAACCTGGATGGCATTGAGTTGCTGAGTTGAGTAAGCCACTACCTATTAACTATGATTTTGCTTTGCCTCATGTAGCAGGAAATGCACATCATCGGCCTTTAATTAAAGCCTGTAATCAGGCTGAAATTCCTATAAAACTCTCCCATCTTCATCACAGAGGTGGGAAACCTGGTGGCCTAGTACTGCTACAATACTGCAAAATACTAATAGAGGTATAAAACCTTAGACAGACAGGCATGAAATAATTTATAAAAAAAATATAGTCTTCCTTTAAAAGAAAAAAAATTATGCAGAAACATCCATCATAGTTCTTGGCCAAGGGCTTATAAGCTTTTAGAATAATAGAACAAGGGCACATCACTAATTAGCCTCAGGATTTGAAAGGGCTGACTTACAAGCCTTTATGAACACCAGGCTCTGTAAATTATACTGTTTTTTTTTTAAAATCACAACACAATAGTTCACCCTAGGAAGGAAGTAGGACAGTATTTGACAACAAAAAAAAAAAAAAGGGAGAAATGTCACATGTAACAAAAAAAGAAAATGCACCCAGTTCCAGTTATAGTCAGAAAGGTAATCAAAAAATTCATGCAAACACGTGAAGATTGGGTGCTTTGGGAGGGAGAGGTGGAGATGCCCACATTGTCTTCTCTCTACTAGACTGTGAGCTACTTATCTCTTTGGCCCTCTCCAGAGCTCCTCTACCAACTCTCTTTTGTACAAGCCCTAGACCACCAGGAAACACTGAATCGCTCATAACTGGACCTTCCCTGCCGGCTGGCCTCTGGAAGTTGTCAGTGTCATCTCTTCACAGCAAGGAATCTCTGCAGTGGTGTTGAGAATCACAGAGCAAACAGCATGGTGTTCAACAGGAGTTTTTGGCATGTGCTGTGAATCATACCAACACTGCACTATGGCAATATGGGGTTATTCCATCCCTTGTGCTTGAATTATTGCTCAAAGTACCAAAGAACCACAATGCCATTGCAGTATTTTGGTATTTCCTCTCTTAATTCCAGGCCAACTTATTTGAATTTAAACACCAAACGGGAGAAATTATTTAACATCTTGTCCTGACAACTCAGTCCAAAACCTTTCTGGATTAATGTAGTTCACTGAAGCCAACGTTTCCATCAACTCAAATAAGTTTGGATTAGATCTTGGGTCCCTTATGCTGGCAAGGGCTGGAACAAAGCTAATGGTCTGATAAAGCATGAGTCACAAAATACCTCAGCTCACACTGTCTGAGCTCTAGTGAGTGCAGTATCAGCAGCAGAACATTTGTTTGGGTCAAAAGAATGAGAGCATGCCTGACACTATGGTTTTCAGTGGACACAAATATGCACATTTAAGCACTCTCATAGATTGTTTGTTCTAGTAAAAACCAAGGCAGGACAGCAAGAAAGAACAAAAGTGATGGCTGTGAGATGGCAAAGGGCTGTTGTCCTCTCTTTAAGGAGGCTATCTCCCAACCTTACAAATTCACACCCTAAGACATTAATACTATAATTCCCCCCTCCAATGGAGGAGATAGAGGAGACAAGGGGAGATGCTGAGGTGCTTCTACACCTGCCAGTAATCTGATTAAAAAACAAGAGGCTCGGGTTCTTTTAATCAAAATTTAATCCCCAAAAAAACAGCTCTACAAAATATGTAGATTGAGAGAAGCACCTAACCAGCAGGAGTGCAACAAGTTAAAGCCAGCTGCAGGGAAAGGGAACACCTCTGCTTCATTCATTTCCTGCACTGAATAGAATGACTTTATGTGGAATGTCTGACGGCTAATTCTATCCCACTTTCCACCAGAACTAAATAACAGGATTCCCTTCTGTCCCTCCTTGGCTTCTAACCCAAGAATCTCCAATTAACTTACTTGCTCAAGAAACCCTTTTTCCTACAGTTCTTTCTGTTTAGTTTTAGCACCAAGATACAGACTAGCATTCTTATAGAAGACTGTAACAATGATGCAAAGATACATGCATCACATTTCTCAGCTAATTTGAAATTAAACATGAGCAACATGATTTAAGTCTAATAATCAGTCATTCGGTATCATAAGCATAAATACTGATGGCCAGTGTTTTGCCCTATTCATATGCATGTTTTATAGAACTGGGCACAGTGACACAGGAATTGTAAGAGAAAACAGTCTTTGGGGGTTTTGTTTCATATTTCTAAGTATAAATAATTTTTAGGTAAAAAAATCACAGTGTTGTGATTAAAATACGGATAGAACAGTGTTCCTGAGACCCCCTAGCACAATGAGATGATAAATTATCTATTTTTAATAAAAATTTTATTTAAAATTTACTGTCTATAAGTATATCCAAGCTTGAAAATCTGTTCTATCATATCAGTTTTACAGTTAGTAAGACAGCAATCTCTCTGTGGAGAGGTTTCTTTTCTTTTTATGTACTTTCAGGCATTTTTTCTATGGATAATGTATGTCATGATTGAATGAGCAGTGTATTACTTAAAGTCTTCAAAGAGAAAGTCTCACAAAACTGTGCAAACTGCTATGAAAGAGAGGTTAGAAATTCTGTGGGTTTTCTGCTGCTAGCTTTGTCTTATACCTGCCAGGCAGGAGAGGACTCACTACCAAACATACAAACTGCCAAGTGATGCCACAGACCAAATCCAAGCCACAAAGCCAAGGAAAGGAAAAGGTAGCAGGCCACCAGGCCCCATCTCATTCCTCATGCAAGAGTCCATGTCAACAGCACTACACCCCATTGCCCCTCCATCCTTCTAGTCCTCCCACTCCCAGGATTCTCAATTACCTAGCCCAACAGACTGTCAGGTCAATGCTGTCTCTGGCACATTTGCAAAAACCCTATTGTTATGAGGACTTTGACCTTAGTTGGTGCCAGTGCTGTTGGAATCCAAGCAATAAAATAGAACCTGCTGCAAAAAAAGAGACAAGAATTATAATACATTGCTTGTAATATAGCTCTGCAATATGTGTAACTAAGCACCACTTTTAGGAGAACCACAGCATTATTTGTACAGGTCTTTGAAACATCTGTATGTTAGAATAGCAAGTGAGGATGTCCTCAAGATGCTAAATTCATATTCGAGTGTCTGAGGTAACGTGATTTCCAGGTCTGAAGTCTCTGATTCTATGGTTCATCATACATTTATGTAGTTAGCTGTAAATACTCCTAACTTAAAGATATGCTTAGAGATAGTGCCTAATAGTATGGCAAGGTACAACACAAACTGTGTATTCTTCAGGAATGTGTGCCTACCCCAGTCTTGCAGCAGTGTGATACCCTTGCTTAGCACATCTCACCTTCTAGAAAGCAAATCTTTTACCACACAGATTTGCATTTATTCTGCATTGATGTAACATCTTGCATGAGGGGAGCACAAAGTTGCTGGACACATAAATGTACAAGAAACCTAAAAAAACCCTAGTTGTTATTTGGTTACGCAATGAAACAGATTAAGGGAGGTACTGTAGAGAAAGTGCAAAGAAACTGAAGCAAAGATATAGGGAGGAAACAAATATTTATACAGTCTTTATTTTCTAATCTTTTATAGGAAGCTAGGTAAATTCTTAGCTTATATTGTAATTAGTTTTTTCTCTGCTGTTGTAAACTCTTGAAAGAGAAGTATTAATAAATAAAAAAAACCACAAAAAGATGTAAAATATTTAGTGACTTCTTTTAATAATTAATCAGTCTAAGAGCTTTCAGTCTAGCTGTACTGACAGCACAGACAAACCTTTCAAGAGAAGAAACAAAACTAAATATCTAGTCACCTATTATAATGTGTTACCAGAGTGCTATTTCTAGCCCTTCAAATGTCACACTGCATCAGGAGAAACTGGATTACCTTATCATTTTTTCCTGAAGGTGTAACTCTGGGGAATAAATTGCTTTTAACCGTCACCCAACATGTTTGTGTATGTGATATATTCTTTCCCAATTTTGCAGACATGTGCCCAACAGATTTCTAAGAATATTTCTTCTTGTTATACGTTATATCAGTATGGGGTACTAAGCAGTAATTCATTGCAATTTTCTTTGGGACACAAGGCTTGACTGGTAACACTAAGATGATATACAGACTACCAAGTGTAGTTCTCTCTCACACTACATGATGGAGAGGATTCCATTGTAATTAACACAAAGATCTTCTCTAAGGCTTCTGGAGACAGAGGTTGTATCCTCATAGTTGTCTAGAGAAATTAATCCACTTACTTCCTGGAAGGAACCTCAAGATGGGTGTTCAGCAACCCTGCTAGTATTCCCAGAGAAAATACTAGACACAGCCAGCTCTAGGAGCAAACTTTACACAGTGTGGCCTCCAGTCATGCCATATACCCACACAGTGATCATTTCAAGTGGGCAAGATGAGGTGGGAATAATTTGAAAACACCCCAGTCTCACATGACCTGATGTAAGGACTTGTACCATTTTTAGGCAGCCTGAACTTGCACTCAATTCAGATTTTTTGCATTACCAAGCCTCTAGGACCTGGGTCATCCTCCAAGACACAGTCTAGACACTGACAAATCACACTTGTCTTCCTGGCTTTTCCCCCCCTACCAAGCACTGGCTTCACTGCCTCCTACCATGACTATACAATTCTCAACTTAGAGTTAAGCAAAAGACTGCTAGCTGTACTTCAATATCCACCAAGTGTTTGTGAAGCTCAGTGCTGCATGACTGGCTACTCTCTCAGTACAGCTTATGTTTTGTGACTGGCTTATGCCCAAAACATAAGAATGGCTTTCCATGAGGATGAGAACACTCCATATTTCATATTTCACCCAAGTTTTCAGAAAAATAACCATTTATATAAGCAATGCTTTATTCCATAAAATTCTACAAAATCTGCCAATAAAAGGGAGTTACAAGTACCACCACTGCAAAGACATGTCTTATTTGAACAACCACTTGAAAATAATTATCTACAGTATTCAGAGAGCTGAGACAGAGCACACCACAACAAAGAACATGGAGAGTAGGAAGCAGATCTAGTACTATTCCTAGCTTAAGCAACATGAATGATAAATAGATAAATACCTGTAAATTCACCTAGACTGTATAAACTCTCATATTAATTGATCTTAATATTTATGAGATAATGACTGCTGTAATTCCACATTATGCCAAATAATTAGATTCTGTTCCAAAACAGGGCTTATTGCTTTTTCTTAGCTCTTCTAAGCTGTGGGCTTGAGCTAAGTCAGAACTAACACTACCATACGAGTCATTACTGCTATGGACATGGCTGGGCAAAATTCCAAGTGCACAGTCCCTAAATATGGCCTTTCTCTTTTTAGGTCTCACATGACTGACTAGCCCTGCTAGATGTGGAAGAACCATGCCTATGATTATAAAAGGCATTTGACTGTGAGGACCATTAGGCTTGGCCTTCCTGCAAGGGTACTCACTGGCAGCAGCAACACTGCAGGCACTGGAAAATGGGCTGAAACTCACAAAACTCATAATAATAACTGAACAACTGCTACTTTTGACCTTTAAATGCTAGGATCAATACAGACATAGAAACCAAGAAAAATGGACTCATATTCTCTTATCAGCCTCCCTTTTCACAGTCTCATCTTCATCCTAATTGTGTTCATTCTGCTCTAGGGGAAATATAACTTCTACTACTTATGTGAATGAATGTTGCAGTGTTTATTCAAAACCAGAATAGCCTTCTGGTCTTGGGATGTATTTCATTCATATTATGTAAATAATTGATTCTTTGAAAGACCAGGATAGCTATAAATCAGACCTGTAGGCAAACTACTTTTTCATGCACAGTGCTGTTTCCTGTTTTCCCATTTTGATGGAGGTAGTGAAAACACCCAGCTGTTACAGTACTGAATAACCTTCTCTTGATTCTCAGGATAAGAGGAAGTGGAATTATTTCAGAAGCCTTCTTAACAAAGAATTATTTTAGCAACAGTTTACTTTCTAACATAAGGCCACTTCAAAGTTTTTATTGTTTAGGAAGAGGGCAAACATCAATAAACCATTATGAGGTCAGCTATGGATATAAAAGATAATTTCTTATAGAAATCGCTATACCCCTCCACATCTCATTTCCTTTGGCTGTAAAGTAATGGCATCATTGCCTGCCTGTGTTGGCATCAGTAGATAAGAAACAGATTTAGTGCTACACTTATAATTCTGTTCCTAGAGAGACTTCAGAGGATATGGAATAAACTTGCCTAAAAATCAATCCAGATTTTCTCCTTTAACTGTGATTGAGTAGGAAACTCAAACACCCTGGTTTACATTGTACACATTAGACAGGTGTAACAGTAAAGAAAGAAAGATATAATAAAATACCAACTGACAGTACAAGCACTCACACACCCAAATTCAGATATGAAGTATCTGATCTGAGAAGCACATCACAAACCAGTTTTTCTACCCAATTATTCTCATCTAATACTATTTGTCTTTCTAAACACATTCCAATGAAGAGTTTCTATGATGCAGGGAACCAAAACTACTTAATCATGCTTCACGATACCTTAGTGAGACCATGAGAAGGCACATATAAAGGTATTATTCCTTCTAGTATTTAAATAGCATTTCTCTCTAGGATGGCATGTTGTGACTGTTTCAGCAACACTAAGCAACCACACACAACAAGGAGAATGAGGCATAACTATATCGCAGAGTGACTGATGGCCACTTTGTGAGTTACAGTTGAGCACGGATAAATTTTCATGCAAAACAAACTGCAGAGTGCTGAAGACCCTGAGGGTGCCTGGCAGTGGTATGACACCTTCTTCGAAAGACACCTCCAGTAGCACATTTGCCTTTAGTGCTATGCTTGGATAAGCACTGTCTTAGCTGAGTGGGAAGACATGACATCAACATTTCCCAAATCCTCTCCTCTAACTGATTCAAATACCAAGTCAGCCCAAAATATGCTTATACTGTGGCATATAGAAGGGTGACCGAATAGTCTGCACAAAAACAGGGACTGAAATCATACTGAAGTCAAAGGTCAGGTTCATAAATCCCTATTTAGATACACAGACTAAATGACAATCACCCAAGGAAAATTTAAAAAGTGAAGGGAAGCACCTGGGTACCTAGCATTGTTGAAAACCCAGGCTTTTGTTTGGCTCCTACTTCAGAAATCTTGAGCAGCAAGTAAAAGCCCCAGCATATTCTTCTATACTACAATAAGAGCCAATAATAAAGCAACCTGCCCATGACCAAGAACTTCAAAGGCCTGAATTTAAAACGATTTTCAAAGAACACTGAATGTTTTCCTTGCTGCCAGCACATTTCACAGTGCTGAATAAATACACAATAAAAATCTCACAAAAAAAAAAAATTAATCCCAAAACTTCTCTGCTGAAAACTTGATTCATTTTTAAAGGTGCAAGCAGTTTCTATAATCCTATAGGCAGTCTCTGCTCTTACAAAAATTATACTGAGCAATGAAAGTGCTGACCCTCTTAACACTTGCACACAAACAACACATTGTAAAACCTAATTCCATAGTGCTCATTCACATATATAGGTCCACAGAAGTTAATTGGCTTATTGAAGGGACTGAAGACTTCAGGATCAGACCAACAGAACCTCTCTGGCTCATTGCAAAGGACTCAACAAAGACAGAAAACATGATGATTTTTCATCCCTCTTAGTAGATATATACTACAATCTTCACTCAAAACAAACCAAACAAGAACATGAACAACAGTGCTTTGGTATCTCCATCTGCCCTGTTCTACAACAGACCAAAGAGGTATTCAGTGAAGTTAAGGACCACAAAACTGGAAACACATCAAAGAAACATAAAGGAACAGAAAATTAACCAGTGCTGCTCTCTGCTGCAGGACAGCATTGAGACAAAATATTCTGTAGCAGTTTCATCAATTAATTAGCACATTGTACACAGTAACACATCAGAACAAATAAACACTGTGACCAACATCTGCTGCCATCTAATAGTGACTCAAGTGTCTGCGCACACTTTCATGCACCCAAACACATACACAGAGAGCTCATTACTTAAAACAGGGCAGATAGTTCTCACAAAGCTTTAACATTCCTGTTTTTTTCCCCAAATTGAACCTTTGAAAAAACAGTAAACTCATAATTCAACACTTGTAGAGTGCTTCAGAGTTCCCCTGACCCCTCCTTTTTCCTCCCCACTCGAAATATTTTCCCTCCCCTACAAACAGAAAACACAAGAAGAGACCTGTTTATCACATGACCTTCCTTTGGAGGAATCTGTACATATGTACTCTCTGAATCACTTGTGTGCTGGAGAAAAAATAAACTGCAAATAATATTCACATGGAGCACACAATTCTTTCTGACTTTTGAATTAGCCTTCTCAGCACGTGAAATTTATTAGGCAGTGTTTCTTTCTTCTAGTAGACAGCTTAAGCTTGAGCTTGCGTGTGTGTTTCTGCTTATGTTTACAAAACATCTGATGTATTCCAAAAAAGGAACACTTGCTGTGTTTTGACTGCCTAAATATAAATGTTTAGGTATTATCAACCACTATTTGCTTTATAGAATAGGATAATCTTTAAAAATAACTACTCCTATTTAAAGATAAGAATACTAACTGAACAAGAAAAGAGGAGCATAAAAAAAATGGAAATCATAAGAGACACTAATGTGATACACACTAATGTTTAGTATGTGTATATGTGCAGCAGAACCAACAGGGTCCAGCCTTTAGAAGTCAATAGATACCAACTCTGCTAGTAACCTTGAGCAAGCTAGACCTCCTCTTGCCTTCCTATACCTTCTAGGTAGATAAGCTGTCTGGAAAAGATACAGTTTCTTTGTATGACAGGATAGCAACAAATCTAAGAACAATCTTTCAGCAGCTTAATCTATTAAAATGAAATACTAGATGTACCAAATATTGCCCCAGAACAGCAGCACTAACAGCAGTACCAGGCAGAATAAAGAAGCAGCAACTAAAGTAAGCAAACACTGATCTTTGGATAGAAGAGGGTAAAAGCACATTCTGCTTAGAACAAATGCCACCAATAACCATCTGGACTCCACCCTGATCCCCTTGATTTGGAGGCTACAATGAATACCCATAGGTGGAGGTGTAACAACCATGACACTGACATGAGGACAGGGCACTTACTGATTAAAAATCAAACACAGGTAACAGCAGGAGCACAGGCAGTTTTGCTGAAAGGAGATCTGCACAGCAGCACCAGCATAGCTTTTCTTCATTACCCTAATAGCCCAATAAATAAATAAGGGATAGTTGTGCCCATGGTAATCACACTGGTGATTTTTTTTTTTCCCTTCCTTTACAAGACACCTTTGGAGATAGGTAGCCATAGCAGGGCTACAGAATCTGGTATGTAAATAAAAAACCGAGACTCAAATGGAGCCCTTTATGTGACAGGATTTAATTAAAACTACTGTGAATTTTCAGGTATCTAAATCATCTACCATTCATCAGGCTCTAATGATACCTAAAAGCTGGTGCCAGTTGTTTTTCACTCCAGAATTTCTTATGAACAGACTGCAAAAGCTATTCACAGCTCTGCATAGAAGCACACAAAAACAGTAGCCTCTTCTCCACTTAAAGACACAACAGTTTCACGCCCTGCTATTCCCAGCCTCTGTTTTATCCGAACTACAGCAAGTGTTGGCTTCCTAAAGTACAGTATTCTCAGCATGTCACACTCAGGGCAGCATCCATGCGCCGCTGACTTGGTAATTGCATTATCTGCAGCCGCTGATGAATGAACAACTGTAATGCATACATCCTGGGCTTAGCTCTCTCGGGACAAGGAGATAACAGACTCCCAATACCAGATTCACTCAGTTTTCCGCGTCCGAAGGCATACAGAAAATGCCCGTGTGCATTCCCTCTTATTTTAAAAGCAATGTTGCCTTCTGCTCCCCCTTCCTACTGACAGAAAAATAACATTTCTATTTACAAGCACGAGAAATCGTTCCCAAATCTTCTGCTCTACATCTGCAATCTATTTTACGTGCAAATGACATGGCTTGAATAAAAGCTTGCAAAAATTGTGGTGTAACACCGACAACATCTCCAGACATCAGGGAAAAAAACAAAAAGAGAGGCGCTAACATCCCACAGCATTATGGCCCTTTAAAGAACACCTAGTCCTTATGGGTATAAATAATCTCAAGAATAAAATGGAGCCAAGGCGATTGCGGGGGAGAGGGGGGGGCTGCCGAGAAGGGACAACGGCAACAGGACACGACTCGACCACTGACCAGCGACCGCAGCTGCGGAAGCCCCGGCTGCTCCGAGAAGTTGGACGCGCGGAGGAG
>NW_009953758.1:3566481-3574325 GCF_000747805.2 Chaetura pelagica | reverse complement strand
GCGCGGCGCCCGCCAGCCCGGCAGCGGGGCGGGGCGGAAGCCCCTCGCCCGACCTGTTGCGTGTATCGGTCGCTGTTGGCTCCCGGGGTGGTGAAATTGGCTGAGAATTGAGGGGTGGGAAAGCCGTTCGGCGGTGCGGATCGGTACAAGGCTTAGCAAGCGGTAAAGAAAGGGATTTTCAATGCAGCCATCGTTGCATTGATCGTATGTACAACAAATGACAGAAAAACAGGAAGAGATGAAGGAAGGAGGAGGAGATAACTGACTGATAAATCATCTGGGGAAAAAAAAAAAAAGACCAAATAAAAGAAACGAGAAATGCATTTGAAAATCCGTCTCTTATTCACCCTGCATTCTATGGGGTTAATATGACCATTTAGGTTTCATCAATGCTTGGGCACTACTCGGATCAGCGAGGTGTTCCTCAGAAGTGAGGGAAACCCGGTCCGTGCTGGAGAGCACATGCACCGCACCAGGGACGGTGCCGGCCCGCGGATGGCCCGACCGTGCCGCCTTTGTGTGAGGGGGCTCCGCAGTGGTCAGAGAGGGAATTTCATCCCTCGGAAGCTGTCAAGGCCTCTTGTGTGATTTTTTCGTCTTTAGTCGCTACAGTTCTATTTTCTTTCTTTTTCCCCTGACAGATTCTTTTTGACTTTAATATACCGACAGCCACAGGAATCTAACTTATTTTACTTGAATACTACCCACGAATCAAGAATATCCCCCAATAATTCAAACCAATTGCCAAAACATATTAATTAGATCTCAATCTGTCTATTAGTTTGAGAAAAGATCAAATCTGTTTTGGCTCCAATTGCCAGAAGGTGCAAAGGAAGTTTAGCACCAAACTGCTCCATCTAAAAGCACACTAACCTCTCAAGGGCAGCTGGAAAAACCTCCTTGTTTCAGAGATGAATACATACAAAAGGCAGGCTAGCTGCCTTCCAGATGGGGACCGGAAGTCTGCAGCAATGATCCCAAGCAGCCCTCTGCTTCTTGCAATCCTCAGGAGAGAGGAACGTGACCACCATCTCAGAGCAGAATGGACAGCTGGCAAATCTTGTATCTGAAATCCAGGTTGGGCAGAAAAGAAATGGTTTCTCATCTGATGGAGAGAAAGGTGGTAAAATTTGTGGCATCCTGCCAAAACCACTGAACCCACTTAGGCACAAAACCTCGTATTACCCTGGCTGAATATCATCAAGGGGGGGAATAATAATTTTTTTAAAAGGGTTGAGATCTAATTAACTGATATTCCCACCACTCAAAATAAATAAATAAATAAATAAAAGACTCCCTGCATCATAAGAATAGCAGTGAAAATAACCCCAAGTAGGGCCTGGAGTTGATCTAATCGCTGAAAATCTCATTTTCAATTTAAAGACTTACTGAAGTGCAAAATGTGCACAAGTGTGTGTATACTTCTCCATGCAAAAGCGGAAAAGCCCAGGATTAACTGGATAACGGCATTGTAGCCTTGATCTCTCCTGACCTGTTTGGGGTCTGCAAGGGTGGTTTGCCTGTCACTTCTCTTGAAACAGTGCTTCTAAGGACCAACTAACATAGCTTTAATTTAAGTAGACAGAGGACTGAACACATTATCCCTAGACCCAGGAATGTCAATCTGCCGATCTAAAATACCTGTTCTGTTTCAGACTCTAGTGAGGAGAAGGCAGACAGGTGCTGAGCAGGATGGGCTCATCTATCAGGCAGATCCATTAGCAGCACAAAATAAAGCTGGCTGTACCTTCTACCTCATTAGCACCTCTCAGTGCTAGAAGTTCTGGACCATATTTTTATGTGCACTGTTAAAGTACCACTCGTGCTGTCCTTAGAAAGATTATACAATTGTTTATAGAACTTGTGCAGCACCACAAATGAGGTGACAAGATCACAGGGAATGCACAAATAAAGGTCTTTTCTGCTTGCAACAGAGGAGTCAGGTATGTGATAAGCTTAGCATTGACATGGCCACCAAACCAGTCCCACCCACAGCAGCAGGTAGCTGCAAGTCGAACCGTGAAGCTACGATTTTAAGTGAAAGTGTACTTACATACATAACTCAGTTTTCAAACCCTGTTGAGCTTTTCTGAACATCCACCTAAAGAAGAGCAGGTATTTTTAAAAAAATGCTCACAAAATAAGCCTGCACCATTTTGCTCATACAAATAAAAACCCCATCAAGCCATACTTGGCCTATCTTCAAGAAGCCAGCATTTCCTCTGTAACAGGAGAGTGCTTTGTACCTTACTGGTGTCAGCAGGTGATTTTACAGATGCCCATCTGCTATGCATTTCGTAAATAGCAAACATTTGTCTCCTGAAATGCCCCATCTTCCTGCTCCACTCAAAAGCAGGAATCCTGCCTTCCTGCTTGTGCCCCTGTGTATTAAATAAAGGCATGTCATTTACTGTTATGTTACTACCAGCCACACTAGTGATGTAACAGTCAAAGATGACACATGAACATGAGAGCATGAACACAAATATGTATCAGGGCCAATCATTTCATTAGGAAGTGAACTCAGCCCTTCCTGTGAGGTGCTATGTTACCAGAGGGAGCAAATCTTTCATGACGGTGTTACAGGTTTGAATCCAATGCAGAGGCAGCTTGGGCTGAATGAATGAATATTCCCCACTACAACTGCATCCTCAGCAAACCGTCCCAGAAAGCAGGGACTCAATCCAGTTTTTCTCTTGAATGGTGTCTCAAGTACAAGTATAGGGAGGACGCTACCACCACTGTCCATACTTCAGGTAGAAGCCTCTAAAAGCAACTGTCTAATAGCCTTCACACTAATATCAATTGACAGGAATCCCTCTCTTTAAAGTGTTTGTCCTGGGTGTAAATACAAAGACTGCACCACACTTACAACCCTGAGACATTACCTATGTGCTTTGGAATTTTAATGCTAATCTAAATACCCTTGCTGAAACAAGATAAATGTAATGGCTAAATAACTAGCATGAGGAGAGAGATAAATAGATTATGGGCAACACAGACAAAAAGCACTCAAAACTACATCAGAATCCTTTTTAATACAAAGACTTAAACTACACCACATGTGCTTTTGCCTCACTTCCCACTGAAATTTTGAACAGTGATTTTAAAACAAAGTGACGCTTCACTGGACAGCTAGCATTTGAGTCCACTTGCTGGTTCCAGGAGCTGTGATACCTCTCTTGAAATGTTTCTGTACTCCCACAAACCATGTAACTTGGTAGATTCTGAACGACAAATGTTCATATGTAATAAATATATAAGCCACAAATACTCCTAAGTTAATGAAGCTCATGGCACTTCTGTGATCATCTTTCATGATGATGAGAGTTCATCACATTGACTAAGAAATTCCCAGACTGCCTCTAAAGTATGTCAGAGGAGGCACAGACTAGGTCTTTGCACAAACAGGGCCATTTAGTGCTTCAACAGGGATCCCCCTGCATGAGGCGGCATAGGAAATGGATGGGACAGAGCTTACTAGCAACATGCTGGCAGTGATGCGAGAGGAAGAAAATTCCTTGCTTGACTCAAACTCAGATAAACTTTCCACAGCACTAAAGCAGCACCATCTTTTTATTTGCACAATGAAAGCATATTTAAACTAAAATCTATTACACCACTGATCGCAAATCCAGTTGTTTATATAACCATAGTCTGAGCAAAAGTGCACTTTGAGGGTGAACTACCCCACATTTTTGCTTAGAGAAGCAAATCAAATGGTGTAACTGAGATCAGTCTCTAAGTGACACAGCCTCAATGCAGGTATACTGACTCCAGGCTTCTCTTCTGGGGTCCCGCCGTTCACCATCTATTTAAACCAGACACAAAGTCATGCTGATTCTGTAAAGGCATCCAGACAGAGCAACTGCAACATTTTCCAAAGGCAAAATCATAGAGTGTAGTGAAAGGGAAATTGTATTGACTTTTTGCACTGCTAACAAGGGATTTGCAAGCACACAGGCTATGTTTGTTCAGCCAGAGTTGAAAAGAAAACCAGAATCATATGAAACATCCCTCTAATCCATGAACCCAGTGAACAGGATGGCTCCCACTATTGTGTCAGTATATACGGCTTGGGGTCCTTAATCCTTCAAATTATTGGCATGGTGCACTTGTTCTGTGGCAGCTCTTTCAGACCTTTCCTCATCTCTGTTGTTTTGTTTTCTGCTTGAGTAAATTGTAGGGCAAAAGTGAGACACATTTGTTTCTGCTGTCAGGATGAATGGCCTGGATCTTAACCATCCTGCTTTTTGTGTTGACATTCTATCTTTGCTAATGCATATGGGCTACTATCAAGGAAGGAGTCCTCTCCCGTTTGGCCTTGCATGAAAAGTGCGGAGTCAAAATAATGGCATGAATCACAAAATCATAGAATTGTTTAGGTTGGAAAAGACCTTTAAGATCATCAAATCCAACCATTAACCTAACTCTTCCAAGTCCACTGCTAAACCATGTCCCTAAACACCACATCTACATGACTTTTAAACATGTCCAGGGACAGTTACTCCACCATTTCCCTGGACAGCCTGTACCAGAGCTTGACAACCCTTTCTGTGAAGACATTTTTCCTAATATCCAGCCTAAACTTCCCCTGGTACTACTTGAGGCCATTTCCTCTTGTCCTATTGAAGTACAAAGCCATTGAGGATGACGGCCAAAAATACATGGGGGGGGAAAAAAAAAAAAAAAAGCCAGAATGTACCTTACTTTCATCCCAGACCACCTTTCATATCTATGATGAAAAAATACAAAGTGAACAAATTGTCTCAATTTTATAAATAGAGAAACTGAAGCAGAGTGGGACAAAATGACCATGATCACCCCACAAACGAGTGGCAGAGCAGAGAAGAGATCCTGGGCTTTCTTAGTCCTAAACATAATTTCATCATATATCCACTAGGCAGCACTGCCTTATTTTTACATCAGAAATTATTAAACTAGGATTACAGTGATTTATACCACCTTTGCACAGACAAACAAGGGAGGCAAAGAAACTGCACTGAGGAAAGGTTCAGCTTTGACGTGATCTTGAACAGATCAGAGATTTTGTGTCACAATTTTCAACTTTGGCTGTAGTAAATGCTGCAGACTCCCAGCTGATACGGGAGGGGTCGAGACAGCACTGTCTTCAGGAAAAAAAATTTGCGTTCAATCAATAAGCAGCCTTTAGTTGTCCTCAAAAGACTCCAAGTAAAACTATGTTAGTCTCTCTAGAGAGTCCCACTTATATTCTTCATAATATAAGTGGAAACATTGTAAAGAATTATGATTCTTGTTGTTAGTGATAGTAAAAAGGGAAGAAAACAGCATTCTGTTTGTTCTTGCTCTAGAGCCTCACTGGAGAGATCAGACAAAGATAACCTTGACATCTGTTGTTATATTCCAAATCCCAGGAAGAAGAGGGGCTCTGAATGCTAGTTTAACACTTCTTTTGCTGGGAACTATGTAAACGGAACAAGCAGGCTCTGGAAACCAAGTTTTCTTCTGAGCAGAAATAAAGTTTGATTTTGCCCTCTCTGTATTCCACCATGACAGCCCATGCCTTCTCTCTGTCTGTTAGGGTGGTATGGAGGAGGATGTGTAGATTTAAACATTCAGAGACCTGGCTCTACTTCCCAACATGTCACTACTGCATACAGTCCTGTACAAAACACTTATGCCCTCTATCACATTGCCTGTATTTCCAGCCTCTTCAATTTAAGAAGCAGCTGCCACACATACCAGTGTCCACAGACACATTTCCTGTCCCTAATGCCGAAAGTCAAAAAAGTTTTTCTTTGTCTGGGTCTATGGCAGACTGTATGTATAAGGAATCCAGGCTTCCTCAAAGGGAGTGTCTTGCTGTGCAGTTGTGACAGGGAATGTGGGCATATGTTTCTGCTTGGCCTAATTAATCATTAAACCATTTCAACAACTGATTTTTCTTCTTTGGAAGGCTATGCAGGGTCATTCATATCTCTTAATACATACACACACCTGTACACACAGAGAACATAAAGCCATATTTGCTAGGTAAACACAGCTCATAATTTTAACAGATTATGTTGTATTTCCATTACAAGATACAGATAATGCTTAGAACAAGGTTTTCCATACAAATAGTAATAATTTATTAACTTGAAGTGCTTTCCATAAATGCATTATAATGGCTCCTTCAACTTTTTGTTGTGAAAAATAGTTCTGATAGCAGACTAGAATGTTTATGAGCAAATAATAAAATTAATAACATTAAAGGGGTACAAACAGAGTCCAATGCATTTCAGGTTTGTGTTTTCGCAATTCTAAACATATTTTTTTTCTTTCACCGATACGTTCTCATCTCTAATCAGGGTTCATAGGGACATCTCATCCTAATGAGAGATCAGAGATGACCTAGGGAATAACAAGCTTCACCAGCAGGGAGACTTTTCCCATCTCTCTCTACAGGTAGCAAAACACTTTCTCTAGCTGGAAACTTAAGCCAGTGCAACGCATGAAGTGTGCCAGATCTCAAAAGTAAACAGTGTGGAAAATGCTAAGCAATCAGTAAAACGGAGTAATGTCCACGGCCAGCTGTAAAAATATCTTCCTCAGATTGGCTGCCTTTCCTGTGATCACCCATTCCAATATTTTATATTATTCCTACCTTAAAAGAGTAGAAATAGCCTGTGGTTCAGGACAATTCTTCCCTTCAGCTCTTGGAATAATTGAGAGGGCTCTTCTGCCCATTCTAGTCCCATACGCCCTGGAGAGTGAAGAAATGAAAAAAAACTTCAAAAACCTGTGAGCTGTGTTGGTGGGGGCAGATTTTAAAAGTTAAATTGCTTGAAGAATCAACTGAAATTGCAATTAAGAGATCTGGAAAAGTTCTGATATTTGGTTTAGGATTTCTGCCTTCTTTACATTTTTTTATATCTGTTTTTAACCGAAAGATAGGTAAAGAAACAACCTGAGAGATGTGCTGAATCAAAACATCTTTGGAAACTAATAAAGCAAGGGAAACTAACCTTGTCATACTTTAGAACAAGGCCCATCACCAAATCTCTGACCTGGGGATTCTTATTCAGCACCACTGGCAGCCAGGTTTATTTCTCAGTATTTTCACTTGTAAAACTGAAGTCTGGAAAGCAGTTTGGGAGAATAACAAAGCACTTGTTCTCTGCTGGAATTTAATTTGCTTTCTGTCTGTATTTCTGTCAACCATGAAGGAATCTTTATCTATCCCCAGCAAGCCTAAAACATTTGCAGTGTGAAGGAACTGACCACAGCAACACTGAACAGAAACAAAGAGGCAGAAACAGAAACAGATTCAAAGCTAAGGTTGAGAAAAAAATAGTATTAAAAAAAAAAATCAGATTCCTTCATCATGTGTGTACTTCCTGTCTCCACATTAAAATTTAACCTAAACTAACCTGGAAAACTTCACTCAAAAGCCCAATTCAAAACATCCTCTAAGGCACTTGTTCAGAGCCGCAAGGTTGTCCTCCATTCCCAAGCTCCCCAAATACTCCATTTCACACCAGGGTGGTCCCTTATCCCAATGGGTAGATGTTTAACACGAAACCTGTATAATGCCAGGGACAGCGTAAAGTAGTAACTCCAGATACTTGTCCTTTGACCAATCTACTTAAAACTGGGAGTGTTAACACCTGCTGAGTCCCAGCCTGCCACAGGTAGCCTGCTTTACTAAGTTTAGTCCTAGGCCTTTGTATTCTTCGTATCAGTCTTAAGTGTAATGACTTGTTCACTCATCTCCTTTCTCTTTCATTTTCCAAAACTATCACTGTAATCTGCACTCTGAAAATCAGTGTTTCCTAAGTAGCCACCATCCCAATGAGGTAAACTAAAATCTGTTCACAAAC
>NW_009953758.1:3565015-3566455 GCF_000747805.2 Chaetura pelagica | reverse complement strand
TATTACAGCCCCAGGACAAAGCACACATCCTGCTCTACCACTCATTTGACAGGATGTTTAATTGCAATTAATGAACAAATAGGAAAACTGAGGTGAGTACTCTCTTGAAAGTTGTCATAACTAGTCTACCAAAACTCAAATCCTCACATTTGTGTTCTGCTATCCAGTCTGTCTGTCTCAGTCTGAGCTTAAAAGTGATGAATGAGATGTAAGCTGTACATCTGGAATCCCTAATGTTTCTGAAATATTTAGATAATAACAAGACATTGTGCTAGCATTTGTTTGAAATAAACATACACAAATTACAAAGAATTACTGAAAGACATACCCTTAGTCGCTGTGCTTTCACTGTTATTTGTTTACTGAATAAATCACTCAGCTCTGGGAGTGTCAGTGCTATATATTGTAAACACAAAGGATCAAAGAGCCACATCATTATGACATACACCTCATAAGCATACAGAAATACATCTGCTACTTAATTTGGGATACCCTTAATGACCAAGCTGGGAGTAAACTTTCCTCTGTAGCTTTCAAAGCAGTTTCAGGTGGAAAGCAAAGCTCATTATTTCTAAGACTCAGAAAATTAAGTGACTGGAACAGAGCCTACGACCATGCCATGGATCTGGGGCAGAAATCCCACTATTCTAAGGTCCTGTGCATCAAATGCTCCGTCACGGGTCACTGACTTCAAGGTGGAATCATTTCTGTTCACACAAATGAAGACATTTTTTGTATTGAGAGTAGAAAGCTATCCTTTCATACCTAAAAATTACCCTGAAAACTCCCTTCATTATCTCCAAGCCATTACAATAATCACATCTCCATTAGTTGCTAAAGTATTTCTTTCCTTTGGGATTGCACAGTATTTAAGGAAATCTCTCTCTACAAACCTTTGTCTGAGACTATTTAGCAACATAAACCATATGTATGACAAATAAAACAATAAACATTCAAAACAGGTAATCTGGTGCAGGAGATGGAGATTCAGAGCTTCCACATAAGGATTATGAATGTGAAACCCCATTGGGTTAAACAGTGACATAAATTGCTACTACTGAGGTATTTCAGTGGTGTGTTTGGAATATTGACTGCTTCAAGGCCATTCCTAACAAATTAACAGCTTCCTTATTTACCTGGCTCCTAGACTAACCCTGATGGGATGGACAAAAAGAGACACACTCCAGGAGTGACAAGAGGATAACAAGATTGGGGGCTACCGGGCAAAGCCTAGGGGTACCAATTTACATGCTGGACTACAATGATGAATCTCCTGTGCCAAGTCAGTCTAATTGCCATTATTGCCCAGAAGCTTAGGGACAGAATTTTGTCCTCTGCATGTTGACTAAGGGAATATATGCAAATGTAACAAGTATTAAAACCATCAGTCATACAGCTTGACTTAATAAGTATATTTGGATATAGCATCAGGACCATTCC
>NW_009953758.1:3553223-3564227 GCF_000747805.2 Chaetura pelagica | reverse complement strand
CCTGCTTTACTGGCTGTAGCAACTATTTTAAGAACATTGTCATGTGCCATTTTATGGTGCTGCATACAAGGAGTGTACCCTGTTTCTTCAACAAGAACTTTGCTGTGATTTATATAAGGATACACTCACTAGCAATTCTGATAGACATAGTCACAGCTCAAGGTATGGACAAATATAAGCTGGCCAGGTACATTCTTGTTTGAAAACCCATGTATGTATATATGTACATGTATTCTTGCTCCTGTGCCACCTAATGCATTGTAAGAAAATCATTAAACTTAGTGAACATCATCTTTTGGTGACACTTGAAGCTATACAAATTAAAGAAATTGCTCTGCCTTGCACTTAGCATTTAATTTGCCTGAATGTTAGCTGTTATGATAAACAGATTGTAATGAATATCATCTTGGAAAATGTAATTCATTTCTCTGTTATTTCATTGCAGCTTGAGTCTGTAAAAGGTGCTCAGCAGCTATGGAAAATTAACTGCATATTGTAAAGAAAGACTATGACTAGCTTCCTAGTGCTTAAAAAAAATGAAAAGACACACATCCCTTCATAAGTTTGGTACATCAACAGTCATCCCATGCCTTCACTGACTAGGCAAATATAGTCTTTGGCAGGAGGACCACAGTGCAATATAAACTACTGCAGTAGAATCAGAAAGGTGACATACTGTACATGGGTTGCAGAAAATGTCAGATGCTAACTTAATTTGAATGCACTTTTCATGTTAACTGACATTACTAGACTAGATGGTAATGGTCTAGAGAAAGCCATTTTTAAAGGACTGTTGTCAATGACACAAACCCTGCAACACTGGGTTTTATGGAGGTTAACCTTCAAAGATTCATAGAAGAAAATGTGATGCAAAATGATCGCCTTGGCAAAAGGAAAGGTGATCTGATGGCTTCGCTAGACAGTAGCTTTCAGCCTCGAGATACAACTCCTGCTGTTGGTGCCAGCATTTTTGATGGAGCAATATTTGTGAACATGCTGAAACTCGATGCTACCAACACACTTAATGATTATGCTCTGAAATATTTTGTCATACCTTTGAGTCACAGCAGCAAGATTGTAGGCTGTGCTGTTTGTGCTGCCAAAAGTCTCAAGGCTCAGACTAGAAGCAGGAAAGGAGAGAGAGTCAAAAGGTTTTCCAGCCCTGTAGCACCAAGCTAGCAACATCTTTGGCCCAACACATTACACAAGATAGATGCTGAACAGCACCCTGGTGGGTTTATGCACATGATACTGGCACCAAGTTTTCTTCACCCTCAGAACATGGTTGGATTGAGAGCACACTGAGAAAGGTCTCTGCAAAAGTAAGTGTTTGGCAACACAGAATTGCACTTCCTTGGGGGCCCCAATGGGGCATGCAAAGAATGCACTGAAGATTGGGAAAGACTTCATTGCTTCGTTATTAATTTCATGCTGCACACTTCTGTAAATTTAGCATTTCTAAATGTTTATAAATCTGTGTACATTCATGAAACACAACAAGATCTACTTACACATAAACTAATCTTACTTAATTAAGAATGAGAAAGAATAGTAAAATTGCACTGATGACATGGCACACAGCATGTTAATTCTACTATTTTTACACAAATTTCATCCACTACAGGAATACGAAAAAAAAAAAGTAACTAAGATGTGTTAACAGAATAGTCCATACTGGGAAAACACTAGGATTCAGATTTTGGGCAAGCCACCACTGACATCATAAAAAAGTCTAACAGAAACTTCACTTTTTAATGTCTTTACTAGATGATATCCTAAAACTGTCTCAAACTTAATCATGAAACCTAGACCTTTTAATTAGGTTTGGATTTTTTCTTTATTGTGCTTAGAGTAATTACAGGAGGGACCTATAAAAAACCCACTGTCAATTTGAATCTTGCTAAACTCTTGGCCTCAGTGACATTCATCAACAGTAAGTTCCACTCCCTAATTACATGCTGTGTGAAAAAAATATTTCCTTTATTACTACATCACATTTCTTTGTGTTCTGTTTTTGTACCATCTTTGGTGCAGCAGGCAGACACATTACAAACCTAGAAAAAAAACACATAATTAAGCACTTGGATGTTGGAACGAACAAAATAGCTCGAAGCAGCTACACATTATTTATACATATCCTAGAATGTGCAAATAGATTTATATCACCTATGTGAAGCTTATTTTATTTAAAGAACAACAGACCAAATCCCTGTCTTGTGAGACTCCAGTTAAACTGATGAGGTTAACTTCAAGCTGCACACATACCAAAATAGATTCCTATGGATATATTATCAATAGAGATTCCATCTCCCTTTAAAATAAATCACCATGTAATCAGTTTCTGTGTAAATACAAGTCAGTGTTATCTCTCTATGACTGTAAAAAGCTGCTCAATATTAAATTAACTGCCCCCTTTGACTTCCCAGCCTTCAGAGGTTGTGTCTGTGTGTGGTCTGTTCACTCTATGAAGTATGACCAGCAGCACGTGTGTCTGCCACATTTGCACAACAGCCATGAGTGGCCCAGAGTATTGGCTGTAAAATGAGGCACACATGGCAATGATTAATGAGGACTCAGCAGTAGATAAATTGCCCAAGTTGTGGGGGGAGCTTGAAAGGGACACAGAATAGAGGAGAACAAAGTATCCTGTGTATTTGATAACGCATTAAAAACTGTTAGAGCAAATTAAGACACAGCACCTACTACAAGGAGCAAGAGAAAACCTATTAGACAAACACATTATGATCAGGATTTATAATGAAAGAAAAATGAGGGTTCTGGAAATTATTCCTGATTTTCATATCTGGAAAGATCATAGTAAAATCATTGGCTTCCTGGCAGTTCTTAAACTGGCAGCAGGGCTATTAAGACTGTTAGATCAAGCTTCAAATAGCAGCTGATAAACAAACAAGGGGAAAGTAAGAAAAATAGTATCCTTTATGTTAATCCATGAAGTTCTGTGATGTTACCTTGCAGACTGAATCTCTCACCAACAAACATCTACAAATTGCATGTGACATATATGTATAAGAACAGAAAGCTGTGCAGAGAAATAGGAACTGAGATATGAATATTATACCTGACAAGATAAGTAGGATTCAGGCTTTTGTGACAATACGTGAGAACTGACCCTTTCTCCAGGGTTCTACAGGACTCTGAAGTTGCTCAGGATGCCATCAGCCTTTTGACGAAAATACAGAACAAAAGGATATATCAGCCTGGGCCAAAAGGCTGGTTATCAGCAGTCTTCAAGTTGTCTCAATCATGGTCTTCTTCCTCCTGCCACGCCCCTTTTCCATTTGTTGGCAAGTGTTATGTCTATCTGTGTGTATGGATGGAGAAAAAATATGACTTTTCACATCTACTGAGTTCATTTGCCATGCCTCCAGCAGTGCAGTGCAGTGCAGCCCAGCCCTACGGCCCTGCCATCCCACCCAGCCACCTCACCCTGCAGAAAAAACATGGGAACTGGAAAGCAACAATCAGTCCTATGGCGTTTACTCCAGGGACCATTAAGTGCTGCTGACCAGTCTCTGGGCTCCCTCAAAACAGAAGGAAATGTTCTTGAAATATCTCTCTCTTTTTACATCTGATCAGACAGACTCTGGGTAACTTCCTATTGATTCCCTTATTTTTTCTGGGTTGTGGGCACAAGGCATAATTTGTTCACTCATCTTGTCAATGCATAGATGGGTATCAGGAGAAATGGAATCATTACCCTTTCAGAAGCAGGCTGCCTTCTTAAGGACCAAAACTACAACTAACCTGACAGAGCAAGCAAGCACACAACTTGGGTTTCCACTCTTTTTGTGCCTGAAAAATATAGATCACAGCAACATGTATAAGTAATATCTATTATGGGTAAGCCTTTCAATACATCACAGCCTGCACCACTTCACTGTTTCTGCTAGTGGCTGTAATAAGAAGGATGAGGCTACCCACTCTCGGAGTCTGAGGCATTCAGTTACAGAGTTTGACTGCATTTCGTCCACCTTGTGCAGCTTTCCTAATGCTTAGCTGAGAGAGAGGCTTTGAGTCATCTGGCCATGTGCATTGGTCAATTCAGACAGAGAAGATGACAGGATATTATAAAAAGAAAGTCAAAGGAAATGGCAGAAGTAATACCTGCTTTCTAATTATTTTTCTACTAATATTTGCAATTAGCTGTATGCTTTTAGCTCTTTTGTCTCCTTCAACATAATTTGAACAGTTGCGGTAGTCAATGGTATCTCATTTACTGGGTTTTGAGGTAAGAGACAAAAGCCGCTCCTTTTCCATTTAGACATTCAGTGCCTCTCAGCCAAGATAGACTGCAATCACTCTAGTGAAATATACCTAGTGAAAGACCACTCTGAAATTGCAACAAATGGGCAAGAGTGCTGCTCACTGATTCTGTGACACGAGCCGAGCTCCTTTTGTGAATTATGATATTGTATTAATTCATTCCAGGTCCAACTGTTGGCCAGCACAGCTACAGCTCCATTTTGATATTCTAAGGCTTGCACATGTAATAAATCACAGTGGCAGAAAAAGGATTTATGTGAGCAATTCCTCACACACTTATACAAATTCATGCGCCTATCAAAGACTGTCTTGTTTGCAGCTCACTTCATATGCCACCTGCAAAAGCTTGCTAAGCTCTAGGATCTGACATGTTCATTGTGTCAATTTGTGCAACAAGAGAGATTCAGTAGGACCAAAGATTCATGGGACATTTTGGAGAAATGCATAATATTGACACTCTTAATAGTTACCTCCTTTTTTACCCTTGATAGTCCCAAACACCTTCAGTACACTCATATACTGAAATCAGTTACAGTAATTTATGCATCTTGACTGTCTCCCCATTTTGAAGTATTCATCATGTCCCAGTTACACTGGCATGGCAGCTGCAAGCAAGCAGAAGTACCGAGCACATCTTCAGCAAAGCTGATAGACAGAAGAAAGAAATTCCTCCTGGCCTGGAGTTACACTGAACAAAAGGAACAGGACAGGATTTTCAGAGAAGCTCAGGGCACTGGACACCCACAATCCCATAAAAAATTGGCTAAGTGACTTCATCTTTTAAAAAAATACTAGTTCTAATTATTCACAGAATACATCAGTTAATATATTTGGCTGTCATGAGTCCTGTTAATAAAACAGGAGCCTAAATCAGGCTTCTGAACCTATACTGAGGTATTGAAGTAAGCGTCCTGGTTTGCAAAAGTGCTGAATAGCAGCCACTCCCACTGACTCACCAAATGTGCTCAGCACCTTGCTAGCAAATCGGGCTCAAATTAGAGCACTGACATGAAGCTATTAATCAGCTGAGTCTCAAACAAAAAACCAGTTAATTAGAGGAAGCAAGGAATGGAGAAAAATGAAGACTACAGGAAAGCATGAGGTGATGGCTCTGCAAAGGCAGCCTTAGATTGTTCCAGGACATTTTCCTGCAGAAGTTTGACATTATTAATGCATGTAACATAGAACAGTTCCACAAACACAAGCTCTTTGCTTGAGTCTGCTCCAATAACAATAACAGCAGTTTCATATAATGGACAAAGCATCCCCAGAGATTTGCACTAAATCATGTTGACATGAAAATCAAGACAGAAACCACGCAGAAGAGCTTTGAAAAATAAGCCAAAAGGCTAGGCTGATTCTGCAGCCCAGCTCTGCTCATAGATAAGTTAACTTTCTCCCAAAGTCATCTCAGATTGCTGCTATGGCATGTGAAAACACAGAAAGAGTGGATAGGGACAATGTAGAGATTACTTGTCATCTATGGCTTAGAAAAAGAAATAATCTTCACTTAACAGCTTGGGAATTCTGTCCTAACTACATCAGCACTACTTCAGTGATGGCAGGATTGGGCCCCTGTTGTTGAATATAACATGATCCTCTAAAATGTTTGAACTACCAATAAATTAATGTTATGCTTACTAGACATAGGTTCTCTCAAACAATGTATTTTCTGATTCATGTAACAAGCTTCCTTTACACAGATTTATGTGCTTCCCACTTATGTATTTTCCTAGCTTGCCTTAATATAGCTTTACAGAAAGATAAATGTTTGCCCCTTTCCGGAGGCACATGGCAGCTATAAAGCTTTCCTAAGCTGTCCCTTGAGAAGTCTTTAGGACAGAGGAGTCTTTGGCTGGATGGGTGATTCTGGCCTATGTATTTTGGCAGATACGTCCTCCTCTGTAATTATATTTGATACAATCTTGTTTTGAGAAATATGCACTCAAAACATATTATTATTTCTCAACATATTTTCCACAAAGCTCTGCATCTATTTTACACCTTATATTAATTATTTTGGCAGTTCCCACCACAGACTCTGCACTCTGTGTTCTAAAAACAAGAAACTGAGTGACTGAGGGGAAAATTTATGAAAGAGGCTGGCATGAATAACTATGAAGATGGGTGTGCTCACATAAATCAGCAGTCACCATGGTCACAGATGGCCTCCAGCTTCAAGACTGCCAGGTGACAGCAATTTGTAGGCAGTGCAGCAAAGACAGGCCTTGAAGAGGCTTTTGGAAGACACTTAGGGGGGAAACTGAAGTTAGGCAGAGAAGTTTCTCCCATTTACAAGAGCAGGCAGCTGAGCAGAAAAATGCAGACAAATAAGTACATAAATATTCATGGAATAAAGCAGAGGCATAGGAAATCAGGTATTGCATTAAACAGTGGATTAAGTTTTAGCTATGAGAAAGAAACTGTTTATTTGGCTTTGTTGTAAGTACCAAAGTGGGTATTTTTTTCTAAGGAAACATCATTTTTTGTTTGCTTTTAAATAACCAGCTTATATTACCTTAGCAAGCATGTTGTATTTTTTTTTCCACTTTAGAAATAATGAACAACCATGTTCTGAAAACAGTAAGAACTTTCATTAGAACACTGGTGAAAGACTAAGTATATTAGTGTATCGTTAAGAAACAAGGTGCACAGGAAATCAATCCGATATCCCTACTTAAACTGACAGTATCTTTCACTAATACCATGTTTGGGTAGTTCTTACTGAATCCTAGCTAGCACTTACATTACTAGTAAAATCCTTCAGGACAAGTTTTGTAGACAAAGGTAATATCTCTTCCTAAATTAACTGATACACTTGAGAAAAAACAGACAAGTTTCTGGTGATATCTGCTTCCTAAGTCTTTGACAAAAACACTCCATCTTTCCCAGTGGATTTATGTTCTCTGACCCTCTGACATAAACCTTTGAATATGACATTTAACTTATTAGTAACATAACTATAGAGAATAACACAGTCTTGGGTGAGACCCGGACATAGTCATACTTACATTATTTCTGTATCAAATCTGTTCTGCCAGGAGCTGTTCACTGAAAGCATTTGTTATAAAGACCAACTGTCTGAGGAGCCTAAATATGACATTCCAAATAAGCATCATTCTGGGAAAATTTGCAAGCCTGGATCCCAGCCCATTTAGGTCCTGACAGAGACTATGCATTTAATTTGCATCTGGAAGCAATCAATACGAGGGTGCATTTGAAAAGACCATTCAAGTGTTATTGAAGATGTAACAAACCATTGCTCAATTTCTCTGTATATCTGCAGAAAAACAGGGAACAAATCTCAGCCTATTCATTTATTTCCTTAGACTTCTCGGAAGGTAAAGAGAAATTTCACATCTTAACACCATGTATTGAGGGCAAATATCCAAGTGTAAAACATTAAAGTTTTGGGAGCCACTCACTGGCTCATTGACTTGTTTCAGTATTACACTAACCTACAGAACCAGTTCTGTCATTGCAAGACAAAGATTCTGCTTCTGGGCATGTAGCTCACTTCAGAAAGTGACAGTTTAGAGCCTGATTGGAATGTTACTGTTCAAAGAGGAACTTCAAACAAGTTCACCACACTTTAAATATATAGACCTAAAAAAAACCCCAAAACAATACAAACAACAAACTTAATCAGAGAAGAGAAAGAGTGCCTAACCATTACTGACTTGATGAGGACTCTTCCACTAGCAGGGATCCCATGTTGACAGGCCCTCATTTCAGCAGTTTTAATGTGGGAGATGAATTATAGATCATTGTATTGGTCTGCTGCAAGTGGGAGGAAGCAGGAGCTCCCCTGGAGGGTGCCAAACCAGAGGCTCCTCTTACATATTCAGGGACACAGCAGGAAGGTGGAGGAACACAGGAGGTCCCTGTTCCACTTGATGTGTCCATACTTCACAAATGCTGTGCAAGGCTCATACACAAGCTGAAACAAGGCTAAAATTTCTAATGCAATCCATGCATATATGGAATAAATGTAAATGTCAGTTTCCCTCCCTCAGCTATATTGAGTTTGTGTCAGACAGGAATTTGGACATGGCTAAAACTCTTTTCAATCATAGACTATAAAATCCAGGAATCATTTGAGGGCAAGTTTATCTTACTGGGACCAAAAAGCAGCTAAAGTTACAGTTCACATGGTCTGCAAAAACCTAATCCAAATCTTGCTGAAAGCTTACAAAATTCAAATGCCACTTTCTTGGTCTATGCCTGACGGCTAAGAAGAAATTAAAACCATTGAAACCAGCATGAAGTATCTTGGCAATCCATTTCTGCAAAATCAAAATTATTCAGTCTTCTTTTTGCCATGAATAGTGGTATCTCTATAAAGACATGAAAATTATCTCGCTGGAGCATGCAAAGATACAGGGACCATTAATGCAGTCTTGGCCAACTTTGGTAACACTAATTGGAATTTTGGTGTGTATACTCTATTTTTGACAACTGGTTAAGTTTAATGTGCCTAAAAGTGTTGTCAGATGAATGCTATGCTACTGAACAGTGTTTGTGAACATGCTGTGTTCTAACTGAAGTCTCCCAGCATGAGCATTTTCTTATTGAAGTCTGAAACATGTACCTTGGCCTCATCTTCTTTACCAAACTTCACAAATGGAGCAGTACAGAAATAACCATGTCTAGTTTAGCACTGGAGCACTGTTTAGGAAAATCTTTAAGAAACTAGAAGCCAGGTGCAATGGATGTTTTACTCCAAAGCCCTGTAAGCCCTTCTGTTTTAAGAATGCCTTGTTTTCCTGTGTCATATCACCTTTTTTTCCTTACTACTTGACCTGCTACTGCAAGGGAAACATTGATTAAAGGACTTTATTGGGGTTGAAATAAGGGAATACTGGGGTTCTGTTGGGACCCTGTGTAGTCAGCACTTATGTAGTAATCAGAATAACCAAAATATTGTTTTTAGCTTGGGAACACATGCATTATTTGCTTCCTCCTGCTCCAGTGAGGGAAGATCCTGTAGAACCTTGGGGCACAGAAGTTTAAGTCCATCTATCTTCCCTGCCCCTGTTTCTCAGTTTGCACAATTTCCATGAACCTAGGTAATAACGACCTCAAGAATCACAAAAGTTCAAACAATGAATGCTCACTTTTCTTCCCTATAGTAGAAACAGCCATATAATTGCCAAATAATGGATAGTGTCTTAATTGCTTTTATATAAATTACATGTTCTTTTTCATCTGATTTTTTCCCCATTTCCTTTGATACCAAAAGGCATGTTTGCTTTCCTCCACTACCTAGTCTCCTTAGATTGGCTTTCTCATTGTGCTTCTCTACATAAGAGCACTTCCTTTATTCTAAAAAAAGTATTTTCTGTCTACCTGCAAACTCTTCTAAATTAAATATTCTTGCTCTCTGCTGCATGTTATTATTTCTGTAAAAAGGAGAGCCATGTAATATAGTTGCATTCACATTTCTGATAAGCATTTATACATACTCTTCCAATTGCACAAAGGCAAAATCTGCAAAGCACTTAGCACAGAGGAATGGCTTTGCCATTTGCCAAGAGATTTTTCTTTTATACATAGACAGGTCTTTTTGCTTTAGAGGGAAAGGGTAGTAAGTTTCACACAGTGCAGGGTCAAGCACACAAGAAGCAAGTGATCTATCACATGTAGACTTCTTTTTATGTTCTGTTATCAGATCTATCTCTTTCAGAAGTTGCCAATGCCATAGATCTCTATTGCCAAAAAATGAATGTAGGGCTACTTAGTCTTGCACCTCAAAACTTAGAGCATCTACAGCATTCCAATTTTCAAATGTTTTCTTATATTCACAGACAATTTAAGATCGTATTAATTATTCTTGTTGACAAATGAGGAAACCCTTAAAGAGACAGATGAAACTTGTTCAAAAACAGTTAGTACATAGCAGAGCTGTAACCAGTATCTTGTGACTGCTGATCATGAAACTCAAAACAGTCAGGCTCTGGTTAGTCTGAGCTGCAGGTCAGCATAAACAGAGCATAAATGCTAACCAAATGGGATTATAATTTCATTTTGCAAAAAACATTACATAGTAGGCTCCCTTTTTCAACAACTGCATATCAGGATAATTCAATGACTGTAGTTTCCAAAAAAAACAGTGTTGGGGAGTGAGGTTTTTTAACACTCAGCTTTCTATAAAGGAATAAAATGAGAGATGTTTGTTTAAAGCTGACACTCAGAATGCACAAATCAAATACCTCAGTGACAGAGCTGTCAAATAAATTAATAGTGGTGAGGTAGAAACATGTCCTGTAGTGCTATTTCCATGACATGAGGAATGAAGGAGCACAGAAGTTAACAGAAGTTAAGGCCAGAGCTGTACCATGTAAGGAAAAGCAGTAAGACTAGAGCTAATAGATGCAAATGGATTGCTTGAAGTGATTGCTGATTGCATGTGCCCGATTTGAATTTTCTTGGGCCTGTATTTTTTCCTCACAAGTGCTGAATGTCTGTATATGCAGCATTTTTGAGAACAGTTTTTAAGTTATGCTGATTTCAATTTAAATATATCAGGGGTGAGGATTCATTCAAATTATGTTCTCTTTTCCAACTCTAATATCAGTGGAGTCATCTTCAGCAATTTCTCTCATTTATTTATCTAGTTTCTCTGACAAAAAAATAAATAAATCAGTAATTAGCTCAACAACATTTTGGTCTCCTTGATTATGTAACTAAGTCTTAAAACAAACCAAGGATGGGTTCAGC
>NW_009953758.1:3514480-3553173 GCF_000747805.2 Chaetura pelagica | reverse complement strand
CAGCAGAGCCAACATGAATGAGGAAATGAAGCTCCTCTGCCACTGCCTTTTGATTGACAATGGAAAAGGCCCTTCCCTGATTCAATTTCTGTCTCTGCATAGTGCTGGTTAAGATTTATTCCTCCTTTGTAATGCTTACGCACATACTTTTTTTTTTCTTCCCCTCACACCTCTATGGAGAGAACCAAATCTCACACAGTATACTGTTTACGGATTCTTCTGTTTCAAGACAGATGCGAAGACTTACTTCAGGAAATATTTTTTGTTAGCATTTTTACTGTAGGCAGCATCAACAGCTCTGTCTGGTGGTGCCAGAGGGCAGGGTTTCCTTGTCACAGCCTTTAGGTCACATCTCATAATGCTGTAGCGTAAGGAGAATATTGAAGTTTCCTCAGAAATGCTAATTGATCACAAAGCAGAGTGTATGTATTTAAAACATTTATTGATTTATCATGAGTGCCGAGAAAAAGCCAGAAATCTCCAGTGCTGAAATATGTTAATCTACTCATGTTTAAAATTAATTTTAAAGTTATATATCAATCCAAAATAATCCAATAAACTATTACCACTCACTACTATCTCCCACTTGCTTTCACTCAGATTATTGCTACATAAAGACTCTAAGTCTCTCAAATACAATAGGAGTAGGAAAGAAAGATATCTAAAAGAAAATCTTGTTTAAGGGGAAGGAGGTTGTTAGATTGTTATGCACATGCTTTTATATTCCAAATGCCATCAAGAGACTGGTCTGCACAGAGGAAAGTTTTTACCTGCCATATCTCACAAGTGGCTTCTCACAATAAGCATAAATTTGCTTTAAAAGTAATTGCAAGGAAGAGCAGATCAAGCATCAGTTTGTTTGCTTTGCGCTAATCCACACTTGGTACAGCACCTAACAAGAAAACTTGTTCTCCAACTTCTGAAGAAAAAAAAAAATGGACTTTGTAAACTTGCATTTTTTACAAGTCTCTGTGAATTTCACAATATGAATGAAAGCAGTAGTACTTGAATGGACTCCAGAAATCTGTATCAGAACTCTCAGAGGAAAGAAACTTGTCTCCTGAGTCAGTCCATTGCTGGTGTGATGCTGATGCTGCTGCCTCAGTTCTGGAGGGGAGCCTGCACAGTGAAGGGTAGAGTGCATCTCAGTGGATGGTATTGGTCTGGCAAATTCAGAGTTTTCCTTTACTGAATGCTTCTTGCAGCTACTCAATGGCCTGTTAGGTGACTGCTTATCTTTCAGTGTTCCAGCCAACACATCTGGCACAGAGAGAGACCTCCTCTCTGGCAGAAATATCATAGCCCAGTGTCTTCCAGACAAAAAGAATTAAATTCCAAGTCTAAATCAGCTCTATCCCTTTGAAAGCTGTGCTATTTATAAACCCTCTAGAATTCTGTCCACATGTAAGTAACTTCAGCAGTAATGAAATTCATAGCATAGACTGCATGAACTTTGCCACTACATTTTACAAAATGTTGTCAACAAGGATATCCAATCTTAGCTTAAAAATCATCTGAGGCTTTCAAAGCTGTAAATCACTGCAGTGTGAGACTGCATTGATGAAGAGGTGTCAGCCAAGTCTCTTTTATGGGAATTCCAAAGACCAAATCTCTTCCTATTGCAACATGTCCCAGGAGGCTGTGGAGAATGGCTTTCCCCAGCAAAGATGACCCTGCACCTGCTCAACAATTATAAGAGTTCAAACCACCAGCAATTTTTCCTGTGTTGCCTTTAGCAACACTGATATTAAAATAACGTTAGATACTATGGTGATAAAAACACCTGGAGTTCTGGCTTGGCTATTTTAAAAGAGAAACATGCCTTTCTATTCTGCTACTACAGATACAGCCCAAATACAGCCTTCAGCAACAGTACTTTCCTTTCTTTCAAATGGTTGTGCCGGGAGCTTACCTATACTGTTCCTGTGTGCTTCTGCAGCATATTAGCTGAACATTGCCTCACTCCTTTTAAGCTGTCTGTGTTGGGTAACAAGGCAGTCAGTATTTTTGCAGCAATTCCATTTGCTTCCTCCCATTCATGAAGGATTTTACAGATAAGCTAGCAGGAGAGGTGATTCACTGCAGTCCTCTCAGCGTCATGTACTGTATTTTCCTGTTGTCAATGGCTTGCAGTTTGGTTTTAGGCAAGACCCTTTGCCCAATGCTCATTTTTCTTCCTTATTTCACAGGACAAAAGATGGGATGAAAATTACCATCCTAAAGGCTTTCAAGTCACATGAGGCCTGACAGAGCATCTCTCAAATTAAGCCATCAAAAATATTGTGCAAGGCCAGTACAGTTTCAAGTATCTACTAGTGTGTTGTCAGGACACCACTCACTGTGCACTTTCTGTAGCCACATGTCCTGTCACAGCAACAGTCTGTTTGCAATGCATGTGTTGATCTGCATTATAAAGTGTTTTATAACAAAAGCTTATAAGAATTAAATACCAGAAAATGTGCAGTTTACTACCACAATGATTATGTGGCTTGCACTGAGGTTTTAGTCCTCCTTTTCATGTCAGGAAACATGAAAGAATTTCCTTAAGTAAATACTGTTCAAGGAACAAGACAACCTCCAGTAGAAAAAGGAGCTACTGTAGTATTGGCTAGAACAAATGCCACAGTATTTTATTTTATTAAAAGGAATGGAAATTTTGTGATAATTTTTATCCACATTATCTGTATTCAAACACTCATTAAAATGTTAGTTGTTCAAAACACACAATAAAATTACAACACTTAGCACAACCCATTTCAGTTGCTCCAACCAGTCTATTAAAATCTGCAGACTTGTTAAAATGTTTCCCAATATGCATAAATGTTCTATTTTCATAACAGCTGTTGTAACCTTGTATCAAGCCTCTGATAAATATTTCTAAGCCCAAAGTTCTTTCCCCTGAAGAGCAAGGGGTACTGCTAGAGGCTTCTAACAAGCAAAGTTTACCTTTTGAAGAAACAGCAACTGCTTCTGCATTTAGTTTCTGCCGCGAATTTCTCTGATCCTTTGTGAAACAAACCCAGTCAATATTATTTATTTTTAATAAAGAAGAGATCACTTGGATGGATAGAAGGAGAGACTGAGGTGAAATACCTAGGTAGTGCACAAGGATAGCTACTTATGTCACTGTAGGAATAAGACAGCCACACTGGATCTAGGTAAGGCGAAGGCTATACCTTCAGTTATTGAAGAGCTTGTTTATGATTAGATGAACAGTTTAAGGAAGAAGTTATCAGGAGGATAAATCCTTTCTGGGGTACAGTAGGGCATTACTGTTGGAAATCGTACTACTTACAAGGCCTAGAAACCTCACAATTGTAGACTAATTGTGCTAACTAGAGAAAACTGCAAGCTTCATACATAATACCTAACACGTCACACAGGAACTATGCACTGAAATCCATGAGGGAACATCAGAAAAGGTATCCTAACACCATTTCTCAGAAATCAGCTGTTCTGCATCCAGTGCTATCTTTAAAAGACCCAATTCTGTAGCTGTTACTGCTCCCCTGACACCACACTAAGCAGGCTTAAAACCTAGTATATCCACTCAGTAGGGGATTTCTTGTGTGAGAAGGAATCCCTTAGTAGCATAAGACAATTGCAGCTGTTCCTTCCTCAGTTCCCACTATAGGAAATGCACCTGGGAGTGTTAGCAATGTCTGGACAGCAACGATGCCTCCGTTCCCAGCTTCTGTAATAACAGGTCAGCAACCGTTCATATAAATTTTAGAGCAAGTTACAAACTGCCAGTTTTTGCTGGGACAAGTTTAGCACAGTTTGCCTCAAACCCAGGAAACTACTGTGTTTTCTGCATCCCTAACCTTGTCCCCAGTCCTATTTCCATCTGCATTCAGCTCTTAATTACATTTGAGAAAACAGTCCTGTAGGATCCTAGTCTTTCAGGGAGCCAGTGGCTCACATTAATTCAGAATCTCACTAGATAACATCTCTTCATTGTTACTATGGCTGGCACAGAGCTCTGTGCTCGACTACCATTTCAATTGCATATGCCAGAATCTACAAAAGGGAAGCAGAACATGATGAAAACTCTAATGATTTTAATTTTTTTTCCAAATTTGGAAGACCCATTTCAAATCCTGTAGATAAGCATTTGTAGATATGCTTGTACAAAGAGGAGCCCTGTTATCTTACACTGCATGACACTCAGAACAAAAAGGCTTCCTCTATTTCTATTAGTCAAAGGGGTAGGCAGGGGATCTTGGTAATGTTTTTAAAGATGCATTTACAGCAACAGGAAACACACTACAGTCTTCTGTACACCTTATCTCCTACCCATCACTCCAATATGAATATTCAACACTTGCTCTTAACCAAGGCAGGTTGTGGGCCTTTGCTCAGACTTAGTTTTCTTTGTTTTCTTGACTCAGATCCAACTCCTTAGGAAGTACTGGAATAGTCAAGACACCAGTTCAGGAAGGGCACTTGAGAAGAAGGGGCTTAAGTCTCATTAAAGTCAACAGACCTAAGCACCTGGGCTGCTGCAGCTTTGCTTATCAGCATACATTCAAGAAATTATTCAAGTAATGCAGAGAGTTCCTGGTGCAGCATTCTAGTCATGCTCCTGAAGCACACAACTGGAAGTCTAGCAAAATTATACTTATCAAACAGCTGAATTAGATCATTCAGAACTACAAGACTCTGCAAATTAGGATTGCTAGTATCGATCCAGCTAGTTTAGACAGCTCTCTTAAATAGTAGTTTTCCCTCTAGTTTCTTCTCTTACATTGCCTGCAATGCAGAAAAAGCTCTGTACAGGATTCTGCCAAAAGCACAAGCAAAACACTAGTCAGTCCAAGATGCATAAGACTGCAAGCATTTGACTTAAAAAAAAATATAGTGTGGATTAGCCCTTCTTTGACTTAATTAGTCTTCCCATGGCAGTCACACTCCAGCAGATTTAAGGCATGGGGAAAAGAGAACAAATTCATTTGTAAAAGAGCTCCACTAGTGTCTGATATTATTCTAGGTGTGAATTACCCTAAGTAGTTTACCCCAAGCAATTTCCATTTTCAAATTCCCATGCCAGCTAATAGTTTACCAAAAACAGAAAACTGACTGCCAAATCTTATCTTGAGGTTAAGCACAGTGCTGCATCTTGAAAACCCATTTTGGGAGAAGGGCTGGGCTCGGAGGTGATAAACAGGATAGGAGAGTTCAATGCTATGTGGCCGCTCCTCAGTCCCTTCCAAAAATAAACTACAACACCCTTTAAAACAAAACCTTGACCATGCAAGATATTAAAGCCCTTAACTCAAGCACTCTTTGTACACAGCAGGAGGAGATGTTATCAGGAGCAAACTAGCCAACAGAAACAGCTATCAAGGAAAATCCTTTTGTGACTGATCCATTGTTTCTGAATACCCTCAGAAGAATGGAACAACCCTGTGTAACAGCAAGCAGCTTTGCAGATATCATTAGCTCCTATTCAAAACAACAAGATAGTAAAAAAAACACAATGCAAGAGCTTCCATATGCTTTATCACTTCTCTGTCATTCCCTCCTACACACAGTCACTGTCCAAACCATAAAAGGGAAGGAGGCTGCTGTTTAGTGAATGGAAAAGGATATTGTAAGGCAGGACCTCCTGGAGCCAGGCTATGTTAAGTACAAGCTGCTGTAAAATGCGCAGCAGGAACCTGCAGTCAGACTGAAGTTCTGGCTACACTGCTGTACCAGGGAACAAAGACACACAGTGACATTTATCATGCCTTGCACAGATGATCTGCATTTGGAATAACACTGCCTCCTTATGCATCTAGACACACAGACTCTGGCCCATGTGGATGCGCTAATACAGTGTCAAAAGCTATCCATGCAATTTGGAGATGACTCTTGCCTCACTGGGGTTGCAGAGACTCACAAGTGTCAAATCTGGTGACTGGTCTTTGGCACATGAGCCACAGAACAACCCTTATTCAAAGCATATGAAACAAGTCACACAGAGGACAAACAGGAATAATGATTAATGCTTGCTCTGATACAGCCAGAGCAAGAATATGTATAAAACAGGGAAAGCAGCTAGTAGGAGAGTGTAAGAAGATACGAGATAGAGCAGTCCCACCCCATGATGTGCTGCCAATATTTTAAAATAACAGCTCCCAGAAGCATCTCCCCATCATGTGATGGATCCCACACAGCAGGAGTGGCTGTGCTGCTGAGAAGTGCTGGGTGGGTCAAGGAATCTGTTTGCTCTTCTCTTGTTTTCCCTGTTTAAACCATGTTTTCATAAACACAACCAAGGAGGGAGGTGGCTCCACTTGGCAGACAGGCTCCTCCAGTGTAAATTTTCTGGAAGTGTTTATTTTCTGCTCCTGAAAGCTGTACTGAGCATACTCAACAGCTGTGCACATAGCTCAGCAGGTACAATCCAAAGTAGCATGGAAAGCTTTGTGCAGGGAATGAAATTGATCCTTCCCTCAGTATTCCTCCTTCTGCCTTCCAAAATACCTGCTCTTCCAGCATAAGATGCATTTTAAAAGTAGATTTACTCCCCAACTTGCATGATTCTCAAACAGGGAGTAATTACTAATAACCAGAAAACACAATTTGGTGTTAGAATCACAGAATCTTAGGGGCTGGAAGGGACCTCGAAAGATCATCTAGTCCAACCCCCCAAAAATCACTTTCCTCTTCAACGAGAGATGGTTTCTCAAATTTCAGTGATTATCCTCCCAACACACAGTTGTGCCAGACCCTACAGACTGATGCAGATTTACCAACTGGGATAAGTACATTTTAGATTCTTTCCCCATAACCTCCCTCCTTTTAAGCCTTACTTGTTTTCTGACCACTTTTAGCATCCTCAGAAACAGAAGAGATGTAAAAAACACTGCAGTGCAGCAGTGACTCCCATTCTCACTAGGTGATGCAGTATGAGAGGAACTCATTCTTGAATCACCCATTTCAGTCCTACACACACATACACAGATGATGCTTAATCAAAACTGACACACATTTCTGCTGCAGGGATTGCTTTATGTATTTCAGTCACCTGATGCTAAAAAAGCCCAATCTTACTTCAGTTGCAGACCAGGTTTCCAAATATGAGAGCTAAGCTAGCCAGCTCATTTTCTTGTTTTATGCTCCATAAGGAGGAGACAAATATATCTACCTTACATACATCTGTCTTTTCATACTTAATAACCAGGTATTGAATTGTCCTCTAGGGAAGAGTCCTATGATGGCTGAGAGACTGAGGTAGTACAAAGCTGCTTACATTGAGGCCACTCACGATTTATGTGCTATATGATTAGCCAGAATCAGTCTCTAGGGTTAAGCTTGCAGATACTAGTTTGACATGCACAGAAATAGTAAGTGATCTAATCAAGTATTTTGCTATTTAGTATGTAGCCTAAGATATAATATAATCAGGAAGTAACATAAGGTCCATGCCCTGAAAAATATTTCTTGTAATATGAGAAATTAACTTTTGTATAGGTTTAGAAAAATTAATGAGAGGAAATTAGCATTAGAAAATAAATAAATAAGAACCAGAAATGTGCAGGAATGTTGGCAAAGAAACAGAGAGGCCCATCAACAAATAAAAGCAGCACTGTGATCTGGACTGAAAATAGTTCCCAAAGTAAATTTATCATGTTTGGTACATTAATAAATCCATGTGCATGGCTTTTGGAAAATTGCACACAGTCCTAAAGATGCTGAAAGCACCAGTCAAGGAAAACAGTCTGTGCTATCATTAGGTATTTCAAAGGGCCAGGTTCTTCAAAACAGGGTAAAAAAAAGGTAATTTTGTTTCAGAGAAACCAAGACAAAAATGGATTTTTGCTCTGTGCATGATTGCTATTCATTGTGGGCAAAAACATAGTGATAGCAGGCAAAGTCCTTACTTCCATTAGCTTAAGCATAATCTCCTATTATAACAGGCTCAACTTGTCTAGAGGGTTTGAGTGAGGGCAAGAGTCAGGATCCATTGCCTGAGAGGCTAAAAGTCAGTTCAGCATCCTTATCAGACAGTTCTGCCAGCTCCCACTGGACAGAAAAAGGAAACCTATCACTATAACATACATCCTCTCCATAATGCGTATATCTCAACCCAACTACAGTGCAGTCTGAGGTCAGCATGAGTTTGCCTTGCCTTGACAGCTTCCCACCCCTTGTGAGGACTCACATCAGGCCATTACATTCTTTGTTTTAGGACTCTGACCCCTCTGGTCTGTGTTTTGGTTACAAACCACTATTGAAGGTGGCAACCAAGACTCCCAGTGTGCATCTAAGTCATAAAAGAACACTAAGCAGTTTCCAAAAGGTGTGCTAAGCTCCTATACAGCAAAACATCTGTATCTTCAGGAGGCCACAGGCTAGATAGCTAAGGACAAACCACAAAGCTGAATGAGAAGATGCGTGCACAGTTTCCCATGGCTGGCATCAACGAAAATTATCAAAGCAAACGAAAATTACCAGAGCCAAGACACAACACTGCTTTAGTATACCACAATCCAATATTTAATCTTTCAGAGATTCACATTTCCCCACCCCCTCAATGCTAATAGTGGCACTGTTCTCCAGGGGATTAGTGTTCCGTGACTGCAACCCAAGAATACTATGTTCTTGCTGTTAAGAAGGAAGAAGACAGTAACTCAACTATTCAAAAACTTTAGGGTGAGAGCAAGTCTTGATATAAGGATGTCAAACTACATGAAGTCCATTGGATTCTAGACACATTTTGAAGTTCTTCATTTATCCACCATATTAAAGAATTTACCTATGATTTCTAGCTTAAATTTGCAGACTTCCACTTACCACAACCATCTATCTGTCCTTCAGTCTGAACTACCTAGATAGCTTTTCCTTTATGAGGTATTTTCACTCTGCCAACTTCAGCTAAAATCATGAACCCCAAGCATATTTCATTATTCAAATTTCATCAGATTTGTACCTAATGTAGAAAATTTTAGAGCCTTACTGAGCAAGCCACATTTGGTTCATCATATTTCTTAGTTGCATTTAAGAAATGACAGCTGAAGAGCAACTATTTCATTGGGGGTAAATTCAGCTGCATGAGCAAGATAGAAAATAAGTTTTGGCTTATTTCAGACACTCCACCTCCATAATTCTCAGTGCAGGATATGGAATGGCTACAAACAGAACAAATTCAGTGCCTGATAACAGTACTAGATTAGAATACATTTCTGGCTGCATATCTGCATGTATAAAGTAGCTTTGTGGGGTTTTACTACGTTTTTTTTTCCTTTTAAATACAGCAACCTTGTCTAGTCATCACTTGCCTTTCAAACTTTCTCCTTTTGAATCCTCAGTTGTATCTTCATCAGACCAGTAAGAGGCTTACAGTTGGTTTGCATGTTGGTTTTTTTTTTAATTAAGCTAGTCACTATGGTCAGCTTAGAAGCTTTACCCTAAGTGTAGTTTAACACAATTACACAACTTGACAGGTCTGAATAAATTAGCAAAGGCAAAATGCTTAAGTAAATTTTCATCTTGAGATAATCCTGGTAAATGGTGATTATCATGGATTACTAGACAAAATAAACCTGATGATCTAAGGTGTTTTGTAGTTAGGAATTTATTCTTTAATTTTTTTACTGTTTCAAATGCTCAGAAACACATTTAACATGCAAAGGAATTGCCACTTGAAACATTACAAAAGACAAAGTTTACATCTATTGTATTGTGCAAATTAAAAGGTAAAATTAAGGTAAAATTAAAAATGTCCATAATTTTACCATTATCACAGATAATGATATAATCTGAGTGGCATATTGTAGATAATGAGGCCAATATCAATGTTATCAGCATCTCAGTGTTACCTCATATTAGAAATTAAGGAATATGTAAGCATACTAGTAATGCATTTTTTAAATATGCATTTTAAGTGTTCCCTGAGTCTAGTAAGCGACTCTGAGTAAGTAACCCCTGTAGAGAGCATTCTGATAGTTATTTTGTGCATCAATGTTGCTACGCAATGTTCATATAATCTTATGCAGCTGGCCATACTTGTGCAAGATCATGCAAAGGACTACACTTTGAAACCATTGGCATGGCTGGATCAAGAGACTTTGAAGATGCTGGAGCAACACAGCAACAGGACTGGGAAATTACATGACTGCCAGTTTGCATACATCAGACTGTACTATAGGAAACCTATGGAGTTTTTAATCTCCTACATCCTTTCTTCTGGTAAATTAACACCTACTTGTACAAAAAGGACTAATTTTGCATAGGTTGTCTCTTGTCAAATAATTTTTGCCAGGGCAGTTTAGTACAATATGATCTTCATTTTAGTTTTACTATTCATAGCTGCAAAAAGATGCTAGCAAATGAGATTCAGGGAATCTCAATGAAACAGGCAAGAAAGATTTTTCCCAGAACTTTTGCATCACTCTTGGGCACAGATGTTTTATGACCAGGTAAAGAGGGACATCTGTGCTCCTTAAGATTTAGCTTTAAAGAATGTAAGGTCAGTTCTTAGAGTGAGGAAGCAGCCTCCTATGGCAAAGTAGAAACAAGTCTGTAATGTTACTGTTACGTGGCATATTATGTGAAAAACATGAACAGGGCCAAAAGAGTATAATAAATTGTAGCAATTGTAGAGGACGCAATGATCAACACCCCTTCCATCTGCAACACTTGTCTCCACCTGATGTTGCACACCTGTGTTTAGCTATCGCATTTGAAACATTGTCTTATTGCAGTCTCAGCATTAGACTGAATTTTCGTTATTCAATAGATGATCCTGTTGAATTCAGTGGAACTGTTCCTGAAAAGTGGTCAAGCGCATTGGGAATAATAGAGTATAGATCTATTTGCAAAAGTTGTTTTGATTCAGATTAAGTGTGCTCTTCTACAAAGTCATGGTTCTAATAAATTTTGCAAAACATGTCTGAAAACTGAGGTAAATAATTGCTCATTACAACAGAAATCTTCAACAAACATTTACTATATTTTTTGTAGAAGAAAATTTGACCAGCCTTTGAATTTAGAAGTTCCTTATGCATTGTTTGAACTCCTAATAGCACAAGTAAATTGCTTGCTTTATGCCAGCCAACTCAAGGCTGTTTTACATCAATCACCCACCATTCATGCTCATTCCCCTATTCTATTTGGTATCAATTTGTGGCTCACTGCATGCAGTGCATGACTCAAATCACAGTGACTACAGAAAATCATGCACAAGTAATCATGCAAGCAGTTTTTGCAAATATTTTTGTCTTCTCTTTCTAGGAATGTTCTTGTATGCAAAAGTTTGCATGGTAAGTTTCAAGGGTTGTCAGAGGATTGGTTGGTTGGGGGGGGGGAAGAGCCTAAACTGGAAATTATTGCAGCTCAACTCATTGAGGAATAATATAGCACCAACTGAGGATCCATCCCTTTACATGCTGTTAATAGGGGAGTACTGTGGGAAGCGATTCCCACATACTCAGGTTTTGTGCACATTTCCTGCCATTCTTCATCTGTAGTTTTCCATTAGTCTAGTTCATAACTTTATGAAATGGCGTTCCAATTATATTTGGTTTTACAGTTATATAATTCCCCACACTCTCCCCCACCTTTGTCTCCAATTCTGCTAAAGACTCAAGTAAAAATAAACTCTGGAAACTCTAGAAACAATTAGCTAGCTTTTAGCCACTAAGGAATTATATTCCCTTCTATTTCATAGTAACTATCTGGGCTGACAATTCAGCTGGTGTAGTGGGGGGTTAAACAAAACTGCAGACAAATAAAAGGTTTTGAATCTTCTCTTGTTGATAGAGCAGCATTATGTCACAACAACAGAAACTAATCTAGACTTGCTAACACCAGTAGCATAAGTGCTCACCGTTATTGCTGTGCAGATTATCAGACTCATGAAAATTGCAAGATGCAATATGCTAAAATTATATTTACCACAACAGTTCCATAGAGTAAGCAGTCAATATTCCACTCCTGCAAACAGCATGTCTTCTGCAAGGCTCCACAAAGAATTAAAGACCTAACTGCATCAATTGTTTATAAAGCATAGCCCACTTTTTTTCCTGAATTATTCTCCTAGGTGGAACTATGGCCTCAAAAAAGACTGATATTTTTGTCCACCTTATCCATTAACTAGAGCTTTAATGATTATTTTTTAAATTATTATTATTTTGCAAAATCATTGTTAAAGGCTCTTGCTATAACTGCATTAGCTTGAGGAGTCTTTAGGATTTCAGCCCCTTTGAATGTGCAAATAATTTTCCAAATCTTCTGACCTAGCCAGACAACCTTATTAATCTATCAGCTTTAGAGAAATAAAGAAAACAAGGCTCACAGGGTCAAGATTAGAATTCCATCTTATATCAGGGCTAAAGAACTAAATTGTAATTTCTACATTGAAGAGAACTGGTGACTAATTTATGCCAAATTCATCACTAGCATAAACAGATAAAATTTCCAAACTCACGCCAAGTTGCAGCCACTTATTCTGAGAACATGACCTTTTTCATTCCAGTTATTGCTACCTCCTCCTGCCCTCAGTCCTTTCTTTATTTTGGCACACAGCCCGAGACTGAATGCACCAGTTATGTTTTTGTAATACTCCAGTCTCAGTTTCCAGTAAGAGGTAAGAACAGCCAAAATGCACATTACAGGACCCTTATAAATAGTTAAAACCTAAAAAACAGTCCCAAAAGAAAAACAGATTGAAAATGGCACAAAAAATCTAGATTGTAAGTTGTACAACTTGTAAGAATGCTGAAAAAGGAGGAATCAAACTTAGTTTGACTGGGGAATCAGGGTGCATAAGACAGTAGAATTTCAAACATGATTCTGCATTGATTAATAGCAGTGGAGTTCAGCTATGTATTATATTTTGGTCAAGCACTGAGCACTTATTCATAAGTGTTAAACAGCAGGCTAAAGGTTAAAGAGGGATTCAGTTAGCTATTAGTACACAGAGACCTCATTAATCCGTGAATGCCTCATCCAGATGTCCAGGTATCCAGAGGCTTAAACTGTAAGCAAGCCAATAGGTCAACAATGTAGGCTTTTCTGTTAACCAAACAAGGGCTTTAAAAGCTATCTGGATTAGCCAGGCCTAGCTGTGTAGTCATCATTTAAGATTTTGCTGTCTCTTTTCTTGCCAAATTTCAGAGTTCTTCAGGACAAAACTGAAAATAGCAACTTTGAACAAAGTTATGGTTAAGGATGTTTGCTGCTTGCCTTCAAGCCCACTTAAAGGCTGGAACAAAACTGACTTCCATCCCTTCACTTTCAGTTGAAAGGATTTGACATTCTCTGCTGCATTAAGTAATTTCAAAGTTATTTTAGTTTTATACCCTAGCAGCTCAATAAGGTCTCTAGTTCAAGGGACTTTTGCACAAAAAGTATTGGACTAACAGGTCTGAAGAAAAAAAGACCTGGCTATAGACAGCACACATCACAAGAGTGGCAGAGTAGCTTTTGAGCCCCCTAACCGTGATCCAGCTGGTGGATATAAACATGGCCTTGGCATAAATGCAGACTTCAACTTCAGGAAATGTATGTTACTGCACAGAGGGTCACTTTAGATCCAGTTTAGGAGCTGAGTTGTGGAGGCTGGTAAGTTCAGATATAAATGGCTTTCAAAGAGTGAACAGTATGTACAGGAATATAACTGGTAGCTACATGCACATTCTTGAAGTTGGCCTGTGACTGCCAAAGGCATTTGGATGCAAATACTAAAAACGTAATTATAGCCTATTATTCCCCACATAATACCTGCAACATCAGGATTTGGAGTGATCCCTAGCAACTAGAACAATGATAGAAAATGCAGAGTTAACCATGAACAAATAATTTTCAGTGTTAATGGAAGTTAGAAGGACAAAAAAAAATAATCACATCATATAGCTATTGTTATAGCTAATATTACATATAAAGACTTAGAGCTAGCAAAATGTCATGGGCTGTGCTCTTCAGCTCATTTCAGTTTCAATTTCAGAAGAAGTTTCTATGGCAACTGAATTGTTAATCCACTTGGTTTATATTCCTATTCACACTACAGATCATGTCTGACAATCCTCATAAGCTGTCAATTTACATCCAATTGATTCCTTGTCTGGGGATATAAAGTGCCATTTGCTGGGCTGGCAGGATTACGTTGTTTTTCTATTCTCACACACAGCTTAATCACAAAGATGAAAACACATTTTTTTTAAACAGAACTTCATTAATGCGTTAAAGTACAATTTAAAGAAGCAAACAGGTTCAGTATTTGTGAAAATGAGTGCCTAGAATGTCCCTGGTGTTACCTTCCCCACAGACTTCTTGCATAGGCATCAGTGGGCAAGACTGGTCTGCACCTCACAACCACCTGCTGAAGCTCCAGGTAACAGCCAGCAATGCCACGGGTTATAGAAGCATGTGACAGAGAATGGAACAGCAAAGAATGCACAGAGATCACTGAGGCCTGGCTCCATATCAAAGTCAGTCACTAGCAGTTGTTCTAGTACAAGCATGTTTCTTGAAAAAATAAAAGGCACCACATACCTTTTGGGGGATATTTTATAGCAATTGCACTCCTCTCAGGAATTACAGTTACTTCTCCCCATGAAAACACCTTTGCCAGCTTGCAGCTCTGAATTATTTTAAAATATTAAAGCTCACCAGTCATTCCAAAATGTTCTAATCAATTTCATAAGACTGCTTAAACTAAAAGTGAACTTAATTTGAAAAAACAATATTTAGCAGTTTTGAATATTTAGCAGTCTTAAAATTAGAAATTGCTACATTTTCCCAATAATTAGTATTTGTAGCATAATTATAGTTTGCCTTTCATTGTAGTAAACCTTAAAGAGCTTAGCTGCAAATAGAGTCCTTATTCAATGTACAAGAGTGTTTCTAACCAGTGAAAAACACTTAAAATCCATTCAGCTACACACTTTAAGGATCCCCATATGTGGGGTGGAAACGGGGGATGAAAATAACACACACACACAAATTCAAAAGCCTGCAAAATGAAGTATAATTTCAGACCACAGCTAAGCACCTTCAGAGAGGCTCCATCATTTAGAAGTTGTTTGAGATAATAAGAATTTGGTACTTCCATCTTTCCAAAACTTCTCTATAGCCTGCTTCTCTGAATGTCATCAAAATCAGACTCTCAGCTCAACTTTGGGGGAAGCAATTTCATTTTCCAGTTCTATCACTTATCCATGAACATTTTCTTCATGCCACTTATTACCAGCATCATACCAATAAGTGCCTCAAAGGTAAGGTTTTCCTCTGTGATAGCCTCTGGACCCAGATAAGGATTTTCAAATGGCCTCTACATAGAAACTCTGGCCCAGAGAGATGAATTATTGCAAAACCATGCCTCCAACAAGCCCTATCCTGAACATTCTATCAGCTGAAAGATTTAAGACATATCAGTGTCTAACTGCTGTTTACATACTCATTAAGAAGTCTTTTCAGAAGTTTGTATAAGGCATGCCATTTCTTTGTCTGCGTCACAAGTACAAGCATGATATTACCCTGACCTGTAATTTCAACAGCAAAGTCTCAAATACACCCATGATTTATTACCCCTGCACAATTTCTACTATTTTAAGTGTAGTCTTCTGACCACATAAGAGGAATACTCAAACCTAGTATAATTAGTTTTGTTAAGATCAAAAGGATCTTAATGGATCTTTTCAGGCAGAAATCCACACTAAGAGAGTGTTCAGTAACTATTTCTTAGTGTCTTACTGCAGAGTTTAAGCTACTGAACAGCTAAGTCATTCATTTAGTACATGAGTAAGAGATATGCCTTAAAATACAGGGCCTTTTCATGCAGGCCAGCTTAAAGCTGTGAGGACTCGTTAAGTTTGTTCAGAAAAGTAGTTAAGTTTCTGTGACTGCTCTATTTCCATGGAGTGAAAACTACTTTAACAAATCCAAGGTACAGTACTTTTATTCCTTCCTAGTCTGTCACAGCCCTTTTAGTTCATTGGCTCTCCAATTTCAACTACGATATGCTTCCAAAAGCAACATTTCTGTGCTCAGATATTTGCACACAGAATCAATCCTTTAAATACCAAAAACTAAGCACTTATATCACACTGCAGAAAGGGAAAAAATGTTCTGCAGAACTGGAGAAAAATAAGAAAGGATTCCTCATACAACTTTGCAACACAGCTATACAATCCATAAATCAATGTTGTTGTGCCAACCACTAATTTGTGTTTTTATACTGTGATACCATTCTGCAGTTGCCAGCTTAGCAAGACAGTGGTTTACCACCTGATCAATTGCACTAAAAAGAAAATCTGACATTGCTAATTTAAAATGGACAACAGATTACTTAATCTTGGTATAATTTTAGATGTTTAATTTACAACAAATATTTTTCAGCTGATATTCCCTCTACCCCCCAGTTTCCTCTTCACATACAACCACCCATAGAAGACAAGTGTTTGATCCTTGAATGAAAAAGCAAACTGGAAGTTTAGGGCTCTGTAAATCTCTCCTCAATTTGTGAAAAATACCCAAGAACCTAGGAACAACAGAAATTAGTAAACAGAAGGTCTGGTCACTTATAGGGGAACCAGACAATTTTATGCTCACCAGCAAGTTGGAATTGATGCTGCATGACAAGTTTGGATGTATCATTTCTGGGAATGGGAAGAGATTTTTAACTTTACTAACTAGCTGTAGTAAGTGTTCTCAACAATCACAACTAATTTTTCCCTCTGAAAAGGGAAAGGGAGGGATGAAAAATCCACAAGTGGTATGAGTCTTTCTAGTAGAATTCAACAGGTTTCTGGAAAGTGTTAAATGGGAAAAAATGAAACTTGCAGGATTCCTGTAGGTCAATAGCAGAGTCATTAGTCTACTGTAGTTTTCTTAAACTGCAGTACATGAATAATGTTATGTACTATGTATAATATTTTGTAAGGGGTGACATAAAAAAAAAATCTACAAAGAACACAGCAGCCTCCCAATTTCAGGGTATGCTAAACAAGCATAGATATCAGTAAGGCAGTGCCACTTAGCATTCAATGTTTAGCCTTTATTTCTGTGTTTCCTTCTTAATCTTTTCCAGCTGCCCTCCTGGCATGAGGTGGATGAGGGGAAGATTAAAGGTAAAAGAAATTGGAAAAGCAAGAACAGATTACCACTTAAACTACTTCTATAGTTTGTCTTCCACTCATATTGTGAATTTCGGTAACTGAAGAGCTTTTCTAATTCATACCACTACCAACTACCCTAGATAAGCTTCTTCTTCACATTGGGTCTGCAGAAGGGCAGTGCAGATATGGACTGCTGCCAGACTGGTTTCCAACTGTTCTTCCAGGAAGACCTTAAAAAAGTCTGGTGATGACATACTCAATGTGCTACTCTGCGTTTGCCGTGATGCATCCTGAAGTCTTCTGTAAAAGCCTTTCTCCATCCATTTCCATAAAGCTCCCTCTAACCACCCCCCATCCAATTTCCTCCAAAATAAAACCTAGCTCTCAAGAAACTAGAGTATCATATTTTTTATATTGGCACTACCTTAAAAATCCTTGGAGGGGAGACATTTCTAGACCTCTGGCTATTGCCCTTTGCCTTTTGTTATAACAACTGCTCTTAACATGTCCTTGGGACTGCTCTGCAGTTCCAAGAATGCCCATGTGAGCAGCCTGGCCTAAGCCAGCATTCCTGGTACACTGGCCAAAACCACAATGCTTACAGATGATTCTCTCAACTGCCCGAAGGCACATACCTTTTTTTAGCAGAATGCAAATGAACTAACAGTTTAGAAGACTCTGTGTAGAAAAGAAGGAATCAAACACTAGAAGCTAACAGTATAGGCCATCAGGTTTCCAGGAAGCAGCAGAGAACTTTCTGGTTTTGTGCTTTGCAAAACACTGTGCTACCAGAACAAACCAGTTAGCTAGAAAGAGAAGCAAGCAGCAGAAGTGGAGCCATATGATGAGCCCAGGTCTCCAGGTTCTGCTGACCCTAGGCAGTTTTCTACACGGTCCATTGCATCATGTGAATGCTAGAGTGACTCTGACCCAAACACAAGCCCACAGAACATGTTGCCTACTGAGATTTTTGCTTGTTATGAAGAGTTTACTCACATGATTCATGACACCAGCAACAAAATTTGATATCGCTGTTGAAGCTTCGTTCTGCAACTAAGAATTACTTGCTGTAAATGGTAAAGTGGTCCTGTAACTTCAAACTTTTTTATTTTTATTTGTTTGTTAAGTGCCTTTTTGGTGGCACTTTGGGACATGCTCTAGTGGGCATAGTGGTTTTTACTGGGTTGATGCTTGGACTCAGTGATCTTAGAGGTCTTTTCCAACTGTGACAATTCTGTGATTCTGTTGTTTAATTAACAGAGTCCATTTGTGGTTAATTGCTACACCCATCACTTCTCTAACAATAAGCAGTCTTCAGAGTTTATACAGCAAATGTGGATCATATTTACCAAGCTTGACATGCTCATTTATGTCTGGTAGGAGTTCACAGCAGAGATTAATTTTTATTTGACAAGCAGGTGAGTACCCTTGCCATCATTTAATACTAACTACCAGCCATGAAGATATGGGATTTTTAAAATCAGCTATAGTCTCCAGCCCTGGATTAAAACTCCGGTTATGCAGTAGTTAAGGGACACCAGACTTACAAGAACATTAGGCTGTGAACTATGCATTCAGGTTCGCATTTATGTCATGTCATCCACAGCTGTGGGGCAAAAAAGGCAAGGACAAGAACTGATCACGTACAGGAAATATTCAGAAACAGCCTGAACTTGGCTAACAGGGAAGAGTTCTTATTGGTTGTCTGATTTCTTCTACTGACAACAAAGCTTTCCTTGTTTTTTGAAAGTCATTACATGCAACTCCCCAGAGCTAAAAGGTAGTGGATGCTTTTAAAAGGTGAATAACAAAAAAAAGCATCTTCTTTGTGCTCAGGTCTTCCACATGGTAGGAAGCATCTGGCTATCTGGTCACCCCATACTGTCTATCTGGGCACATATTTACCTTTTCTACAAACACAGTATACAAAACTTTCTCATTTTCATCAGAAACAGAGAGACTGCTGCCAAGTGGATCTCTGGTTGTCAGTTATTCCAACAAAGTTAACTCCTTGCCATACTATAAGCCAGTATACCAAAATGCCATTCTGAAATTCTCAAACATGCAAGGTATTTCCCAGTGCCATTGTACCACACATTTTAATCCTAAGGGAAAGGGAGAAGAAATTATTACAGAGTTTGCAAGTGTAAAGTAATCAGTTCCATTTAATATTTCCAGAGTCATAGCTAGACAGGTTTTAAGCAATAATAATTAAAGCAAAACCTGAATATCTGTGGAGAGGAAAATGAGATGGTGACTGGGGAGGAATGAAAAGGACAATTTATCAACCCAGCAATAAACTTCAGAACTCAAATATAAAAAATACTTTTTAAAACATTCTTTCCAGGTTATTTCAAAACCTACAAGACAGTAACACCACTCCTTATGTGGAAAGAATAAGGAGTGGCATATCAAGATAATTTAAAGCTAGATGCTTTAAATCTGAACCCTTGCTACTAATAGATTCACAACTCAGAGAGCTCTCAAGTTGGAACTTACTGGCTTGTGCCTATTTTGGAAAATATTCTGCATTGCCAAAAGATAAAGGTCAATCTCAAATACCACAAGCTGCCTTATACTATAACACAATATTATCTCTCAGCAGCCCATCACAAACCATCTTCTCAATTTTCCAAGTGACCGACATTTGCTGATCACATATTCAAGTAGTTTTGACAAATATAGGACTCATGACTTAAACTGAACTTTACTAGTACTCAGCCTAAAGGAAGATCAAATGAGGAATGAAAAGAAGGACTAGATACTAAGTTTATACCCTTATGTCTTCAATAGTGCGCTTAGTATTTTCCCATTCTCAAACAGTTTCTGAAGACTTTGTACTCAGCACTACACACCTAACTGTGCAGTTCCTGTCATCATGCTCAACCAGCTTTGGAGTCACTACTGGTATTTATACTGAAGATATTCTACATCCCATCCAGACTGACTCAGACCTCCTACCAATATATCATGACAGAAAGCACCCAATTTCCTCTCCAAGCAGTTGCTTTAGCACACAATGGCCTAGAAACTCACCTCTGGGGATACCTAGGGTTCTAGTACAGAATCATCATGTATATTATCGTTGTATAATGTTCTGTCAACATATTTTAAATATATATACACACACATACTGAAGTGATTTTTAGAACTTTTACCAGTAAATCTGAACCAGTAGATACAGATGCCAAATTTGCCCTTTTGACCATATGTTAAACACAACAAAGAGGATCCAAAATTCCAAAGTGGTCTCCAACTCTGAAAAGTAATTAGATCCAAAAGGCACAAATTGAAGCTTCCTAAGGGCTATGCTGTGTAAAAGCTGTGTTTTTCCAGCTGGAGATGATGTTGAACTAACTTCATCAGTTATGTTTTAATGCTGGATATATGCAATATCGAAACAGAACTGTATCTTCTGTGTAATACTGTGTTATTTTTTGGAAGCCTGTTTATTCATGCCAGTAGAAACTGCATTTCCAGAACAGCACACTACTTGAACTAGATGAGAAAGGATCTTTTTTTTATATGCTTGCCAATGCAACAGAGTACTTACGAAGAAGAACACTGTACAGAAAACATCGTTTTCCCCACCTTTCAATATATAATTGGCTGCAAAAAGACCAACCCCAAAACACGATCATATTATTTAGCTGATGTCAAGAATAGCAAGAAATAGTACTTTTCTTTACACTAAGAGCTCATTTAGGATCTGGTCCCTGCAAGTGTCAGCTCTGGCCATGCTGCTTGGCTTGGATAATAAGCCAGTGACCAAAGACTAAAGATAATTTTATTGGTGATAACATCAGTGTGCTTAAGGGTCACAAGGGGTCCTCTGAGCCTTAAGAACTGAAAACTCACTATCCTAAACAGCTTATAATTTTGTATATGATTGGAAGAAGGAAGTATTTTTCATACTTTATAGACAGGAAAAAAAAAAGACATGGTTACAAAACATTCACAATATGTTGGTGATTAGATCTAAACATTTAAACCAACCCGATTGTTCACATCATTTTGCTGAACCCTTCCCTTCTCCCATCTACCAGTACCTAATAACAGAGCAGCCTGTCCATAGAGATGAGACAAAATCAGTAGTCAGGATACCATGGTTAACTAGTAAAAAACATCAGAACCAGCTTCTATAACCATGATTTGAAAGAATGGGAAGACAAGTCAGATTAGCTTCAAGCTTCCAAACACTTTTTCTTACATAAGATTAAGACTGAGGGAAATTAACAGCTGGTTTACAAGTCTGCAAGAAACCCAAGGTAATTCTTCTTTCCTGCATGCAGAAATGGTTTTACACAAGCAACATTTTCTGAGGAGCAGCAAGAAATCTAATAGAGAATTTAACAAATAGGTACAATAAAACTAACTTCACATTTCTTAGCTATGTCAAGGATTCTTGCAAACCTCCATCTTGTAGCTTTGTATGTTTTGTTCTTCACAGATTGAAAGATTTCCAACAGCAATGGAAACTGGATCTTACTGTTCAACCAAAATGTGACACAAGCAATCTTTTTTACAAGTTCTTTTATCTCTTTTATTACCCTTTTGCTTTTTCCTCAGCACCTGGGTCTCTAATGAAATTGAAAAGCAAGCTCTTTCACCAGATATGTTCAGACCTTTCATAGACAGATGCCCAGAATGCTTATTTTGATATCTTAACACTGGCACCACCACTGCTGCCTCAGTTATCCATTAGACTGGACACACTTCCTCCAATTCCTGGCTTGCTCTTAGCCCCCAGCTCTCCAAGAAACCCTTTTGTTCCTTTTCCATGTGAAAAAAATAAATGGCCTACTAGGAAGGAAAATTACAGTATACATCTTCAAATCAATGGCATTTAATATAAAAAGTCAACAGACTGCAATATCCTGTTTTTTTTACTGTCATAACAGTGTTCTTTGCTATAAATGCCCTTGTTTATCAATTTTTGTTAGTATCAAATAACATCCCAACAAAACTGAGGCCCACTGAACTGTCAGTCTCAAAAATCTGATAATAGTCTGCCTAGATATTTCTAATACTAACTCCTAAAAACAAGCTTCACAAAATGTGGATAAATAGCTTAGCTTTATACACATAAAGCACAACTTATAAGGTTCTTCATATGCTGCAGATTGAAATTCTCAGTGCTTCTGGTCATTATTAAATCTGCCAGCTCTGCCTTGCCACTGCAAGCATCCCTTTTTGTGGGACTCCAACAGTGCTACACCCTATGGTGTTCCATAGTGCTTTGCAGAAGAGATTAGAAGCCACTCCCATTTCCCTCCCTAACCTGTAGAGAAGGCAGCCAGAGTTCATCAAAGTGGAGGCAAAATGTCTGGTCTCTTGAGGGAGTTGAAAACATCAGTGTCACCTATGAAAAATGCTTTGAATGCCTGCATGCTCAGATGGCTTAGCAGATGGGGGAGTGTGCTCCTGGAATTGGTTCCCTTCCTCTAAGCATATGAAAACCACCCAGAAATGTTTGGATTGAGGGTGTGTCTATTAATTATTCAAATGCTCATGAAGCCAGTTCTGAAGCTGCATCCCTCAGTTTGAAAAGGCCACACATGCATACATATAAACTTGTTATTTCCTATTAGATTTGGTGTTTTAGATAACTTTTTTTTATTCCTTCGGGAAGACACCTTCATGGTGCACACTATTTTCCTATTCCTTGCAGTGACCAAGGACAAACTGCAAGCATGTAGTACTGGAGACAAGAATGCTGCTCTGTAAACCCAAACCAGTCACATATGGTAGTTCCTATTCACTAGCTCACTCTGCATACAGCCATCAGGTGCAAGGAATCCCAAAGAAGGTCACTTGTCCTAAAAGTTCTTAAAATTACTATAATTCAGTCATCAACTTTCATCTAATTCAATCATAGGGACAGACAGCTTGAAAGCTGATAGATAACCCTCATTATTTTCATTCTATAAATAAAAGTGACTTCAAGTCCAACCACATGAGGATATTTAGTTACAACATAAAGGAAGGTGAACTCCTTAACTGATCCCTGCATGACAGAAATACCACTGAAGTCCACCAGCAAAACTGAAAACAGGAAATATCAGCTAAAATAGAGGATGCAACACAAACAATGCCATTTAAAAAAAAAGACAAAAATCTTAAGATAAATTAATTATAAGCAAGAAACAGCTTTTTTATTCAACACAATGCCACCAGCTGACTTGCCCTGATGTTGTATTCACATAGATAAAACTTGTACACTGCTGACTAAGTAAGTACTTGAGGCACATGCTGAAGAACCTGACAAAGGCTTTAGAAGATTCAGATGAGTATATCCAGACCGGCCAATTTCCTTCCATTGGAACAGGATACTTCAGAAATAAGATTTTGGAGACTTCCAAGCACAACTAGTTCTTATACAAGGGACAAGTCTCCAATCAACCACAAGCAGTTGAAACTCAGCTGGTAGTGCACTAAGGACTTCATTACCCTAAAACACATTGTCCTATCCACAACACAATAGCTAGCCTTATGTAGGTACCTTCTCCTTACAGCCATAAATTGCACAGAGATCATCAGAAAAAGGTTGTATAGGCACATTTGTTATTACCTTCTCTTAAACAGAGAAACAAATTGGTTTGTGTCATACTAGACTTCGTAAGCACACCTCGCCTTGCTGCCAGCTGCAACAGCAAAACAACCCTTGTATTTGCTTATGCATCTGTGTCCTTACCCCGACCCACACACCAAAACCAGAGTAGAACAGGATGACAGAACCCCGATACCAGCATGCATTCCAAGTCATGGGCATTGCTGTATTTACTTCTCCCCCAGGTGCCAGTGTGCTTGTCTGTGCTAAATTTCAACCCAATCTTAGGACTGAGAAATCCAAACACCTATATAGGACATAGAAAGTACCAGTAGAACTGGAATACAAATCTGATTTTTAAAAAAGAGCCTGAAATGGCTTAAAATCCTGTATTTGGCAGAATAACAAATACAGATTTTTATTACCTTTTTGGACAGCAAACACATCCTGTTGTAGTTCTCTGTACACACAATTCTTCAGTTTTGTCAGTTCCTAGAGGATCACTCAGCAGCTAGGACCTCACTGACAGATCTGGTAAAAAAAAAAAATTTAATCAAATTCATTCAAGCCCTATCTGCTCTGATTTCTAGTCTAGTCTGACCAGTCTAGTAAATCCAGTGCACTGAGCAGGACTTCAGAAAGTAAGGGCTTTTCGTCTTCTTTTCCAAGGTAACCTGGAACATGAACAATTCAAGGCAAAGCACAAACTTTCTGAGCCTCTAGTACAACTCCTCCCAAAACAGAAGCTCTGGGCTGAAAACCTCAAAGCTTCCAGATTCTAATCAGCTGTTCTGCCTTGCTCAACACTTCATTGTGAAATAAGCAAACAGGTGATTTCAATCAACAACTGCCATTTCCAAGGGGTTTTGTGAAAATTCCTGGTTTTCAGATTGCTGCAAGCAGTTCATGCTGAGTTGGGATAAACTTAAGCTAAGATTTCCTATGAGCTAGAAATACTGTGTTAATAATGCTCAAGAATAAACATTGCTTGTAATTTGGTTTTAAAGAGCATCACTAAGTGTTTGGGGCATTACAAATGGCTTCTTAAGGATAGCACTAAAAAACCCCACACATACACCTAAGAAGTTAACCTCAGCAAGTTGGGTTTTGTTGAATAGAAGCGTTTCATAATGTCAGAGATTAACCAGAGAGAAAAACTGTGATACATTATACAGGCATAATTTAGAAGACAGTGTCCCAGGCTTACAGATCATCACTTCTGAGAACAGAATGAACAATACAATCTGAGGTCAAACAAGACTGGAAAAAAAAATTCCTCCCATTACAGAAGCTAACATGCCTGCTCCTGGAGCCACTACATTTTTTCATGTCATTTTCTATCCAATGATCAGCATGTCTTTCTTGTTGTCACTTCGTGCTTAGAGAGACAGCTGGTTTCACATTATGCTTAGTCCCACTTAGTTACGTTAAAGCAAGCACATCTAGCCTTTGCAGATGGAATCTGAATGGCTTAATTATGTCCTAGATCCCTTAAACACAGAACAATTCTTGATATATAGCCTGTCAACTGTTGCATCTCACAGCATGTTGCTATAGTTTTATTAACCTGAAACTGAAGCAAATACCCCAGTTCTTTAGAGCAACTCTTTAAATATATGATGAGCTTCTTTAAATATATGATGAAGAAATCCTCTTCTTCTACCAGACCTCACAAGGTCTGGGCCAGTGAGCAAATCAAAGCTCAAATGTTCCCCAAAAGCAGCTCTAGCCAAGCCATACAAACTAAGCAGTTTTTCAGTGCAGTGATCTTGTTCACGACATGGCCAAGCTGACTCCTAGGAAATACCAGAAAAGATATTTTTCTGGCAGTGTTCTTTCCCAAGACGCACTCTTCATAACACAGTGCTGCCACATATTTAGTACAAAGTTAGACTTCTAGGGAAGGTCAGATGATCTTAGTCAAGTTGAGATTTTCTATTGATTCCCCTGGGTCCTAACTTCCCAAGAGCTTTGCCTGCTATTACCATGCTCATACCACCTCATTAATCTAAGATCATGGTAATAATTTATCAGAATGATGACAAGCCCAAGTCAGTACTTTTGGAACCCCCTTTGTACAACAACAGAAGATACTGAAATCAGTGTGAACCAATGCCATCCAAAGAATAACTCCTTCTCATTATGAGTCCTTTTTGGCCACTGAGTTTGTCTTACTTGGTTATATATCAGATCACAGCACAGCATGCTTTTGAGAAAGCATATCTGGCTATTTTTAAGTGCAAGTTACTTGGGTTTTGGAGACTGGGGGAGGGAGGCATTGAGGGACTTCGGGGTTTTTTTTTAAGCAATCTTTCTCCCACCACTATTCTCCACTGCAATCCTGTTACCCTTGTTAGGGGTTACAGTCATGGAATGAGATTACCTATTCCTTGCATTCAGCCATGCTGGAGTTTCTGCAAAGAAAAATCAGTCATATTGAATTATTTCCATGGGTACAGGCTTTAGAGGAGCAGTTAAGACGAAGCTCCTTCTGCATTGTGCTTAGGGAAGAAACCCAGTGTCAAAGCCAATCTACATAAATAAGCCCCATAAAAAAGAAACAACAAAAAAAAACCACACCAAAACACAACACCTGCTTCTTTAAATTTAGAGATTTGTGAAAAGGGTTGGTATCCTTGCCACTTCCTCTAGAAGGCTATCCTTGCACTTCAAGCTCTAGAAAATCTGAATTTTGCAAGACACTCTGGTATCAATTAAATCAGATAGAAGGCCTAATCCAGACATGCATCAGAGTCTCTGAGATAAGAATCTGTCCCAACCTCTACTACAACACACAGCACAATCATTTATTTAGCTTTTTCCCTTGAGCACTGATGCTTGGCATTTCATAACTTGAACAAATCTACCTAGACTGACTGACTGTTTTCAGAAGAGCAGCAATTAGCTGCTTATATCCTGGTGATATTTGTGATTACAGTTTGACTTAAGAACACCTCCGTACTCCACAAAAGCTGTTTAGCTTGTTTGTCCTCACCTCCTCTCACCGCCAGGATCTGGAGAATGGCCAAGTACTTAAGCAGCAGCTTCCTAGAAACTGTCATAGAACAGCATCATCAGGCTGCACTTCTACAACAACCTGACCCAATCCAACTGCTGGCCACCACAGTCTTGCTCTGTCCTTCCCTCAAAGTCCTACACCTCTTCTTTGCATTAAAAGAAAAGACACCAAAAAGGTTGCTAACTTTCTCACCAGATCTGAAAGCAAAGACAGCATTATATGAGGACAGGTTAAGGCCAGAATCAGCAAATGGGAAGGAAAGAAGGACTCTGTGGCCAATTAGATCAACCTCAGTTATAACAGGAGAACAGCTTTTGCAATTCTCAAATCTCACTAGCATCTGAATTATTTTTTTTTCAAGCTCAAGTATTAGGTGCAGTATGGAAAGTGTGAATGGAAGGCTACAGCAGAGCCTCTTAATCCACAGAGTTTTTGCCATTCAAGCTAAACAGAGTCCATTAGAAAAGGGAAAGATTAGCCTCTTCTGTTACTATGAACAGAGGAAGGTCTATTGTTGACTATAGCAGTACTCACAGCAAGAAATGGGTTAAGCCCCAGAAGCTGCAGTGGGGTGGCAGACAGATAGGTCCTCTAGTTGGCAGAGCAATAGGACAGAAGGGATGCCACTTGACCACCCGGCAAGCAGAAGCAGAACCAGCTAGCTGCCCATCTCTTTTCCTGTATTCTCTTTCAAAAATTTTAGTGATTCCGTCCAGTGCTTTCTAGGCTAGGCATCTGTTAGAGCTTATTTTGGCTCAGCTTCAGGTCTCAGTTTTGTTCTTGGGAAGGTATTTTGCCAAATGAAATAGCAACCTTTTGGCTCCAGTGCTTGTGAGCAGATATTTAAAATATTGTTTTTGTCAAGGACAACTTATTTTGATGGGCTGCAAAAGAGCCAAATTCAACTTGAAACATTGTTACAATCCCTGGAAGCTCTGGTTTGCATTTGATTAAAGGGCAATGGAAAATGAAGATTTCATTTTAACGAAGCAGTCTTGAGCCTTTGAAAAAGTTCTACCCAAACCCCAGAACTTCTCCTGTGATGACACAAACTGGACATGCCACTTAAAACAATTAAGTACCATGTTCTGTCTGCATAGTATGTGTCCTGTAATTTGACTTCAGCTGACAAAACAAACGTATTTAGCAACAATTAAGAGACGCTGAAATCAGTACTGTTATGAACCCGTGGTCAGAATAATATCTTAGGGAAGATATGATACAGGAAATACAATTCTAGTTTCCATGCTGAACAAAGATGATAAAGACTGAGCACTATGTTACGTAAGCCCTATTAAATACTGGACTATGCTACAAGCCACTATCTGTGCAGGCAGTTGTGTTTGCTTTGAGTATCTCAGTTACACCAGAATATTGAACTACAGTTTTCAGTTGAAGGGATACTCTTCCCAGGACATGAAACATAACAGCATAGGGAGCTTCTATGAGAAAGCAGACCGGAAAAAAAGCACAAAAAATAAGAGACTTCAAGGAAAAAAAGAATAAAAATAGAAGCAAGAAATGTTCTATCCTAATAAGGCTTTTGCAAAACTCTGGCTAGCAGGCAGTCTCATCACCTTTGGAGAGTTCTGTTTAAGAATTCAGTCACCCAAGGGTAACAAGCACATCAAGGTGAAGCTTTGCTATCTTGCTGCAGCCAGCCATCAGCAGCTCTACAATTCTTAACAAACAACATACATATTTCTGTGAGCCTTTATATACCTGTAAAAAAAGTAGAAGGCTCCCACAGAAATGAGAAGTATGTTCCATGCACTACCTTTTTCCCCACAGCCCTCAGACTTGCTGTAGATGGTAGTGTAACTGATCATTTGACATCTATCCGACATCTGCTTTTTTTTCAGGAAACCTCTCCAAATATAATTAGCTGGCTCTAGACTACCATTATTCATAATTAAAACCCTGTTGCATATTGAAACTATCACTAATGCTAGCTTAAAAAGATTTAGCACACAGACTCAGAGCCTGGGATCTCTGCTAGGGATGTTGTTTTCTCCCATGTGCTTGTTCCTCTGTGAAGTTATATGCCAGCACTTCAAACATTGCCATACAGGGATAGCTGTGGTACCTGAGCAAGTGAGCTTGGGTGTGGGAAGCAATATAGTTGCCTGAGCACAGAAATTAAGTGGCACCACTGAGAAGGGCATATTAGTCCAGGCAGACTGCTGTACTAACAGGGCCTTAGGACTTCTCATGCCTAAACTATTTTGAGTGTGTCTGCATTGCAGTGTATTTGCCATGCATTGGACTAACATATATAACACAAAGACATGTATGTTTGTGTTTTAATTGTTATTTTCTTCTTGACACTGATGCTATATTTCCATCATCTGTCAACACTCAAACATCCTATGCAACAATCCTAAAAATGGGAAAGTGGTTTTAAAATCTGAAGTGGTTGAAACAAGAACAATGTTTGCCTGATAGAGTATTGCTATAGTCACAATTTTCTTTTGTAAGACTGAGAATTAAAGACATAACATAAAACTCTAAAAGCTGGTATTGCCACTTGCTTTAGGACTCCAGTAGCTTTTATTAAAAACAAACAAAAAAACAAAAAAAACAACAAAAAAAAAAAAGGGAAGGGGAAAGGCGAAAAGAAAACCCAAAAGCCAAACCCAGCAATTATTGCAAGGTGTACAATAAAATGATGTGTTTGGCATCACACTTGTGGTGGCAGTGCACTAACATGGCTTCTTCCACAAGAGAAAGAGTTCAGGACTCAGAACAGACATGGACAAAACAACATGTGCTTCAATTGTTTTAATGCCCAGAAGTTGCTACAAGCTGCATTTAGGCTTCTCCTTCTGTCCCCTAAAGGCATAAGTAAGCTCAGCCAAACCACTGACTAATTTCTGTCTGCTCTGCAAACCCTTTGGAGCTATATATCTCCTTTTGTGCCTGTATAGCTCCATGTGAACAGAAATAATCCAGCCTGCCACAAATTCAGATCTCAGACTCAAGAAAGCTACTGAAGCTTTAAGGTGCCATGACTAAAATTCTGCTTGCAAAATAAGTTCTGGTAAATTTCCTCTAGAATCATAAATATAGTTCTGTTTCCAATAATTTGTTTCAATTTAACATTTGCATTTTTGCATTTAAAACTGTAATCCTTTGATAACCTTGGGAATATTTGGAATAGAACAAAAAATATACATTAAAAAATTTAAAAATCTAAAACTCCAGAAAGCAGTTGGGTATCTCTGTAGTTGATTATTTGTGTGAAGAAGTCAAATACAAGGCCAGATTGACCACAGTAATAACTCCCAATGCTGATTCAAAGAAATTAAAAGCAGATCAGGAAGCTTCAATCTAAATGTGTTTTCAATTGATCTTTGTTCCTGTGTTTAATGGTCAGCTGCTTGAGAAACCCTCTGGGGTTCTACTAGTTGATTTCAAACTAAAGAACAACAAACAGAGTGAGATGCTTTTCTTGTCAAGAGAGTGAATTTAAACACTGCTGAAAGATTGCAGACTGTCAGTCTCAGAAATGTTTTACAGAAAAAAGACACAGAAGCTTTTTCACTCACTCTATCTACAGCAGTCATACATCTCCCAGGACAGAATATCTGAGCTTCTAACATACTAAAATTGTCTGCATATTTCTCTTGCAAAGCAAGGTGGTGTTACTATCCATAACTTACTCTGAAGCAGAAAGCCTATATGCTATATTCAGATGACCAATATTTCATCCATGCCCCTAAGTTTAGTCTTTCCTACAGACTTCATCTCTTTGAAAGGCACATCAGCCAACATAAGACTCAGTGTAGGAGCTAAGGTAAAATTTGCTTCAGTTCCAGTGGGGGCAACGTATGTCTAACTGATACCTCTCTGAGAGCATATATTTCTAAGTCCAGTGATCTAGGCTTTCATTTTGCTGGAGAGATGCTGAGCTACCCCCAAAACTAGTACTTAGCTACTTTATTCTATTTCTAATCACTCTTTTTTAAGATCTAAAAAAAACCAGAAACAGAGCCCTCAATCAAATTTATTTTTTTTTCCACAGGGACAGGCATGCTCAAAACAAAACAGAGTGCATTAGTGAGGAACAGTGATTACAGTGCAGAAGCAAGAATAAGAGAAATTAAAGCTGAATAGTACTCTTAAAGGCTGCAACACCTACATATGCTTATCTTTTAAAGACATTGGCAGACTTCTTACTAGGAAGTCAAAGCAATGTCTTTTTCTGGGTAGGTTTCTCATACCATCCAAAAATCCTTCAGCAATTAGGAAGGGATTTTCTTCTCATATTTGCTAAACTGGGACAAGAATTAAAATGCAAAAGGTTGCAACTTCCACTGTCTTTTAAGATACAATGTACTTATGAAACCTGATTGTTCTGTTAATGAACTCTACAGAATATCTCAAGGCATATACAGAATAAGTGTAAGATACTGGCACGTTTAAGAAATTAAGACATTTATTCCTGTTTCCTAAGAAAAAATCCTAACAACAAAAGGATCTGGGGGTGAAGTTTTACAGTATTTTCAGAGAGAGACAGAATCCACTGTAGTCTTCAGAGGACAGAGAATAAAAAGAAATATTAGTAGACAGAGCTACGTAAAGGAAAATGACTGGCCATAGTGAAGGATTATTACCCATAAATTCTGCCACTGGCAGAAGGCAGCCTTGCTGGCATCTATGGAAACAAATGACTGGGGTGATATTTCAGTGACGGATCAGCTCTTGTTATTTATTCCAGTGGAAAAAAAAAAAAAAAGAAAAAAAAAGATGCAAAGGCATGTCACTCAGAAGACTAAGTGGCAAGCTACAAATGCTTGAGAGAATGACATCAGGAAATCCTCAGAACATCTAAAAACACCTCTGGAAATTCAGAACTTTTTAGATCAAACTAACACTGGGTGAAAGACATTAGCTGTGAAGTTGTACTTGCAAACAGAAAGTTGACTTTTCAGAAGGAGGCTGGAAATCTCACCTGAACAGCCTAGTTAGTTACATGTACTCCTCTATCTGCCACAATAACTCAAGTTGAGCAGAGCTTTATAGGCTTGTGATTCAGCTGGAGTACTGGGCAATCCTAAAATTGTGCAGGTCAGTCCAACCAGCCCTGTGCAGTCCCCTCACTCAATCCTGTATCATGCTTTCTGATGCAGAAAGACAAACTGACAAACAGAATACTGGAGGTGAAGTTATATGTCAGTGCTTGGGGTGTTTCAAATCTACAGACATTGGTTAGGACAGCATTTAGCAAAAGTAGCCCTTGAAAATACTATAATATAGTTCAAGCTTTCACAGTTAACATGTTTGATATAAAATGCAATCAAATACCTGAGGTATCAACAGTATGAACTGCCCCCACTGAAATAATTTTTTCAATTTTTTTATTGGAAAACAGTGCAGAGACAGATAGTGTTCTCCTCCTGCTGAGGCTAGTTGAACACTTCCTCCCTCTCCAAAGTGCAGTCTCTGGGTCAGGAAATGCACTCTTCAGCTTCCTCTCAAAGCTCTTTCCTCAAAGGGTAAGGTCTTTCCTGCCTTTCCTCAGTAGACTGTCTGTGCATGACCTATATACAGACCTAGCCACTGGGATTATTTTCGCAACAAATAGCACACTGATACATTAGCTGTTACAAATGTTAGAAGCTTTTAATATTTGAAACCTGCCTGTGCAAGAACTTTCACACTTAACTGCTAGCAGTGACATTACACTTCATTTTATTTGGATGTCAGTAGGTATTTAAGGATATGGCACCGCTCTGTCACAAATGCCTAGAAGTGAAGCACAGTAGCAGCAAGTTACCAAAGGGACACTGTGTTAAAGGCTGCCTGCCAGAGGTTACTTACTCAAGTTGGTTACATAGAAAGGGCAGTAGTTCTGCCACCCTTCTGCCCTATACCCGCCCAGGAAAAAAAAATAAGAAGAGGCAGGAGTCATAACAAGGTTTTATTCAGTTCTCACTGCATGGGACTGACAGGAAGAATGTAACATGATATAATGACATCAGGTTTGATCTTGCTGTGTAGTGCACCAAACTGCTTTGCTAGGTCAGTGCAAACACATTCTTAGTTTTAAATAGGAATAGTATATAAAATGCCTCTCACTTAAAAGCTGACTCAGATTTGAGTCAAAAGCAGAAAATAATCACAATGATAGATCATCAAGAATTAATTTCCTGAGAAGTTAGAGAGCTTGTGTTTTCAAAGACCCAAAATACCTTTAATTACCACATATTTCAGTGAAATTTGGGGTTGTACAGCACCTCTTAGGATTGCAACTGCCATAATATCCATAAGTAAAGGTCTCTGTGACTTGTGAATTGGCACAGAAAAATTAAGGTAAGATTACTGAATTTCACTTCATTGATTCTACCTTAATTGTTATTAACTGAAGAAACTGGCAAGTAAAAAACGTACAATAAACATAAGTGGGAAAAGTACTTTTAACGAATTTCCACTTATGCTTACTTATTTAAGCAGAGTTAAGTAACTATTTGATTACAGAGGATGGGGGTTGCATTTATGACTATCTAGTTGCTTTAGTATCAGAGCAAAATGAAATTGCATCTCAGCAGCAATCAGTAAATCCAATTAAGCATGAAACCCCCGTAAAAGCCCGTGGGACGGAAAGCTGTGACTCCACAGGCGGGAGGCGGTGCCCGCCGCCTGCGAGCCCGCGGGGGCCTGGCGCCCTCTGCCCCCCGGGGGCCAAATGCATTTTTCAGTCTTCAGACAAAATAGATCAATATTTAGTATTATAAGCCATCATTCCATAGAAGCATAGAACTGTTTTGGTTGGAAAAGACCTTTAAGATCCAACTGTTAGTAATTTACAGTAATTTTAAGCCAAACCACTAGTAATTTAGTATTTTAAGATTTATTAATATAATTTCTGGATTTTAAGCCTGTTTCACAATTTTAGGAATCCTCATAAACATATCAGAGTGTTTAGTGTTAATAACATCATTTCTGCAGTGGAGTCCTGCAGAATTCAAGATTCTGGCAAGTAAATCTGTATGAGAAAGAAAAAGTGGATAACTGCTGGCCCTGAATCAAACCATTTTCATGGACATCCAGGCAGAAAAACAATAAATACTGCTTTCAGTATGACCAGGAAGTGACAAGTGGCAACAAAAAATTAATCCAGGTTTTCTGTGGGAACTTGTCACTGCCTTCACACACACTTTCCTCAACTTTGCACTGAAGTAATAAATGGCTGAAAGTTTCTTTTAGTCACCAGGAGTATGGCTCAAGCTGTGCCTACCTGGAACTAAGGGCAGGGATATCCTGACCAAATTCATGATCTCTCTTGATAACACCTGTGACAGGTTCATTTCCCTTTGCCTTCATGCTCTGACACTAAAAAAGGAGAACTCATGCCATACTAATCACGGTTGCAAAGGGAAGAAAGGACCTGAAAGCTGGGTTAAACACACAAAACTCTATGACCTGCATGTTTCCAGCCACATTCTTTGCTGTAGTTCAGGGTCAGATAATTTCTCCTGTGTTTACGAAGGGCACATTTGCCAGCCTGACTCTATCAATCTGTATGAACAAGAGCTTGCCTTTGTGCAACAGCGTTAAATAAGCCTGGCGCCCTCTGCCGGGGGCCTGGCGCCCTCTGCCGGGGGCCGCCCCCCAGCCCCGGCACCGCCGCCCCGCTCCCGGCAGCTCCGGCACCCGCACCCTCGGTCTGTCAAGGAGGCGGTGGGCGACGTTGGGAAGCCCAACACAACAGGCTCTCGGTCTGCAAACGCAACACAGAGCTAGCTCCCGCATCCTTCACTGCGAAGCCGGCACAACAAGACCTTTCATAGAACACACTGGACTTTTCCTCTGGCTGGTAGGAGAGGCAGTACCTTTTATTGCATCAGTTGATCTTCCTGGAAAGAAAATCAGACTGCCTTTCCAGCACATGTCTTCTGGGAGCCACCACAAGACACCCTGGCATTCATTGGCCAAAAATCTGATGTGTAAAGGCATTTCACATTTTCCAAACGTTCCTATTTCTAGCTATCAACTTTCTTTGTCTCTCTCCTCCACATGTATTATTCTTATTTCATTACGTCAGTAGTCCCATACATCAGTATTATGTCTCTAGTTAAGGTAGCCCCATAAAACATTACACGACAGCAGGGAAAGGCTTGAATCCCTCTTGCTAATAGGAAGCTGGATCAGCTGACACATTACACTGGGAGTCGGCTCCTGCCAGCAACTTTCATCTCCTGGCAATCCCAACTGCACGGGAAGCAGATGAGTATCTAAGATATTCCATTACGACTAAATAAGGGAACTATTATTTTTTTGTAATAGGAAAAAAACAAATCAAACAATTCAAATAAAAAATGAAAAGCACTACCCATGATGACATAATGTGAAAGTCTGAGACAAGAGGTAGAACATATAGATCCTGAAAAACACAGATGACCAGAAGACAACAAAAGTGCTGGTAATGTGACTGAGGGAAAGTGAAGTGAGAGCTCTGTGAGCACAGTGAAGGCTGGAGACACAGACCTGAAATTCCAAGCAGGGAAATTGACTTCTGGCCTTTGTTCCCAAAATTATTATGAGGCCTGGTATCAATTATTGCCTAAATAAGCATGAGTATATAAAATAAATGTTAAGTTCAGTGACTGATTTTTCTCTTGGCAGCAGTAACCGTAAGACTCTACTAACTTCTTAGACAGAAAGTACAATACAAAATTCTCCTGATAAATGGAGTAAAAGTGTCAGATTCAATCCCACAAAACTAACCAGATAAAACTGTCCTGAAATGATGAATCAAACAAATTGCATAGATTTTCTATTGCCTGTAACGCAACATAATACATACTTTTCCTTAGAGCAAGAGATGATGCTGCTTCCAGCAAGGCAAACAAGATGAGAAGATAGCTAAGAGAAATTATGCATCATCTCTGAAAATGCAGCTGGCAAGACAGCAAATGCAATAATGACTCAGTCACACGTAAGAACTACAAAGAGAAATCATGCAAGAGCAGAGCTAGGAGTTTAATTACATTCTCTACCAAGTCAGATGCAGGGCAACCAAGCAAGTAAAAATGTAAAATCTGAAGGCCCTGAGTTACCATCCTGATCCACGTCCATGTGCAAATGCGTCTTCTGTTTCTCCTCCAGGCAGCTGTATTCTCCTGTAGTGGGGAAAATAGAAACATTTCAATAATCTCATTAGATGGATGCTAGGCTTTCAGCAACAGGTACCATTAATATGTGTTACTGATAACTACCCTCCTTTAAAAGTAAAGTGATAATTTGTGAAACAAATATTAAGGTCTCTGTTTTTCACTAGTCAAACTGCACGGGAAGCAGATGAGTATCTAAGATATTCCATTACGACTAAATAAGGGAACTATTATTTTTTTGTAATAGGAAAAAAACAAATCAAACAATTCAAATAAAAAATGAAAAGCACTACCCATGATGACATAATGTGAAAGTCTGAGACAAGAGGTAGAACATATAGATCCTGAAAAACACAGATGACCAGAAGACAACAAAAGTGCTGGTAATGTGACTGAGGGAAAGTGAAGTGAGAGCTCTGTGAGCACAGTGAAGGCTGGAGACACAGACCTGAAATTCCAAGCAGGGAAATTGACTTCTGGCCTTTGTTCCCAAAATTATTATGAGGCCTGGTATCAATTATTGCCTAAATAAGCATGAGTATATAAAATAAATGTTAAGTTCAGTGACTGATTTTTCTCTTGGCAGCAGTAACCGTAAGACTCTACTAACTTCTTAGACAGAAAGTACAATACAAAATTCTCCTGATAAATGGAGTAAAAGTGTCAGATTCAATCCCACAAAACTAACCAGATAAAACTGTCCTGAAATGATGAATCAAACAAATTGCATAGATTTTCTATTGCCTGTAACGCAACATAATACATACTTTTCCTTAGAGCAAGAGATGATGCTGCTTCCAGCAAGGCAAACAAGATGAGAAGATAGCTAAGAGAAATTATGCATCATCTCTGAAAATGCAGCTGGCAAGACAGCAAATGCAATAATGACTCAGTCACACGTAAGAACTACAAAGAGAAATCATGCAAGAGCAGAGCTAGGAGTTTAATTACATTCTCTACCAAGTCAGATGCAGGGCAACCAAGCAAGTAAAAATGTAAAATCAGAAGGCCCTGAGTTACCATCCTGATCCACGTCCATGTGCAAATGCGTCTTCTGTTTCTCCTCCAGGCAGCTGTATTCTCCTGTAGTGGGGAAAATAGAAACATTTCAATAATCTCATTAGATGGATGCTAGGCTTTCAGCAACAGGTACCATTAATATGTGTTACTGATAACTACCCTCCTTTAAAAGTAAAGTGATAATTTGTGAAACAAATATTAAGGTCTCTGTTTTTCACTAGTCATTCAGCAAGGAAAAACAGTTTTGTAGCTTGAACACATTGCTCCAAGCATGATCAGATGATTGATTTTCTTATCATTAAACAAAAAATATACAATTTTTGTATTAATTGGGCTTTGTGTGAACCAGCCACTGATCTTTGACTTTTGAGATACAGGCTATCCACCTTTTTGTCTACCTACCCCCTCCAGTATGCCATCCAGCAGCTTGATGTCAATGTATTATATTAGGGTTATCACAGTTGCCACTTTTGAAGCACAACTACGGCTCCATATTAAGCTGCCCAATATTAAAGATGGTAATGTAAAGATATAATAGGTAGGTCCTTAAAGAGTCTTGCTGGCTACACCTGAATCAGCAGCTGACTATGTCAAATTAAGCACCAAGGGTAGCTGGATGCAAACAAAAATTAGAGCAAACAGTTGCTCACTAAAAAGAACACTTCATACACTAGACTCTGCAATGACACATCAAAGCTCCAGGAACAGAAACATTTTAAAGCTTTATGCAATTTGACCAAGGCACACCTACAGGAAATGAAGGCTGCATGATGAAAGCCTAAGAATAGGAGATCCAGTTTTAACTGGTACACAGACTAGGAAACATTTTTATGATGTGATAAAATCTGCTCATGTTCCCATGCATCAGCGTTCCTTTGTGGCTTTGACAAGTGTTCCATACTTATGTAAAAGAAGCAAATTGCTAGCACATGGACAGAATAAATTATCTTTTTTTAAATTGAGCTGCTCCTTTTATACTCAGGAGCCTGCCTTTTATGACTGAGTCAAAGCTGCTCATCAACTGATGTCCACTAATGAAGTAGAGAAAACTGCAAGTCACTAGTCATGATAAAATCAATTTTTATGTTAAAATTACTTTAACTGGCAACCAAAATACCGGAGTGTGTTAGGACCCAAAAGTGGATCTATAAAAGGGTAAAGACTACTGCACATGAGGTAGCAACCACCACTGCACCTTTCTCTCTGCTACACCTGAGAAACAGCTACCTGGAAATGTTCTCAACTATTCAAACAGCCACCTGAGTGACAAAGTGGTGCCAGAGAACTGATGCAATTTTTGAGTGGCATAGTTTCACTGAACTGAGCATTTTATCCACAGGTGTGACTTCTAGATCTTTCAGAGTTCATAAGATGGGTATGCACACACAAACACTTCACTTTTGTGAAAGGAACAGCTTGAGGTCAAGAAAACTCCTCAACATTTTAGAGATACCAAAGTTTGGCAAGCTAATATTAAAAACTGTGATAAAATGTTTTGAACTAAGTGACTTGGAGGTAAATATGTCACTATATTGTCACAACAGTTGCAAGAATGTGACCAAGAAAGGAAAAGGGAAGCTCAGAAAGAATTCTCCTTATGATTTATCAAAAGTACACATGCTTCATTTTACACCCATACCTGCCCTACCCACAATTTGTTGCCTGAGAGTGAACACATGGAACGCTACAAGTAATGGGCAAAATATACCCAGGAAGACAGTTTGTTGTTACCCACTGAGCCTGACAGAAGTAATTTGCATTTGCTCTGTACATGGCAACAACTTACTCTCCTGTGCCTCGCAGGGCCCAGGCTGCAAGGGCTGCACCGCCCTCACACGCGGCCCTCCCGGACAACCAGCCCGCCGCGGGGGCAGCTCGGTGCCAGGCTCGCAGGCCGCGGTGCCCGCAGCACCGCACAGACACAGGGCAGCAGCGGCTCT
>NW_009953758.1:3505362-3513866 GCF_000747805.2 Chaetura pelagica | reverse complement strand
CCCCGCCGCGCCCCGCCCCGCCCGCCGCCCCCCCGCGCCTCTAACGCGCTGTGCCCCCGCAGGGACCGTGGACAAGCACTCCGTCGAGGTCACCAACTGCTTCTCCGTCCCGCACAACGAGTCCGAGGATGAGGTAGGGAGCGCGGGGCCGCCCCCCGCGGCTGCCTGCCCCTGCCGGCGGCCCTCGGGCCGGTCGTGCCCCGCTGACCTGCTCCTGTCCCGTTCCTCAGGTGGCAGTCGATATGGAATTTGCCAAAAACATGTATGAGCTGCACAAGAAGGTGTCTCCTAGCGAGATCATCCTGGGTTGGTAAGTTCTTCTGCAAGAACATGCAGGCAGCTGCCTTGGGCCTTTAAGCTGCTTGAAATACATAATTCTCCTGGTCACGGGTTGAGAAGCAGAAGCAACAGGTAGATCTGGCAGCTCTTGTCGTAGAGTCAGTTGTAAAGCTGCTGCAGTTCGTAACAGGAGGTGATGGTATCGGAGCCTTACAGGGTTTGTATGTATTTATATCTAGAAGAGGTATCACAGAGGAGTGATGAGTTAGAGGATACTTGAACAGATTTGTTAGAAGAACTTAGCCACCTCTAACACAACCTGCACCACAGAAGAGAACTGGTTAGAAAGCAGGGAGGGCGCAAAGGTGGTTTCAAGTACTGAAGGCCTCAGGAGGAAGCAAGTGCTACCAGCTTGAGAATGCACAAGTTCTCTGCTGAGAGAAGGTGGAAGTACTTGTGTGGGAACACCAAGCAAGACCGTAGGGTGTTATGGGAACACATTCTGTGCCTGAGTGCATCTCTGATCCTACAGAATGGCTTAGTGCCGTTCTTGTGGCGCAGACTTCTCAACAACCTTGTAATGGCACAGCAAAGTGCAGTTCTAATGACAGGAATTTTGTCTGCGTATGTGACAAGCTAATTGCAAAGCAGCTAAAGGAGCTAGATTAACTAGTTCTACCTCCTGCAGAGAGATTTTTAATTTGTGGAAGATCAAATTGGTTGGTCCAAATTTGTATAACGTGCTGTGACTTACACAGAAATCGAGTTGGTCCAGAGCATAGTGACAGACACCTGAATCTTGGGTGTCTGATGTCCACTGTACCAACTCTTTATGTCTCATACTACAACACTGGCCCTGCACACATTTCAGGCATGGGTGTAGTTAGCCTGTGATTCCTGCAATGCTAGGAGAGCTGGCCATAAAACTACGAACTCCCTAGTCTAAACACCTGTATTTAGTATGCTTAGTGTGCTTTCTTTGGAAATCCGTGTTTTAGGATACCACAAATACCAAACACTGGGCACGTGGATTTTGGAAGTCTTGCTCCTCAACATGTCCTCTTTTGAAGGTATGCAACGGGCCATGACATCACGGAACACTCTGTCCTGATCCACGAGTATTACAGCCGGGAAGCGCACAATCCAATCCACCTCACTGTGGACACGAGTCTCCAGAACTCACGCATGAGCATTAAAGCCTACGTCAGGTAGGGGAGTTGTCTGAATTAGAGAGACACCACATCAGCAGAACAAGAAAAGAAGAGGGCTGTAGTGTCCTATTTTGGACAATATTGTGCAATAGCTAAAACACCTGCAGTGAGCCAGGGATCACAGCTTACTTCCCATTGGAATGTCTTGACTATCATATGGCAATTGAAAGACCTGATCTTTCACAAGCTGGTGCCTTACTGAGGTAGGAAATTGTGACTTAATTAACAGTGTTCTGAACATCTTTGCAACGTTTCACAAGATTCAGATATCTAGCACTAGTGTGACTTACTTGCATCATGCTGTCTGAATGCCAGCCTGTAGGTACTGGGGTTTATTCCTTGACAGTTTACTTAAACAAGCTGGAGGATTAGTGCAGTTAAAACATAACTGAAACAGCATCATCTTGATCAGTTTTTCTTCCCCTTTTCCCCTTCCATTTAATTTGATTAATAATGAAGATCAAATATTGAGAAATGAATCTGTTTCATCTCACTGTGCTTCCCACTATTGGCTGAGGAGCTCACTCACCCCAGCTGTTCTTGGTAGCAGAAGTTTACTGCTTCTTGTCTGTGCATCTGCAAAACAGAAGCTGTTCCATGACATCTTGCTTACTTAAATCCTAAGTGAACTTAAAATACTTTGAATAATAGGAATGGTAAAAGTTTTGAGAGGGCTTTGTACTTGAATTTGTCATACTTATATTCTTTAAGTGATTTCTCAAAGGGCACACAGTATTTCAGAATACCTGCTGTATAAGCAAGAAGGAACTGTGGCTAAGATGATAATACTTAGTTATTTCTGCACTCATGCTGACAAATGTCAGACCAGCTAGGAGTATTCTTGGATGAAAGTGAGCAATTAATAGCATGCTAGGACTGATGTCCTGTCCTTAGTTATCCGTGGTCTTAATAGTGCTGATTTTGGTGAGAATGAGTAACCGACTCATGTTCACACTTCAGTGCTAACAGAAATTATTGAGATGGAAATCTATTACTTCCTCTCTTAAATATGTCCATGCTGAAAATGTTTTTTTCTTTTTTTTTTTTTTTTTCCTAGTGCCCCGATGGGAGTCCCTGGTAAAACTATGGGTGTGATGTTCACACCTCTAACAGTGAAATACGTTTATTATGATACAGAGCGGATAGGAGGTGAATGTTTTCTTCCTGTTTTGGTTATAACCATTGTTGTGACACTGTTTAAATGCTTTTTTTTTACCCTGGTAAAACTGCCATGCTACTGGGAATTACACTGTCTTGTTGAAGCTCTTGTAAAAAACTTCAAAAAGTTAAAGATTTAAGCTGTTTTCTGTGCCAGGTGTTTTTTTTCAGTGCTTCTCCTTTTGCTTTCAGTGGATCTTATAATGAAGACTTGTTTCAGCCCTAATCGAGTGATTGGCTTATCCAGTGACTTGCAGCAGGTGGGGTCAGCATCTGCCAGGATTCAGGATACCCTGACCATGGTGCTTCAGTATGCAGAGGATGTGTTGGTAAGGCTAGTTTTTTATGAGTCAGCAGATAAGCTTGTTGTAAGCTTGTGCATCTTGTTTTTTATGTATTCTGTTTCTGGTCCATAAATTTACTGAGTTTTGCTCACATTGAAGTGTATGTTTCTTGTGCTTAGTCTGGCAAAGTGGCTGCTGACAACACTGTGGGGCGATTCCTGATGGATCTTATTAACCAGGTGCCAAAGATTTCACCAGAGGACTTTGAGACAATGTTGAACAGCAATATCAATGTAAGTTCATAGTTAATTTTTTCAGTGTATTGCCAGCAATTTTGAAAATTTGTCATACAGACACAAATTTGTGATCAAAACAATCTAGCTTTTCATAGAAACGTGTTAAGAGAAAATAGAGCTTTCTTGACAGTAATTTGATGTTTTAAGACCTGAAGGTGGATAAAGGAGCTCACCATAATAATCTTGAAACTAACTGCAAATCAAATAATAAGTTTAAAAGTACTTAGGAATTATGCAAGTAATCTGAAAGCCAGCACCATTTCCTCTTTTAGAGTGACTGGAAAATATGAATTACCAAGCTTAAAGCCATCTGGATTTCAGGGATAATTGGTGATTTGCCTGAGCTGCAGTTCTGCCTCCTGGCATAACACTTAGGACATGAATAAGGTTTTAGTGTGCTACCTTGTTTCTGTAACAGATGTTTAGAAAACAAAAGCTACATTTCTGAATGTGTTGTTCACCCACAGTTGGCAAGACCAGAACTAATTTTTAATTTTGCTTATACCCTTTGACTTGCCCGGTTAACATGGGTGAACTCAGAGTTAAAATTTCACAAGCAATGTTTTTTATTCTGGGAATATCAAAATCTTCTTCCTGCAAGGGAAGCATTCCTCAGGGTACAACTTTCAGGACTAACAGTATTTCTAGGAGCTGATTGTAAATGCTTTACAGGTATTAAAAATTCATCTCCCTAACAGACAGCCAACTATTTCTGATCACTGGCTGTTTTTTTCCCCACTCAGGACTTACTGATGGTAACCTACTTGGCAAACCTCACCCAGTCACAGATTGCTCTCAACGAAAAACTTCTGAGTTTATAAAGAAACTCCTACCACCCTACACTTCAAAGAGACCGAAGAATGAGCAGATACACTTTTCCATGGTGGTTACAAATTTCCTTGGACCATAATTTAATTACCTAGATGACTGGTATACATCTTTATTTCTATTGCCCTGAAAAATCCCTAACATGGTTTAGGAAATGAATGGCAACAGCTGCAGTTTATCTGAGCCCAGTATTTTAAAATGGAATACATGAATCTCTTGTCTCCTGGGTGTATCTACTTGTATAACAAAATGCAGCTTTATTGTAAGAATGTATTTGAAATAAAAATTCCATTGCAATGGTAAGAATTGCTTCTGTCCAAAAAAAACCCTGTTCTCCCCTTTTGGAAGAAAGGGGAGATGACATTGCATCAGGAAATAAAACTGGAGTGGAGTCAAGTCAACTCCAATTATGCAGACTACTTTGTGGGTTTTTTTCCAACTTTTAAAGTACACTGCAAGTGGGGCTTCTTGTGTTGCACATAATATACTTTTCCATGGAAGATAAACAATGGTCACTGGTTTGTTAGCAGTGCTGTGTATACGCCATATATTATATTTAGTCATATTAGTGCTCTCACTAATACACTAAAAAACATTTCTATCTCCTGTGACATGTTCAGCCTTTTCTTGGATGGCTTCTCTGAATGAGTACAACTTTACTGGACATTACTGTGTTACATATTTATTTCTGGCAATAGGCATGTTTTCCTGGTAATTTTTAGGCTTTAAAACACCTTGCTTAAATGGCAATGCTCCAATATTTCTTAACTGATGACAGTCTCACCAGTAGGAAGGTGGTGTGGCATAGTGGAAATTGCAGCTAGCTGCTGGGAATTGGCTTCCCTATGCTCTGTTGTGCTGCAAGGCATGCAGATGACATTTAGATGCCATCCATGTGTCCATAATTCTATCTTGGAAGGGTTTTCCTGAATCACAAATTCAATTATTTCCTGTCTTGATGAACCATATCTTAAATTCCAATTTAAATATACCTAAATATAACTCCTTTGTCCTTACTAAAGTTATTATCTCATTATCTTCTTGGTATTTATACTTAACCTGTTATAGGTAGCCATTATACTGTAGCCTTCATTTTAGTGAACATATTCAGCTTTATCTCCTTCCTTCTGATGCAGTGTTTATGCTCTGATCACTTAAGATGCCCACCTCAAAACCTAATTTCAGTCTGTCTTGAACTTGAGTTGGTAAAGACCATACCTGTATCAGCATATAAATCAATGAATACATCAATACTTTCCTGTTACAAATTCCTTGCTTGCCTTTTGGTGTCCGTCATGTAGCATGATTGAGTACCCCAATCTCTTGCCCCTCCTGTCATGTGCAGCTGAACTCCAATTTACCAGGAAAATTATTAATTTAAATGCATGACCTGACACGACACTTTTAAAAAAAGTTCTAGATCCACATATTTCTCCCGGTTTGGATCATTCCCAGTATTGGTGACACCTCACAGTTTTGTCAGCAGGTATCATTAGCTCATTCATAGCTTTTGTGTTCTATTTAGTTAAAAAAAAACCTTGGAACTGATCCCAGACCAACTGAACAGAATTCTATAAATTGCCTTTTCAACAGAGCCTTGGTTCTTTCTTACAAGTTGTTTATCCTTGCTCATGCTAATTCCCATCTTCTGTAGTTTAACTAATTATGGGTTGTTGTCAAGCCTTTAGTGGACATCCAAGTGGTTTATAGTGAATTCCTCATTCAGAATGTACATTCTGTCAAACTGAGCCAGTATGTCCAGTGATTGATAAGCCATGTGTTTGGTTGTAAGTCTTGGAAAATGGAAATAGGACTAATTATTCTACATTTTTGAGAATAACAAACTTTTTATTTTGCTATCTGCAATCTGATAGTTTAAAAAAACCTTGCTGCCAGAATTAATTTGCTGATAGTGACCTTCATTCCAGTATACGGAAACAAAGTTTGCCTAGTTGAGTCATTTGAGTTTCTTGGTAGAAAACTTAAGTCTGCTGCAAAGAGGAAGTAGTGTTTTGGTGTGCGAGTTTGTGAATCTGTGGACATACATCATCTACTAGTAACTAATCTGAAAGGCATGGTTTTAATCCTAAGGACTGAAAGGCTGATAGTGAAAAACATTGGACATGCTGCTTTTTAAAGTATTCTAGTAGAATAACCTGCTGTACTTTGAGGAAGAGTGAAGTTTCTGGTTTTCATGTGGTTCCACACAACAGAACCAGAGACCGTGGTGACAGCTTGGGTGTAAGGTCTGTGTGAGATCTATATTTGGACTACCCTGGGTGAAGCCCTAAGGTGACTCACTGGGTAGGGACTCACACTTGAGCAGCTAACTAAACACATGGCTCTTCCTGAAGTGAACCAAACTTGCTCTACTCCCTTTTCACATGGAAGGTTAACTCAACAGCTAACTTTGACTATCTACATTTTAATTACTGCAGTCACAAGGTAGTGCAACAGGAAAAAGTATTTTTAGTACCTAACTTAGACTTGGATGACTGCAGCATCCTGTTAGTTTGTTATACTTTGACCTCTGGTTCAAAGCTGACCAGATCTTTTTGCTTACAACAAACTGTGGGAAAGTTTTTTGGTTTTGTTTTTTTAATTTAACTGGATTGGCTGAAATAAACCATCAAAAGCGATGCTTCATATTAAGTGGTAAACAGTGTTACAACCAGGATACATAGCAGAAAAGTTTTAGTGACCTATATCACCAACAATAAATTACTCCAGGACAAAAAAGTTTTGTTTCAGCTCTATTGACAACATTCAGTTTGCATGGCTATGTAGATGAGAGCCAGTTCCCTTCAGACAGGAATTCTGTCCAGTATCACATCTTAGCAGAAGACAAAAAGATACTACAAGAGAGGAGAAAGACTTTGCCTCCCAACTTCACTGAAGTTGAATTTTCAAATAGTAAGAAGCTGCCTTGACTCTGCATGGGGTTTTAGAAGCTTTCCTAAATGTGCTGGCTCCAGTTACAGAAACAAGCCAAGGGGTTTCCTTAAATACAGGCAGTGAAATTAGATTACCACAATAGTTCCATTCCATGCTTTAAAAAAAGTCATTCCAGATATTCCTGTTAGCACATAGGCATGCAACACAATTAATATAGATTCTTCACACATATGCTATTTTATTTAAATGCATTCTGTTGCTCTTTTCCCACTTGTTTGTGCAAACAGATTGTTCCTTTCCTGAATAGCTAAAATCCAAACATTCCACTAAATGGAAGAATTGTGGTTTTTATAAGTGTACTTGGTTTCCATGGAGTCAGGGATTTAAATATATACCTGTCCTGAAATAAATCTGCTTAACAGGGGTGAAATAGAATAGACAAAAACAGGGAGTGTCAGCAGAATGCTGTGAGGATTAAATTCTAAAAGCTGCTCCTGACATGTTCTGGGAAAACAAGTGAGAACAAGTCAAATTTTGCTGAAGATGATAGGTCATTTATTAAATTCTTTATGGGGCTTTATGTGCTCTTCATTTGAAGCAGGCTATCATAGTAAATTATTACCCATCTATTTTCTGCTGCCTGCACCTAATACTGTTTTACTGACAAACAGAGCAATGGCTGTTGTCTCAAGAGCTTAAGTGCTGCACCAGGTTACAAGGAAAAATTGTTTGCATTTTTAATGGTCTCAGAACTGCTGACATGTTTGTCATAAAGAAGTAGGGAATTGTTTTAAATAATCTCAGGCAAATAGTGCATAATATCATGAGTGGATCCTTCCTACATTGTATCTTGCTGGTCTGAACCTCTTATGAATAATTAAGCACCAGGTAGAAGAAGGACTATGTGTGTGTAACATCTATTCTAAGTATAATATGAATAAACATTACAATAGACAGAGACAAAACAATAAGAACACTTCCCACAGCTGCATACAAATTACTATAATTAAGATTTATTTCTAAAGGAGGTATGTAGTAGTCAAGACACTCTTACCCTTATGCCCTCTTGGGACCTAGATCCTGATATGGAGTAACCACATAAAAAGCTCCACTGAGGTATTTTATATGCTTTGCCTGATCCACACTGTCCTGGTGGCCTAAGTGACTGAGCTGGCTGACTACCTGCCACCACTGAGCGATGATCTAAAGCCTCGTGTGTTACTGGTTGACAGACTCGATTTACAGCTACAAGCATCAGGGCTGACTTGGGTGCGGCTTCTCCCTTCCCTTCCCCCTGGAATGGGGGGCACCTCCCGCGCTGAACGCTCCGCTGGCGACTCGCTCTGCCTTCCCGTGGCACTCGTGTCTTTGAACTTACCTCTGTGCCGGCTGGAAGGGCCGGGCACACCGCAGCCTTCCTTCCGCAGGACGGGGCAAACCTGCGCGGAGGGGAAAGCGGTCCCGGGTTAGCGGGGCAGGCGCTGCCGGGACGCGCGTCGCGCCCCTGACGCGGGGAGCGGGGCCCGTGGGCCGGGCCGGGCAGGGCTCGGGGG
>NW_009953758.1:3476577-3504819 GCF_000747805.2 Chaetura pelagica | reverse complement strand
CCGTCCCTGCGGCCACATCCCCGGAGCCGCACCCGGTAAGAGGCCCCCCCGGCCGGGCTGGGCGCCGGGGCTGCCTTGGGCCTCGCTCGGGGAAACGAGGGGGAAATGGGGTTCTGATGGGAAAATATGATGTTATTTTGGTCATAAAACTAGTAACGTCAGAGCCTCAGTGCGGCCGGCAGGTGCTTGCGCTGGCAGCGAAGCAGCAACGCGGTGTTTACATCTTGATCATTGCATAAGTGACTTGTCTCCTGGAAAACATCTCTAGGTGCTGAAAGAGGTTTCAGTAGGTATTGCTGTGGGTCACAGTGAGTCTCGGAGAGACTTTTGTAACTGGTGCCAGAGGCAGTCCCAGCTTAGCATCCTGCCCACCTGTGATCCTTACCTGGCTCTTGCAACACTAAACATTTTTTTTTCTAAATAAAAAAGCAGATGCAAACACCTTTATTTTGTTTTTGTTATTCAGAAGAATGACAAATAGGAATCAAGGTTTTGTTCAGAGAGGGATGATTAAATTAAATACCACGATTCCTAGAACCTGGCCCAAAAGAACTCGCATCACAGATTGAATCCTAGAGAAGGAACCAATACAAGAAAGTAAGGAAAGCTAAACAATTTGCCAGTACACCATAAGTCACAGGTTTACACAGATGATTAATTTGCTAATCAAAAATATGACATAGCCTTGTTGGCTTGTTTGCTTGGAAATGAGATGTTGGAAACTTGTGCATTGAAAAGCTATTTTCCAGGATGTGTTTGCTAGTAAATCAGAGACATAGCTGAAAAGTTACATTCATGCTAAATTAAGTATCTTGCCAGTGAGTGTAAATTTCGGTATATTTTAATCTGGTTAAAATATTAGGTCCCATTTATTGTACAAACTATTTACAGCTCTTGAAGCAGCTGAATTGCTGTCAGCAGCTGTTGATTTTGCTAAATGAAAACCATACAAAGTTGTTATTTGTTATATATCATATAACATGTAGATCATTTAAATGGAAATGATACAGTGCACCTCAGCAAGTTTTACGGACTTTACAATCCTGTCTTCTTAATGGTGTAACTTTTGTTGAACTACATGAAGATGAAAAGCTGAATAAGTGTTTATTTTTTAATACTCAGCCTTGCTGACACAGTATTTTCTTGAAAGCAGAAAGAGTGACATTGAAATAAAAAGGAAGTGCTGCTGGTTATCTTGCTCCTGAAAGGAGTTACAGTTAGTGTTAAAGTTAGAAATACCAAAAGAAATGGGCTCTTAAAAGCCAAATTTAAAGTCCATTCAAGCAGCTGTCAGTAATAAATACTGCACAGATACTGGCTTATGGTGTTTCTTCTTAGGGAAATAGTCACTAGCAATGTTTATGATTAAAGCATAGGTTTACAAATACATGTCTTGTTGTGCTTCCCTCTTTATTTATTTGGAAGTGATGATCAATGTTTATCAGTCTGAGACTGCATAGCTGTGCTCCTCTGAAAAGTTGTTTTTGGCTCTTATTTGAACTAACCTATGCAAAGTTTTAATGTTTTCCACAAAAAGTTTCAGATTGCCCTAATGGTCCAGTGCAGTAAGAATTGTGCTTTTAAATAATTTGGTTTGGCCAGTGAATACCTAAAAATGTCAGTAACACTTCACTGTATGTTATTAATTTTTATTTCCCATGTCCTTTGATTTGTGCAGCTAAGGTGCATACTGTCCTAGAAACATGCCATGAGTAATTCCCAGGCCCTGATCAGGGAATCTGGCTGATTAGCATGATTTTTTTTTTCCTGCCATTAAATGTTTCATAACCTGGCTAATGGCCCAACACTCCCCACCCAGCTGGCTGGCATCCTGGGGGATGATCTGTTCCTACTCCCCAAGGCCTTCAGTTAAAAATGAGACCAAAATAAAGTTACTGTCAGGAAATAGAGATCTTCAATACAAATTAAATAATGCTGGGGGATTACAGGTTTCTATGAAATTATCATTTTTCACAGGATAGATTGGGTACTGCTGTACTCAGAGGAATGAGCCTTGTAAGCTGAGGAGGGACGGGAGAAAGGCGCTTGGTGCAGGGCAGGACTGGGGCCCTGCTCTAGCCTGAGCCCTCCGTTTCTGTTCTGGCAAAGCGCTCAGCCTCCTCCTGCTGGAAACTCGAGGTGTATCCTGCACTTCAGAGTTCTTTTTGGAGATTCAGGCCACTTGCCGTTCTTCAGTGTCTGCCTGACCCGAAATAGGAGTGGTAGTCAGTCACGAAGTTGAAGATGCTTCTCTGTGATTCTGAATCCTGCTTGCTATGGTCACATGTAGAAAAAAAAGGAAAGGTTTTGTGGGTTTAACAGCTGGCAGGCATCTGGAGCAATTCTAAACCTACTGAATATTGCTCAAGAGATTTAACAGGCAGCCAGCAAGCAAATAACTACTATAAACTCATATATAGTGCCTCAATAGTGAAAATATCTTTTTTTTTTTTTTTCAACCCAGAATGTCATACCCGGGTTACCCCCCTTCTGGCGGCTACCCTGCTTTCCCTGGTTATCCTGTAAGTATGGCTCTGAATGAGTTGCTGTGCTGATGTATTTGTGTTCTGTGAACAGCCTTTCTTACTGTGCTCTGTGTATGTGTAAGTAGTAGCTGTCAGTTCACATATGGTATTCTCTAGAGATTATGGTCTCTTTTAATCTATATATACCTGAGGATGACTTTACAGTTTTTTGGTAAGAATTCCAAGAAGGAAGCTTAAGATTATTTTATTTTATTTTAATGTCTCGTGACATCTGTTTTTTGCTTGTTTTTATTTTCCTACCTACCTCAGCAAATAATTTTTTTAAAGTATCAGTAGTTCATACATAAATAGGAGGGTCTTTATATAGAGTCAGAGGTGATCTCTGAACCAGTCTTTACCACAGTCTCTACCAAACAGTCCGCAGGCCTACATCCAGGGATTTGCAAAGATGCTGAACAAACTTCAGTGGCCATTGATTGCCCTCAGGAATAGCTTGGAATGCTTTACTTAAGTAGCCCAGCTCCCATATGACAACAAGTAAATATTTTTCTGAGGATAAAGGACCCTCTATCTTGACTTTGACCCCCTATTCTTCAGCCACGGGACTTTGTTCCTCCTTCAGCTCATGACTGAATGGACTGAAAATTCCAATTAAGCTTAATGCAAGGCTGGAAGTATCAGATCTGGCTGATACTGCAGTGTTTTTTACATGCCTGCATCATTTTTCAAAGCTAGATGCAACTGTGTGCTTTTACTAGTATGGCACTGATACCGTACTGTAATGGTGGGAATTATATATGCTCTGTGTTTTATGTAGTACAGAACTAGAGATAAGCATGGAGCTCAACCTGGATCCCATTAAGATGCTGAAAAGCTATACATACATGCAGTACATTCTCAGATTATTTTATTTACAATTTACCCTTGCTCCCTCTGAAATGCTAAAGTCAGCCAAACTAAAGACAAACATGTTAGAATCTAGACTTTATTAACTTCAGGATTTCTTTTTTCCCTTCAGGGTTTTGCTGAACTCTCATTATTGTAGCTGTAATTTATTTCTAACTACATCTGAAAGTTTTTTCCTAGGTGGCATCTAAAATATAGCCAACTTCAATGGATGAATTTAAAAGTCCCTTTAGATTTGATAATAATTTTTTTATTTTCTAGTCTCATTGATGATGCCCAAAGTGATAACCAGTGCAAAAAAAGAAGTTAAATTATTTTCTTCTACAATAGTGATAGCTATCTTAGCTATCTGAGCAGGGCTTTTGAGGATCCTAATTTTGAATTTGTGAATCTAAATTCCATTAAAATATTTTTGTTGAGTCTGTCAGAGAAAGGTTAGACCGTACCACTGGGGAACATAATATTATATAGCCTGGACACAGTAATCTAGGGGTAGAAATCTTGGGAAAAACAAACCTGAGGAGAATGTTTGAGCAGCACTTTACCACTTTGCAGTTTATTTCAGTTTTCTGGGCTCAGGAATGAGTATGTACTGCATGTCATGTGTGACTCGTATTTCTAAAGGTAGTTGGTAAAGATGATTCTCAGCAAGTGAGTAATGAGTCTATACATTAAATACCTGATTTTTAAGATCAAGTATATAATTTTTAACTTATAGGTTCTCCCTTAGAGATCCTGGTCATTCAAGTAAATATTTCTAATGTACGTTAATGCTAGTAAGAACCTTTGTGATATGACTGGCAAGTCATATACATAGCAAAACAAAGGCATATAAATGTTTGACTGGTTCTTCTTATTTAAAACATGAAATAGGCACTCAGTCTGACTGAATGGTCCAGATTTAGTCATAGAATATCCATGCCTGGATTCTAAAGAAAATGGAAACAAAAACAAAACACCTCTTGTAAGTTCTTACCATGATCCATTTGGTAATACTGGTTTCGCAAGAGAGACCAAAGATACTAAGCTCTTTGAAGTCCCAACAGAACAGGAGTTGAGCTCCTAATGATTCATAGAGAGCAAACCTAGCTGAGCTCAGCTCTTACATATGTGGGATAGAAGTAGCAGCTTTCCAGTGAAAGACAAGAGGACTTGGTGGTTGACAAACTGCATGTGGCTCAGCAGTGCATGTCCCTGGGAAGGAAGGTTAATGACATACCAGGGTCTAGCAAGAGCAAAGCCAGCAGGTCAAGGGTAATTGTTATTCCTCTGTGCTCAGTGCCTAGGAGGCCACAGCTGGAATACCAATTCTACTTGTAGCCTCCCAGTAGAACATGGAGGAACAGGGAGGGCTGCTTGCCTGGCAAAGAGAAGGCTAAGTGGAGATTTGTTCAGTTTTCTGCTACCTAAGGAGTGACAGAGACATTGGAGCCAGCCTCTTCTCAGAGGTACATGGTGAAAGGGCAGCTGGCAACAACTGCAGGTTGTAATTGTAATTTGATTGGAGGAAAACATTTTTCACCATGAGAGCAGTCAAACTCTGGAACAGAGTCCTAGAGAAGCTGTGGACTTGCTGTTCCTTGAAGATACAGAAAACTTGACAAGGTCTTGTGTGACCTCACTTAACTCTGAAGCAGGCCCTGCTTTGAAGGTGGATGGGATCAGAGGCTTTCTAGAGGTGCCTTCCACCCAGCAGCACTCTCTGATTGTGTCAACATGGGAGAAGCATCGGAAAACCCAACCAGGAAGCTCCCATCCAGGCTTTAGGAATTCTGCTGCTGTTGCTTTAAGGGCTGAATCTAATTATATAATTCACATTATTATATACATGGACATTTTGGTAGCTTGAGAGTTTTTACTCTTATGTCCTGTTAGCAGGCATACAGACATCCCATTTCTGTGTTTCAGCCGACAGGACAAGAGTCTGTCTATCCACCAGCCGGTCAGTACTCCTGTCCTGCTGTTCCTCCAGCAGGAGGAGGGGCCTATCCTGCAGCACCACCAAATGCTGGATATCCTGCCCCAGGGGGCTACCCTGCCTCAGGGGGTTACCCTGGAGTTTCCCAGGCTGGAGGAATGCCACCTTACCCTGGAGGTAAGGTCCTTTGTTGGTGTACCCCTTGGGAGTGGTTTCTGGTGTAACCATTCCCTGTGCTTGGTAGAAGCAGTAAAGGAACTGCAGCTTTGTTCAGTGGTGGCTTTAGGCAGCAGCCCGCAGGCAGCCAGCCACATTGCTACCTAACAGTACATACCTGCCTGCTGGCGGCAGGGCCTCATGGTTCTGGGCCATTGCTCAGGTTTGCTCAATAACCTGGTACAAGTGTCAGAATTCCAGCACAAAACATTAAAGTGTGCTAAAGACTTTCTTCTCATAGTTCCCACAGGCCCTGGGTTTGGTATGCCTCCTGCTGGCCCTGGACTTGGTGGCTATATGCAGCCATCTGCCCAAAACTATGCTGGAGCTGGACCAGCACAAATTCCAGGTATGTCTTATATAAGAAACTTTAAGCATCCAAAGTTAACCCAAGAGATCCCAGGATAGGTATTAACAAATCAAGCCCTTAGCATTGTTACTTTCAGCTATCAAGGTTTCTGTGCTGTACATGTCTTGCCACTTTTCTTGACAAGACCACTGAGGAGCTGATGAGAACCATCTCTATAGGTGCTACATCCAAAAGGGATGGCTGTCACTGATTAATGGTTATGATGTAGTGGTTTAGGTGCTCATCCTTCTTCAAACTGTGGGTGTCCAATGAACTGTAAAATCCAGTGTCTACATTCAGTAAGTGTCTGGCTGTTCTGTCAATCTCAAAGAAATTACTGTACTTTTCATACCTCTGTTCATGGTGATCCCTAGCATAGTAGGGGAAGTGGAAAGTAGAATGCACACAATTGCTTCATAACAGTGCAGTGCTTTTAATGCTTTCAGTGGTCACTTACCTTCAAGATTTTTGTCCTGTGTCAGTTGCATTTGCAAGAAATTCAGAACAGCAAAACCTTTTTTTAAATTATTGCTTTGCTGACTCTAACAATAACTAAACTGCTGTTAAGATGGTAACAATTGTACATATGTATTATGGACAAAAATAAAATTCCAGTACAAAAAAAGTTAATTTTGTATTCACAGTACTTTTGATGATGAGATTCCTTCAATTCCTTTGGCACCAATGAATTCTTAATATTTACTGTCTATATGCTAGACATTTTAAAGTGTATTATAAGAGAGCATGGGACAGGCATTCTTCATTCACGTGACCCATCTTGTCTTTTGTCAAAGATAGCAATAGGCTTCCAGTTCCCACAGCAGCAGTACATTTAGTATTTTCAGAAATGCCTTGCTAGTGTATGTACCAGAATGTGTCTGTGATTGCTTCTTCCCATAATTTCCAGGGGCAAAAAAAGTTCAATTACTAATAATGACGGGTATCGTTATTAGGAAACAGTTTTTGTGCAGTGGTAGGTCTGTACATGGCTTTACTTTCAGATTAGATAGCATTTACATAATAAGAGGAGAGCTAATTAATTCCTTTAATCTTTTTATTTTCAGTAGGTTTTCCTGGTGGACAAGCACCATCACCAGTGCCTGGTCCGGTATGTGCTGTATCCTCTTTAATCAATCTTACGCAATTTTACAGCTGGTTTCCAACAATTTACAGCATATTCTGTGTTACAAGTTCCCAGCTACACTCAGAGTATGACCTGAACAAAATCACAACTCTGTTTCTGTTTATACTCACTCAAGTAGCTCTTCATCCATGGGTAAAAGCATCCCAGAAGCTGTTGAATGGGACTAAATGCTGCCCTGATTCTGTGTTAAGAGAAAAAATGGGGAACTAATGGACAAGTCCTTCTGAAGTACTGGTTCCAAAGTTGTGATTTTAGTTTATACTGTGCAGGGTAGCTGGTTATATCTGACTCTCCCTTTCAGCCTGCAGCAATGGTTCAGTGCACCCAGGGCACAATTCAAGCTGCTCCAAACTTTAATGCTGAAAGGGACGCAGAAATTCTACGCAAAGCTATGAAGGGGTTTGGTAAGTAAGCAACAGAAGGTTAAATTTCTATTGTGTGACTTCCTTAAGGACATTTTGTCCTTTTCTTCTATTTTTATTTAACAATACATTTTTTCTCCCCAAGATTTTCAGAAGTTACACTTCCAAAATGATTCAGACTATTTAATAGATGAAGTTATACAGAAAAGTTGGTAGACTTAAGTGGTAGTCATTTCTTATGTAACTATACCCAAACACAAGGGTGTAACATGCAGCCTTAGAGGGATCATGGTGAGTTCTTACCTGACACTGCCCTTCTGTTTCCAAGGAACTGACGAACAGGCTATCATCAATGTTGTTGCTAACCGCTCCAATGATCAAAGGCAAAAAATCAAGGCAGCTTTCAAGACTATGTATGGCAAGGTATGTTCACTAGTTCACTGAATCAGTAAACAAACCCAAATGTTCAGCTGCTGCTTTTACTGCCTGGTTGCATTTTAGTCCTGGGGGTGGTTTGGGCATTTAAGTTAACTTCTTTTGGTTATATTCCTTGTGTAACGGGGGACATCTGGTATTTAACAAGGAGTTGTTCGGGTACCTGGTAGAAGTAGGGGTGGGGGAAAGATTGAGGGCTGGCTCTGTCCCTGACCAAACAAGACATTTCTCTGCTTTTATAATGCTTGATAGATAGAAAATAATCAAGCTTAAACTGTCATTCTGTTAATGTCTGGGACTACTGAGTTTTTTAATACACACAAACCAGCAATGAAATATGTTTTTTCATAAGAAGCAAACTGAGAAAGTGGTTGAGGATTATTAGTCAATAAAAGGCTAAGATAATTTAATTGCTTCCCTCTGTCATTTGTGCAACTTAAGATGAAATTTTATAGTGGTAGCATTTTTCAGGACCTGACTAGGTCCTAATTAGTGAGGAGATAAAGGAGAAGACCTGAGCTGTCAAAGTTTTTGACAGAGGGAAGTTCTTTGTAAGAAATAAAACAGCACAAAGGTAGAAATCAGTCGCAAAAGTAAGTTCTAGTTTAATCTTTTTTCAGTATATAATCCACATGGCTAACACTTTCCAAAGCCCCTTTTTTGTTTATAATTGGACAGGATTTAATTAAAGATCTGAAGTCTGAATTAAGTGGAAATATAGAAGAACTGATTCTAGCACTCTTCATGCCTAGCACCTATTACGATGCCTGGAGTTTACGTCATGCAATGAAGGTATGGTTTTCCTGTGAACAAAATAGTTAAGATTGGCCAAGAAGGCCAATGGCATCCTGGGATGCATTAGAAAGGGTGTGGTTAGTAGGTCAAGAGAGGTTCTCCTCCCCCTCTATTCTGCATTGGTGAGGCCACATCTGGAGTATTGTGTCCAGTTCTGGGCCCCTCAGTTCAGGAAGGACAGGGAACTGCTCGAAAGAGTCCAGCGCAGAGCTACAAAGATGATTAAGGGAGTGGAACATCTCCCTGCTGAGGAAAGGCTGAGGGAGCTGGGTCTCTTTAGCTTGGAGAAAAGGAGACTGAGGGGTGACCTTATTAATGTTTACAAATATGTAAGGGGTGAGTGTCAGGGGGACAGAGTTAGGCTTTTCTCAGTGATGACCAGTGATAGGACAAGGGGTAATGGGTGTAAATTGGAGCATAGGAGGTTCAAGGTGAATATCCAAAAAAATTTTTTTACTGTAAGAGTGACAGAGCACTGGAACAGGCTGCCCAGGGAGGTTGTGGAGTCTCCTTCACTGGAGACATTCAAAACCCACCTGGATGCGTTCCTGTGTGATGTACTCTAGGTGACCCTGCTCTGGCAGGGGGGTTGGACTAGATGGTCTTTCGAGGTCCCTTCCAGCCCCTAAGATTCTATGATAGTCTTAAAATACTCACCTAAGAGTACCTGATTCCTGCATTGTTGGAAAAGCCTGAAGTGACAAATTTTGGGACTGTGAGGCTTAAAATTCTTTTCTGTGACCCCCAGTTCCAGCCAATTTCTGCAGGATTGGCCAGTTCAGAGCAGCTGTCCACCCAGCAGAGGATGAAACGCTGCAGGACAGAACTTGGTCATAAGTTTTGCTAGGACCTAGAAAGGGACAAGGTGCTATTAAAACTGTAACCACTGTTGGAAGTGAAAGTACATTAGACGTTAGAGGCTGTGAACAATCTGGTCTAGTGTGAGATGTCCCTGTTTTATCATAAGACTCTGCCTTCCTCCAGTGTGTTTCCAGATTAATGTTGCCAAAGAATATCCTTCCTAAACCATTTTCCAGTTAACTTTGGCTAATGTCACTGTTGGACAATTTTGGTTGTTGTTTTTTTTTAACTGATGCTTTTGAACCTTTTTGAATCTTCATTCCATTTTAAGCAAACAGGAGACTTGGTGCTTTCACACTGCAAGAATACTGTTCTGAGAATGTAGATTGTATTAAGTTTTAAAATAACAAATGACTGCTTCATTTCACAGTTGAAGAAAACTGAATAGGTAATGCTTTGTAGTTATGTCCTCTTTTCCTCTGCCTACAGGGAGCAGGCACTCAGGAGAGAGTGCTGATTGAGATCCTTTGCACGAGGACAAACCAGGAAATACGAGAAATAGTGAACTGCTATAAATCAGAATTTGGAAGGGACATTGAACAAGACATCAGAGCAGACACTTCAGGACACTTTGAACGATTACTTATATCTATGTGCCAAGTGAGTTTTATTTTTTTGTTTTGCTTTTGGTAAGATAATGGCTTACAGTCTGGCTTTGATGCATGTAGTCATAATGGCTCCATAAATAAATTGTCTGGATATGTTTAGCAAGGGCCATGTTTTTAATTTATTCCCTCATGAGAAACTATGGCACTTCAGTCCCTCCTCAAAGAAGAGGGACTATCTATCTATCTCCTATCTCCTATCTATAAATCTATGATGAATTGTGTGACCTAATTTAGCACCCTATATTCATGTCAGAGAATTTATGTGTAAATACTGTGCAGATATGATCAAGTGGTCCTATAAAGCAGTGTTCTACACTGCTATTAAAGCAAGATCTTTCTTTACATCTTTCTTACATATATTAACAAAATAACTTGGGTGAATATGATGGGATAACCTTTATGGTGTGCAGATTACTTGTGAGAATGCCTATGAACAAGAGGCACCACAGGGCAAAACTTGCCTCCCAATTTAAACCAGGCTTCTTTCACATCACCAGAATCAGGGAGGTGCTACTATTGAACTCGGCTTGCTTATTGCACCTCATTTAATAGAGATCTTTTTCCATTAAAGAATAATAACTTACAGTTATCCATGTTTAGGAAGAAATAGGAACTAATGCCATTTCCATTTCTCTGACCAATCTCCCTATCTGCTGTTAGAATTTCTATGACACTTATCTATAAAATTTGCCTCTTCCTTTGTGAGACCTCAGCTATGCGCTAGGTATTTGGATTAAAAAGAGAAAATCCACAAGAACGCAAACCTTGAGAAGCTCATGCTGCTAATTTTTATTTTGATAAATCCAGTCCTTTACAATAACTGACAACCACATCATTGAAATATTATATTAACCACTACAGATACAACAGTATTTGAGAGCATTTGTCCAGCCTACTCAGCCAGTATATTTAGTCGTATCCATCCATGCACTGGGCAGCCAAAATCACCCAAACAAAGCACATAAAATGTCATATAAGCCCTACTGACATATAAGCCCTATTTAAAGCTAAAGTAAGTACTTTCTAGAGATACTGTTACTTGAAATTAGCAAATTCTAAATAAATTAGAAGACCTGAGATATTTCAGGTGTGCATATTCAGTAAGATAATTCATGAGTTCATTTGGAAAGATTCTTTGCAACTTGAAGCCTAGAAACAAATAAAGAGAAAGCTTATATTATAAATAAAATACAGAATTAAATACAGTACTTGCTTAGAACCATGAGATGGTATGTAAAGGTAAGATTATCTGAGTCAGTAGATCAGCAGTTTAAAGCATGCCCTACAGAGGTTCTGCACCACATTTCTATTTGTTACTGGTGAGATACATTAAACTGAAGAGTAGTTTTAAAATAATGTATTTCAAACTGGTATAACTCTGTCTGCTTCAACATACTTGGGGTCTACACTGCAAGCAGTTAAAGCATGGCCTTCTCTGCGTAATTTCACCTCACATCTGTTGTCTTGCTTTTAGGGTAATCGGGATGAGAACCAAACTGTGGATTATCAAAAAGCTCAAGACGATGCTCAGCGTCTGTACCAAGCAGGTGAAGGAAAACTTGGAACTGATGAATCTTGCTTTAATATGGTTCTGGCAACCAGAAGTTTCCCCCAGCTGAAAGCAACAGTAGAGGCATACTCCAGGGTAGGGGTCCTTCACTGATTTCAAATGAGCTTGGTCAGTGTATTTTAAATTAAGGTTCTGCTTGTTAGTGCATTTCACTATCCATATTTTTATCTCATTTGTAGATTGCTAATCGTGATTTATTAAGCAGCATTGACCGAGAATTTTCAGGAAATGTGGAACGTGGTTTGAAGACAATTTGTAAGTGATAATGTTCTTCCCTGCCCTTATCCCTTAGGAGTGAAACCTTCTAAACGTATTTGAAGAAGAGTCCTGTTCAACACTGACCATGTGGCAAATGTGCACACAATCTAAGACAGTGCTGGCACAAATGTAATTTCAATTATTCGAATTATTCACTTTACACTTAATTGGAGAACATAAGCATCCACCACAAAGAAGTCAGTTTGAAACAAGAAAAAGCTCCATAGAAATTACCTGTAATTTCTCTGGGAAGACAGGCTACTACACAGAAACACAGGTCACTGGTTAGTGCTTGCAGTGTAACAGAGCTGTGACTCTGGGTGTGTGGCACCTCAGCAGACACAACTGAGCCACCCTCATACGTGATCTCAGAACCAACATGAACCTCCTTTAAGCACAGTTCCCTTTCCAGCCCTCTTTCCCCCTGCTGCCCCTGCCCCCCCTGGCCCTGACACCTGCCCCTTAAAAAGTTCAGCATTTCCTAAGGAAAGCTTCACAAAATAGAAACTCTGGTTTGAATTAACTTTTTTCTGGTGACTTGTTATAGTAAAGCAGTTCAAATTTAGAAAATTTGCTGCTAGTAAGAATCAGTATCATTTACTAGTGACTCTGAAGACACCACTCCTACCAATTCCACCAAAATGACAGTGTTTCTGTAGCCATATCGGATCAGCAAAGACTTGCAAGATTATATTCTGCTCAAGAGTTTTACGGGAAAAATTCAGCTCTAAGAAGCTCATAAAAGAATAAAGGCACTTGTCTGAGAGTGAACAATCTAACTGAAACAAGACCCATTGAGTGAGCAATTTGTATAGTTTTACTTTTCTTAGCGAGATTCTAGCAGTGGAACATGAGTAAAATACCTTGTATCTCAGCAGCAGTTATCCAAGGAGTAGAACTGTTTTTAGATAACCTATTTGAGGATTAAGGTTTCAGCCAGTTTTCAAAAGGACTTCCAGAGAAGTTAACTGCTAATAACCCTCAGTTTTTGTGTGAAGGAATTACTCATTTGGTCAGCTTGAAAATAAGCTTTGCTCTACAATTCCTGTAATCCACAGGAACTGGATCATCAGTAGTTACCCTCTAGCTGTCTGCAGCAAAAATCCTGAATTGATCCTGCCAGGTATCCCTATACATTACTGGAACTGATCCAAAAAATATACTTTATTGCAGTGCAATGTGCTTTAAATCGCCCAGCCTTTTTTGCAGAAAGACTTTATCACTCAATGAAAGGAGCTGGCACAGATGATTCTACCCTCATCAGAATTATAGTCACTCGCAGTGAGGTAAGAAACTTTCTCCTCTCTACATGTGGAGCAGAAAGCTGTCTACCCCAGCCAGCTTTTCAGTTACTCCTTCTTTCACAGCTGTAGAAATAATGAATTACAATGAACCTTTTATGGGGTTCTGATTTAGAGTAATGTGTTCATTTGTTTTAAAGCCAGCTTTTATATAGTAATTTAATTAGCTAGATAGTAATACTGCTTGTCTTCCTTCTTAATCTGTGGCTGCCTGTCTGTGTAGCAGATTAGCACCCTCAAGTTCAAAGGTTCAGCTAAGTTAGGATACCATGGTCCTAACAAAGCAAGGAACAACTACTAGACTCTGCTTTGGGAGCTGCTCCTCTGTCCTCAGAGGCACTCAGAGGCTTGTAAGGTGTGCAGAGTTAAACCAATTGCATGTTTCACCCCTGGCACCTGTTCTGTAGTCTGTGAGGGAGGAGGTGTGAGGTGACTGTCTAGGAGTTACACTGTGTTTAAATTCTGTGCTTTTTTTTCCCCCCTTTGCATAGATTGACCTTGTGCAAGTTAAACAGATGTTCACACAAATGTATCAGAAGACATTGGCTACAATGATAGCAAGTGATACAAGCGGCGATTACAGGCGTTTGCTGTTGGCAATTGTTGGTCAATAGAAGAGGATTATCTGGTTTTTTTTTGTTTTCTTTTTTAAAACAAACTAAAGGACATGTGACATGCTCTATGCAGATACTGACTATCCTCATGTGTCAAAGTAATTTTAAACTTTGTGTAATCAAACATGCCCTCCTGATGATTGAATAAGCTTGTTGCACTTACCATTGCCTTAATTTACAGCACATAGTAGTTCTTGAATAATAAAATATATATCCTGTCTATTAGCCCCTAATCCTTCGTCTGTTTAACTCTGACACAACCATCTCCCCCCTCCTCTGCCAAACTCCTGCATCATTAACTATTTGTCTCAGCCAAATCTCCAGCACCCAACAAGTTTCTTGAAATACCTAAACTTAACTGCTGAGATAACTGTGGATGACAAAACAAGTCTGAAGTAGTGATGTGAAGCATTTTACACTCAATATCCCCCTTTAATGTCTTTTCATCCTAATGTTGAAAACCATGCAAGTGCTGAGTTTAAGTCACACTACACTGACAGTTTAAGTCCTTGGCGGATTCTGACTGTATTCCCCTATTTAATTTCTTAAATTAGTCACCATTACTGGTTAGTTACTATTACAGAATGGAGAAATAATCTCAGATCTAATTTTGATGTATCTCTTTGTAAAAGAGTGGGTTATACATCAAATGACTGAGCAATGACAAAAAATGCTAACATTACAGAACCCATTTAAATCCAAACTGAAAGCAATTGAGACCCAGACAATATAAATGACTATGTGGGAGTTTTCAATGGCTTTAGAAAGAACAGTTTTAAATAGAACATTTTGTTTTTTAGAAAGCCACAGTGAATCTGTCCCCAGACATAAAAGTAACAGAAGCTTCAAGTCCAGCAGCTAGCAATGGTTCCCAACATTTCTAAGCAACACTTATAACAAATGACGATTGTATTCCAGGATACACCCTCACACAAACAACAAAACCCTACTGCTGTTATTCCTCAAACAAATATAGCTAGGGCTGGTAGAGTTGATTATAACACAGCAAACTTTTCACTCTTACACAGCATGTATATAAAGGTTTTTGCAAAACAGTAACAGATACCAAGTTTACCGTATCAAAGAAGTTTAAGTATTTCACTTGCGTCAGTGTTCTGTAACCTAAATCTGACTTCACTCTGTTACTTTCGACTAAACTTTTGCTGATATTACACTCAGAAATACAGTTCAATTTAAAATTCACGGGGCAGATTAAAATTAATTATTTCAAATACAAACAATAGATGGAAGTTGATTTTGCTCAAGCACTCTCTGTCCTTCTGCTGCCCAGGTTCAGCACAGTCCAGCCCCCAGCCCACCTCTGAATATGCCTCCCCCTGCCCTGCAGGTAGGAGCACCATGGATTATGGTTTCACTGGCAGTTCTGGGAAGATGTGGCCTATTCCCTGGGACCCCCAGGGTGTCCACTGAGCCCAGGATAGGAGAGCAGCTCAAACCAGGGAATAACCATGCATCTCACAGCTTTTGTTACCTGTGGCCTTTGCCTGACAGACGTATTTCCAAGTTTCTAAGCCACCTGCCTTCACCACCCAAGTACAATGAAAGCAGAAAACAAGCAATGCAGACTACTTACAGTTTTCTGAGAGGGAGGATATAATTTCTTCTCCCCAGTAATGCAAGCATGTAGAGGCAGCTCCAGACACCACCCTTCAGAAACAGAGTAGCAACAAATGAGTTACCTACTTTCCAAACAAAGAAAACCCACCCACATAATCCTGTTACCTAAGAACTGGCTTGAAGGGTGACAGGAGACATACAGGATGAAAGGAGAAATCAGGTTCAGCCACTGCCCAAGAAATTTTACTTGCACAACTGCCTTCATATCTGGCAAAAACGATTACAAGACAATGGATACTGCAAGGGAATCCTCAAGGGAGCACCCATCATCAGAGCAGGGCACTCACTGCCACACAAGTACCAGAACCAGTTCTCTCCAATTACAATGAGGTCTTTCCAGACAAAGACTGAATCTGTATTTTCTCCACATACACAACTCCAGCTAGTCAGAATACTAATCATAGCAAAGATCCAAGTATAACATGAGAAATAATCTCTTGTGAGGCTGAGATATTTCCACTAGTGCTTCCAAGGTGGAATGTACCATCATAATGTTCAACGTGTAACATTTCAGTCATACCTAGTAACACGTGTTTGTTCTGCTCTAATATGACATCATATGCAGGCTGTGCAGCTCACAAGTATAAGGGTGCTTTGTAAAAAAACCCAAAAAACTTACCATTTTTTAACTTAGTCTTCTGCACTCAAACTTTGCAAACAGTTTCCAATTAGAGTGCATCTGCAATAAAGTAAAACATAACATTAAAACTCCATTAGCAATAGCGTGTCACTTATGATCTTTTATTTTTCAGCCTGATCAGCATCTTGTCCTTACTTTAAAAACAATATACCAAAAAAGACTAGATGTTGTATCTGTATTGACTGTCAAAACAGCTAGTCCTCTCCTCTGCCCAAAAAGCAGCCCCAACAAACTCGACTAGTCTTGGATGTTTAGCTCAAACCAACACAAAAAATGTAGCTGTACTTAACAGCCTTTCTAGAATCAAGTAGTCTTGCTCTTGAAACCTTGTACAAACCAACAATGGATGTCCAGTTTAGGTATTTTATTTATGAGAGAGAACTCAAAAGCCAAAAAAAGAAGCATGAATAACATCTAAATTAAACAGCATTTACATTTACATAGTTCTCTGCAAGCTAAATCTGACCTAGGCAATTTTTTCAGAAGTTTAAATTTTGAAGACTATTTCTAAACAATTTTCAAGGTCAGATTAGACCTATGTATGCCAAAAAAAACCAATACGCAATGATAGGAGCCGCAGCCCATGCACAAAATTTATTGTGTGCTACTGTTTATAAAATACTTCAATAGTTCAGAACATGCATAAAACTTCCAACCTAGGGGTATGTACAGATTGTAATTTATGGGGACAAAAACAAAGAAAAAAAAAAAGAAAAAGGAGATGAACTCTAGTGACCAAGGTTTCAAGTTGTGCTCCAGGGGATGAGAAGGACATGTAGCAAATGTCAAAATATATAATAAAGTACAGTGGCAATCAGTACAGTCCATTATTTGTGAACAAATTAGCACAGGGCTTCAATTTTTATTTTAACCAAGCAATCCTGTAGATACCAAAATACATGCAGTCTTGTGTTTACACTTTCACTAACGCCTTAGCAGTTGAACAGAGCAATTGCTTACACGCTGCTTTGCCTAAACAGAAACTATGTCCAATACAGTTTCAGCTTCCTTTACAGATTTAAAAATAATAAAAAGCTTGCAACTATTCAGCCCAGTGATTATTCGCTATTTATGCAACCATAATACAATAAACTAAAAGTAGCTGTAACATCTAGGTAACCTATAGACGTACATCATAGGTCTATATATTAAATATTTGCAAAATGAAAACATGCATACACAAAATACGATGCCAAGCTTTACAGACTTGATATGAGTCAAAATTTACTTAAACAATGTACAAAGCTCAATTAAAAGTACCTTAAAATTAACACTTCCATATTTTTCTTACTTTTAAAATTAGTATATATAATAATAATTTTATTTTTTTTTTAATTCAAGGTGGGGAAGAGTCTTGAAAAAGCTGGGCAAAAAAGTTTCTAAATTAAATATTTTTTAAAATCTGTGTTCAAGTAATAAACGTTCCTACATAGAAATCTTCTGATAAGCCGTAACTAAAAAATACACTGAATACAATATAGAATTAGCAACATCTAAGGAGTAAACCTGAGGTCAGCATTTTACAGAATGACCAACTGAGATTTTTTTGGCATTTTTTCTGTCTCTTTAAAATACAGTTTTTGCAGCCTCAGATATTTTAAGACCATTGTAATCTATCATTTTAAAGACATTTCATGAAACCGATGTCCATTAATAAATAGTTAGCTCTTAGGGTTGTATTTCAAAGTCTGATTTAAAAAAAACAAACCCAAACAAACAGAACTACCTCTACTGAAAGAAAAAATCCCATTTGTAAACTTAAAAGTGTTGACAACGAAAAGCATAAGAGGCTAGTCTAGGTGTGCTTCAGTGGTAACAAGCCCTGTTCTTTCCCCATATCTCTTCTGAAGCTTCAGCAGCCAGTGATGGTTGTGTCAGGGGTGAGGCACGCTCCCAGGAGATGGGTCACCACGTAAGAAGAGGGGATGTTCTCTCAAAAGCATGATGGTCTTTCTTCAGTGGGATCATGTCAGATAGTTTTCCATCTCCTGTTAAGTAGTCACTTCAAGCAACTCCCCTGTCTATGTCATCTCTTGTCACATCAAAAAGCAGTTATCTAGGAATTCTCAGGCAAGACATGAGTGAGTAAACCAAAAGCTGATGTGGTCACTGTGCATTGTTGTTGCCAGTTCCATTGTTTCCATTGGCATTTGCTGTGTTTATAGCATTAATACCATCTTGCTGAAGAGCATCTTTTCGTGGTGGCATTCTCTCATTGATCCTATCCAAACCTTTTGCTTCTTCAAAACTGCAGATTTTATGTTGCGGAGAGAATCCTCGTATTGCTTAACAAAATGCAAATTTGATATGTCAGTAATGGAAAAATAAGTTGAATGCATATAATTTTTCTAACAAATTGTGTTTAAAAATAGGTAAGAAACCAGTCAAAGAAACTTACGGCTCTGCATCTGTATTAGTAAAAGCTTCTCTAACCTGCTCTCCTGAAATGTTCACCAGCAATTATGATTTCAGTTCATAACAAAAAGAACAAGGTATGGCAAATATTCTGTGAGTAGGAACCAAGGGGTTTAGGCCCCCTTGATTGCCTCTGCATGTCCCTGGCCTGGCCAGCTATCGGCACCTACTGTTTCCGCTGTTCAGTGCATCAGGCTTATCTTAACATCCCCCTTTTCTTCAGTGGGATGGCAGTAAGATTTAAGCAGCACAGCAAGTGCAGTGGAGGCAAAGCAGCAAAGGGTTGCAGAAGTAATTTAAATCCTGCACACACATTGATGGTCCGATCCTGCAGTTTTCAGGCAGGCAAAACGGCAGGATGTGGTTCACATTTTGTGCTAATCATGTGGATGATGGAAATGGACGCAACCACAATCACTGAATTAGCACCGTGGTTACACAACTATCATTTAAATACAAATGTATTTAAGTATAGAAAATAGATATTATTTTGCTACTGATTATTTTAATGAATGAGGTCTGGTAGTCGAATTTAGACCTGAAAAATGGTTGACCACATAGTAAGACTGAAATCTTTGGGATTAAATAATTATTTGGAGATTTAAGAACAGCTTTCCGCTCACAACAACAGACCTCTTGCACGTGTGTGTGAGAACAGAATATGGCACTTGTTTATATTTTTGGAGATCTGACTTAGAAAACAAAGAATACAGTCATTAAATGACACTTTGCAACCAAATCTGAAAAACCCTGAAGGCAGCTCTTCCAATTGCTCTGCTGTTTGTCATTCACTTCACTGAATATTGAGGAAGAGGCAATTAAACTATCTCTGAAAAGTCAACAATCTGACATTGAATACCCTGAACACCCGTTCATTTGATAGCATTTTGCTCAGTACCACTAGCAAAGGACATAGATACAACTTCTTTAGCACAAAAGCACTGATAATCCATGGAATTTAATATGCCTTATACTGGCAGGCTGGCATACATACTGGAAATAAATTTGGTCAGCAAATTATGATCAAAATCTACAGAAAAAACACGACATTTTTGTGTCTTGTGCTACCAGATGATACGTAAAGTTTTTTAGAAGTACATTCAAAGTCATTAAAATAGATTTTATGAGAAAAGGCATGCATAAACCCCCTCCTTCCACATAGAACCCCCCCACAACCAAACAAAACCTTGCAGTTTAATGCAGAAAAAAACACTAAACACTACCATTTTTAAGGACTTCAAGACAACACCACGTATCACAACATGCTATTATACAAATAAACTATTTCGTAAAAACAAAGAAAAAAGACAAAAAACCCCGAAGAATTTCCCTAAAATATTAAAGATAATCATCATCCTAAAGCCAGGAATGAATGTTACATGTAAAAGGGATGAATCAATGCAGTTGATTCATCTCTGCTTGTGTAAGTTGAAAGTAAAACACACCCACACAGAGTAGTTTTGAATTCCCTCCCAGACACCACAGATCTCTGCCAATGGCAAAGACTCTGATCATACCTTTTTCAGCCTCAATTGCCTCTACAGTGGCTGTACAGAAGTGAGCAGATGCATGCAAAATGAATGAGAAAGATGAAGAGTGTAATATCGCACAGCAGAAAAGGCAATGATCAATTTAATATAGTATGCAATGCCGGGTCAGACTACAGTTCTTTAAAATTATAATTAAGGTTCTAGGGATTGTTTTTAAGTGAAACTTCTCCTTAACTAACACAATTTATCAACTAAAAGTGTATCAAAGCAACTAATTAACCGATGTTATTAACTGCACTTTTTTCTTTTTAAGACAGCAACAGAAAATTTCAACTGATGTTAAAATTGCAGTATGGTTAAAAAAAAAATACTAAAAATCTATTTAAGACTACTATTTCTGAAGATTAAAATGCATCAATGAGCTTCATTAAATTACCAGGAAGGTAATATATAAATAACATATTAAAATAACATTAGCAGTATTCTAATAATAAGAAATTGTTTTTCTCTTTATGTTCAGCTCCCTTCAGATTAACTAGTACTTCCACTTCTCATGGATGGGTACCTCTAAGAACTGAACCACGAAATTTATATCATAAAGGACAAATCCAGCAAGTCATATTTATAGTCTTATAAACTGTTTAGTTTAATTAACAACAAAACCTACAATAGGAAGAGGTCTCAATTTAACATAGTCTTGGTAGGCGAATTGATTTGAATATGAAAAAAAAATCTAGTTGGCTTTTTAAAACTAAATAACCGCAACATCTGCTGTAGTTTCTTAGATGTAAGACCCTTCCCAATTGTTTTACCTCTAGAAGTCAAAGCTTTAATACAAAGTCCTTAGGATACCAAAATAACCTTCTATTAGGGCAGACTTGCTAAAGAAATACTATATATGAGAATATGGCATTAGATTAGAATAGAATTCTTTATGACAAATTAAGTTTATTACTTTTCATTTCCTATCCAACAAAAACTAGACATTTCAATTGCCTACAGAATGTTATCAACTGCCTTCACTATGCCTTAACCTCACTCATGCATAAAATTTATAATTTCCACTGAGATAATCTAAAAAAATAAATTAGAGACTTGCATTAATTGCTACTAAAATAACGTGGAATATCTAAGGGTAATGCAACACTTTACCTCTTATATGCTGCACATTCCACAGTATAAAAAAAATACATTCCTAGATTTAAATGTAGAGCCAAAGGCAATCTCAGAATTAAATAAAAAAGCCACTTGAATGCATGGTTGTTTATGCTTACATTAAGGGAAAGAAACTTTCTCAAACTGTAAAACTAACTGAGTTTAAGAATGATTTTTAAAAGTCATCAAATACATACTCTCATACTATAATCAATTTGCCATTCAAATATGAAACTATGTGAAAAAACAACACACCACCTCTTTCCACCATTTCCTGTTACCTGTGAAGTCTTTGTTTTCAATCTTTTCCTGAAAAGATCACGAATACTGATTTATCTCTGCAAATGATGTAGCTTGGTCATAAATACAAATTTCAAAATTTACTCCTAGTCTTTCTACTTGCACTACTATTATTTCAAAAAGATCTTGGAATATATATCACAGTCAAGAAGAAGATAATTTTCAACTTGACATAAAAGAACAAACTGACTGGAAAATACAAGCACTTTAAAAAAGACACTGTAAAGACTCAATTTGGGAAATAATTTTGTTGGATTCTTTTTTGCAGGTACATCTAAATTCAAACTATATTCTTTGTAAAATCTGAGAAGCCTCAAATAAACACTGTATCTTATTAATTTAACAGGTAATCCTGTGAAGTCTTTGCTTAGAAAATTCATGACTTGAGAGCAAATTTTAAGCACTGGGGTGCAATGGCATTTCCATCCTCAGTATCAGCTCTCCCCCCAGCTTTATTCAGGGGATAGATTTGATACAAGTTCCTTGCCAAAAAACTCTCGTATTGCCCCTCTGGCTAAAAGCAAGGGCAGCAGCAGAAAATAAGAAGTATTTGGCTAGTTCAACTGATTTCCACAGAAGCACTTAAATTTTTTAATTTAGGCTTGTTTTTAGAATGTTGCTGAGAGAGGCTTTAGATGTTTGGGATTTTTTTTTTTTTTAACAGTACATTCAATTTGGAAAATAATTTTGTTGGATTCAGTTCACAGAATATTCAGTTCACAGACTGAGTAGCTAGGAAATACTACTTTAAAGAGCAGTACTTAATATGGTTTTAATATATCAGCTACTGTAATGCAAGCAAAATAAGCAATAAAACCCATAAATCTACATTAAAATAATTTAGAAACATACAAAGGCCACCATTTCCCAAAGTCTGTTTTTACCCTACTACATTCAAATTGCCTGAAAGTGACCTATGATTTGTTTTTAAAAAATAAATCTATATACTTCTGGGAAAAAATATACTGACTTCTTCCTTAGTATGCAGTTTTGCATTTTTTTTTACAAAATTATCTTTTTAAACTGACTGGTCTTTGTTTAACCCTTTCAGTATAGCTAGATTTTGTATCTCCCCTCAGTCTGCTGTTTTGCAGTAAGAATCTGCTCAAGCAGTGCCCACAAAGAAGCTGCACTAGACAGACAAGGTGGTTGGTGCCCCACTCTGCATTATGTCAATGCCAATGAAAGTCTCTCCTCTGAGAATGGCTGGCATCTCACCAAATGCGACAGGTGTGGCTGAACAAACTCCTGACCCACTAGTGGCATTTGTCAAGATTCTAGTACAGAATGTGTACTGACATGAAGATTCCAGTAGGCATATATGCAAAAATTGCATACACACTGCCTTAATGGTGACTTAAATACACATATATATGTCTATATATATTTGCCCTGATAAAAAAGTTTCAGCTCAGCTTTTAAGAGAAACTTAGATGCACATTACCATTCTTTACACCTTTCAAAGGTTCTCACAGATTTAACAGCAACAAGCACAACTAGAGCTTTGCTTGATGTGCCATTGAAAAAAAAAGCACTTGTAGGACTGAAATCTGGAAAACCCATGATATATTGGTCAATTTTGTGAATTTTCAAGCAAACAATAGAATAAAAACCCCTTTGAATTAATATAATGTCTTTTTATTTTCTCAAATCTAGACTACTTTAAATTATTGATACTATATTGATTACCACAGTACAATATACTTCAAAAAGTAACTGAATATTTGTATTAAGAAATCCAACTCTACTACCAGTGACCATATTTTTGCCAAGAATTCCCTGATATTATGATGGTTTAGAAAAGCGTAATTTAGTGAAGTTTTATTTTATGGTTCAGAAAAGTGTAAATTAGTGAAGTTTTATTTTATTTTTTGTTTACTTCAAGGCAGGCAATTGAGCATATCAATTGGAAAACAACTACTTTTAAAAAACTGAATAAAATTCTTACTGGTAAAAGGTTACTGTAATTTAAGAGAAATAACAGTTGGCATGTGTTATTCTGAACAATCAATATGACTAAAACAAATGAGGTATATCAATGTAGTTCATCAAGGAATATTGCCATCAAAAGTTCTAGACAAGAAAAAAACACATCCACATAAATCCAACACGCATTTTGCATACTTTCCAAATGCCCCACATTTTCAGTAATGGTAGAAAGTAATGTTTTATGCTAAAAAAATTTTCTAGTCAGTTTGATCCTCTCTGATATTTGTAATGCAACATGGATAAAAATCTGTTAAATGAGTGAGAGGAAGGCAGACTTAATTTTTTTAAGCATAATAAAGTACCTGTACTTCATTAAACAACGACATTAAAACTAGAACATATGCTTCTGGAATAGTTGGATGGACTAGGAAACATACACCATTTCTTGTTATAGACATTCACAAAACAACCACATACATACACTGGACATATAAACTTACTTGTAGACATTATATGTCCACTGAAAAATGACTAAAAATGTGACATTAATATTTCAAAGCTATTAAAAAACAGCTTTGATAATTTAATAGAAAATGCAGTGAAAGGCTTTAAAAAAAATACATAGAAAATTTTAAAAATTCAAAGAACAGCCTAAACCACAAAATAAGAAAAGCAGCTACTCTTGGAAAATATAACGCAAAAAAAAAGGGTACTCATAGATCACAAACTTTCAATAGTCATAAAATTCAGTGGTCCCATAGAACAGTTTTATAATTCCTATTAAAGCCTGAAGATGGCCAATAAAAAGTCTTTGAATAATTTATGGTAAGAGTGCTGCTGATATGAAGCCCAGTTTCAGACTGGTATATTTTAGTTACCCACCATTATGAACAGAAACCTGGACTTCATTCTTTTCTTCATTTGGTATAATCTCATAACATTCTCCCTAAGCCTAATTAATCATTTATAGGTCTTGTGAATAAAAATGATCCAATGATTCAACAAACTAAAAAAAGAAGAAAAACCTTTTACAAAATATTGAATGAGCCAGATTACAGATATATTTTGCATAGAGTTCTTTTTATTTTCATGCAAAAAATATATGCACACTTAATAACACCCTTTTATTTTGATTTATTTACAAGTTTTGAATTCAATCCCTTTATTCTCAACTGATTTTATAACAATTACTGAATATTTTTCCAGTACATTATTGTTCAAAATGCACAGACAATGTGCAGCAGCAAATGCAGCAAACCTCAAAAACAGGGTGCTACAACATTGCTTCTACATCGAGAGACAAACAAGTGTCTGGGATAGTGGTTTAATTTTAACACTTATACAGACATACATCTATACCTAGAGAGAGACAGACAGATCTAAGAAAGCAGCTACATCTGCAGAGGAAGGAAACAGCATGTTACAAGGACAATTCAGGGAGGTCAATTATACATAGAACATTTGACAAACAACATAGAGAACAAACTTTGGCATTAATTACCAGGGTACAAAACGCAGCACATTTCCATCTATCAGTGGAGTGTAATATGGAACTCTGCAGCCTGTAGCTGTTTGTTCACATTAATATCAACAATATTTGACATTGTCAATGAAAATACTAACACATCTATAATAAAACCATTTTACTGGAAAGCAGACAAGTAATGATGCAAAATTACACTGCTATTTTTGTATCTGTAATGATCAAATGCTTCAATATCAGATCTATAAGGTCACCTCACTTCAGGCATCTGCGCCACCTGAAAAATTGTAAACCAAGAAGCTAAAAGTCTGAAAAATGTGGCCTGACACAGCTGAACTCATTTGCTTTTAGTTTTATACCCTGGTTAAGTATCCATTTCACATTGCCTGATTAACACATAACACTATGCTTGCATCAGCCGCTAAGACAAGAACTGAAAAGCATAAGAAATTCCCTGCATGCATTATGTGTAGTGTTAGAAAAAGAGTGAGATGTGCCCCAGTCCATCTGAGGCACAGCAAGTTGCATAACATCATTACCACTTTGCAGCGTCTGTCGTCCTCCAGCCAACACTCCACTAGGTAACATGCCAGTGGGAGTCAAACCCTTGAGTGTCAGCACACTTTCACTCTCCTCCCTGGTGTGAGAAAAAACAGTAACAAAACCTTAAATATCTGCTCATCAAAACTTGTATTAAAGTAAAACAAGGGGTGGGGAGGGGGACTTTATGCTGTGCTTTATGCATGTCAAGATTGAATGTAAATTCAAATCCAAACAATTGGGGGAAATATTTCTGTTCCATACCAGTGTTTCTTCTCTCTTTTGCTCTGAGTTATTAACACTGATTACTTCTAAAACAAATTCTGAGCAATTATTTGCATGCAGCCTCATTAGCTTTGAAGTTAGCACTGAATGCCTCATGAGGTACTGTATGTATCTCAGTGCCATAAAACAATCTACAATTTTGTTCAAAGTGTCTATGTTTCAGGAAATACTAACTTAAAAAATTATCCATATTTGAACAGTTATGGTCTATGAAAAACTATACATTTTGGGTAAATGTGATAATTAAATCTCTCAATCTAGACAGGTACAAAAAAATAGTATTTTTAAAAAGTTGAAAACAGAAACAAAGACCCTTTAGTCCTCAAGTTTCTAGAATACTAGAAATGTTTTGAGCCCATCCTGACCACCTCTATTAGACCCTTGATTTCAATCTCTCTATTTTGTTACTGTCTTTCCAAGCCTCATTGTTAACATCTGGACAAATAACTTATAAACTAAAGATCATATTCTCTAATTTCTTGACATATCTGAAAAAGAACTTAAAAATATTCTTTAACCAAACATACCAACATCAATGGGGTGCATCAATATGCCAAACAAGATTCTGATGTGTAATGATCTCCCTGTAGAATGTTTGGCATCCATTATCCTGGAACAGAGATATTTTCCTAATACACATAATAAGAAGGGGTTTAGGAATGCAGAAGTCAGGCAAGTACCTGAGGACAGAGAAGACTCTTGCCATCTTGCCAATTGCACGAATTTTGTTTCTGATTATTTCCTTCCGTGCAGCAGCTGTACCTACTTTCAATGGAATAAGAGAGAGTCTCAAGCTCATGAGTTACTGGGTCACCATTTTAAAGTGCATCAAATTCAACACAAATGTTTAAGTACTCTTCCCAGGAAGCCAGTACCCAAACAATTAAGAGCACAAAGTTATAAAATTATGGCTTCATAATGCCATCAAAACCACCTTCAACTCTGTGCCCACAAAACACACACATACAAGTTTAGGATGTTCAGTGATTTCCTAAAGCTAGCAAGAATATAAATTACCACCAGTGTAGTAACTATCCTAACTCTGCATAAACTTCACACTTGAAATTCTTCACTGACATCTATGTATATCGAGGTGTAGGTGTGCAGCCCAATAAAGAATTCAAAGAGATGTTAAAGCCCAATACAGAATGCAAAGAGATACTGAAGCCACAAAAAAGGAAAAGATTTGCTGCTTATTCTTACACAGCTGTCTGAGAGAAATCAGTAGTTTACTTTTTTTTTTTTTACATCAACTCCCCAAAACACACCCCCAACAAAAACCCCATAAAAGAAAAAACCAAAGAAATGCAGTGTTACCTCCCTTACCACCTCACTAGGTTCTGCATTCTTAGGTTTGCAGAATTACAAACACCAAAGATCAGGAGTGAATACTGCATATTCCACAGAGCAGAGATACCACTTGTCACAGACAGAAGTGAAGACAAAACTCTGAAACAAGGCTTGCAACTGGGAAGGAGAGCCACCCTTGCCTGCCAGGTCATGATCAAAACAGAAGCTCCTTTCTCCAACACTAGGTGTAACTGGTTTATTCCAATGTATAAAAGTAATTATTCCCCTCATCCTCTTTTCCTTTTGCTGATTCCTTAATTCCACTAAAACAATAACGGCTTACTTGTCCTCAGCCATTGCAGAAAAATAGTATTAATCACCTCAAGATAAGAGTAACTCGGTCGTACTTTGAATTCCACCACAGGGGACTAAAAATGCACAAACTCAAGACAGCTGTTAGGTATTCAAGTTCTTCCAAATATAACTGCTCTTCAACCTTGGAAGAAATGTACTCATTAAAAAGTTGCCAAACTAATTTGCAAGAATGTAGAAGAGAGGATCACAGAAGTGGGCAGAGGAAAGCTGCACGTCCACAAATTTTGTCTACTTGCATTCAAAAAAGCTGTGGGAAAAGCCCTCCTTCATCCCTGCTCACTGGTATTTAGCTTCCACATGAGAGTACATACACTCTATCACAGAATTCACCCTTCTCAGACCACAGCTACAAGTACACAAGGCTTTCTGTTGCACAAGAGCAACTTCCCATCCTGAACATCAAATCGAAAAAAAAAACGCAAAAGATGCAGCAAATAAGGGCAAACAACAACAAAGTCACACAAGAAGGAAAACACATAATTGCATGAAGAAAAGAAGGGAGCAAGAGACAACCTTTGTAAGAACACAATGAAAGCATCTCAGGGTATGACATATCTACCAATCCACTTAAACAAAATAAAAAAGCCAGGAACTACTGAGTAAAGCTTTTTTAGACAAAGGAACAACTTTAATGAATTGCAGACACTACATTAAAAAACAATCCAGAAGGCTCAGGAAAAAAATTAAATAGGATAGGCTGAAATATTCAATTTTTACTGAAAATAATTTATTTCACATTTTAACATTTAAAGTTCTCTAAGTTTTCACTTTCTCTATTTGAACAGTATTAAGTACCAGCTTGAGGATCTAGAATGAGAAGGGGACTCTTCTCAGAGATTTTGAAAAGGCTCGGGCTAAATGAGGAACGATCAGTTTTTC
>NW_009953758.1:3460927-3476562 GCF_000747805.2 Chaetura pelagica | reverse complement strand
CACATACACCACCTATTTGAGAGCTACACTGCTGTAGAGCTGTAACACACAGGCTGAAAAGATTTCAGGCAGTGCTAATACCTGTGTCTCAACTCTGGAAGGTCTCTGGCCCTTAAAAGGAGAAATGCTGGGTTTGGGTAGTTTTGGTTTTTCAAACATGATCTTTCATTACCACAGCCAGACCAAAAGGCCAAACATAATACTCCATGCTGCAGGACTGCACTAATGAGGCCACTGAATCACAGTTAGTTCAGAGATGAGATGGTAAGGTGGCATCTGCTTGCAGAAGAATGTTTTGATTGCACCTTCAATTAGAAGAGGTCTGACAAAGGATTCTCCCATTCTCCATTCCCAGTGTCTGCACAAGAAACAAATTCTGTGTTGCTCATACTATTGCTGGACAGCCAGGCCCAGAGTGAAGTTAAATCCAGCTAGTGGCTGGTCACAAGTGGGGTTCCTCAGGGCTCTGTGTTGGGACCACTTCATTTTAACATCTTTATCAACGATCTTGATGAGGAGACAGAATGCATCACACTCTCAGTGAGTTTGCAGATAACACCAAGCTGGGAGGGGGTGTTGTTCTGCCCAAGGGTAGGGAGGCTCTAACAGAAGGACTTGGACAGACTAGATTAATGGGCCAAGGTCAATTGTATGAAGTTCAACAAAGCCAAATGCTGGGTCCTGCACTTGGGCCACAACAACCCCATGCAATGCTACAGGCTTGGGGAAGAGTGGCTGTAAAGCTGTCCAGCAGAAAGAGACTCAGGGATTCTGACTGATAGGTGGCTGAACATGAGCCAGCAGTGTGCCCAGGTGGCCAAGAAGGCCAATGGCATCCTCGCCTGCACTAGGAATAGTGTGGCAAGCAGGACCAGGGAGGTGATCGTCCCTCTGTACTCGGCCTTGGTGAGGGCACACCTTGAATACTGTGTCCACTTTTGGGCACCTCAGTACAAGGACACTGAGGTGTTGGAGCATGTCCAAAGAAGGGCAATGAAGCTGGTGAAGGGCCTTGAGAAGAAGTCTTATGAGGAGCAGCTGAGAGAAGTGGGGCTATTTAGTCTGAAGAAAAGGAGGCTGAGGGGACACCTCATTGCCCTCTACAACTAACTGAAAGGATGTTGTAAAGAAGTAGGTGCTGGTCTCTTTTCACAAGTAACTGGTGATAGAACAAGAGGAAATGGCCTCAAGCTGTGCCAGGGGAGGTTTAGACTAGACGTTAGGAAGAGCTTTTTCACCAAAAAGGTTGTCAGACATTGGAACATGCTGCCCAGGGAGGTGGCTGACTCACTATCCCTGGATGTGATTAAAAGTCATCTAGATGTGGCACTTCAGAATATGGCTTAGTGCTAGACTTGGTGGAGTAGGGCTAAAGGTTGGACTCCCTGATCTTAATGGTATTTTCCGACCTAAGTGATTTGATTCTATTCTATTCTGTTGTATTCCATTCCATTCCATGATTGTGTTCCAAAGAACTCACATAATCTTTGGAAATATCTGTTTGATCCAATGCACTCTCAAGTATTGGAAATAATCTCTGGACCAGATGAATTTCTAGAGAGCAAAACTATTAGCCAAGTAATGGTCTGAAAAAGTTTTCTGCGCAGAATTATTTATACCTGGAATTTCCATAAAACAAATATACCATAAACTTAGGTTAATAAGCTTCTTTTTATATTTTGTATCCAACTGTCTTCAACTTGCACATACAATCAAAAAATACTTTTTTGACATCTCAATTGAATGAAACAGAAAGTACTATACAAACCAAGTTTTGGAACATTGTTGTATAAACACATTCCATGCACAATCTCAAAACAGCTCACAATAACATTATTAAAGAGGAAGACAGACAACTGAATGCTCCCTACACATGCAGGACCATAGATAAAATTTTAGAAATAGGTAAAAGAATTAAATTCTACAAGAAAATGTTTTTTAAAAAAGAAGGAATGGAAGAAAGGAGGAAAAAAAATTCATGCACAGAAAGACAGATGTCTTGGAATATGACTTCTTATCACAAAATACAAAAGCCTTTAAAAACATCTAATCAAACTGTAATAATAAAAAATGCTACATATGTCTCTCATCAGAAAGGTACTTTATGCATTAATACTTGTATTGCCAGATTTTATGAAGTCATATTTCAAAACATTCCTACTCTGTCTGGTCTGTACCTTTTTTATTGCCATATATGAGTCGCTCTTCAGATGGAGAGTCCAGAAAAAAAGGAAGTGAACGATGGAGAAAAAGGTGAGTGAGACAAACAAAATAAAGATATTTAACTTGGCAGTGGTAATAAAGCAAGAATGGAGAAGAAATGTGAAAAAATAAAATGGAAAATTGCAACACTTAAAAATGCATTCATCGAACAAGTAGTGGCATTGTTGCATGTTTTAAAGTTTGACAAGAAAGAAGTAAAAGCTTGAAAGCCAACAGTTAAAAAAATATCCATTGACATAGAAAGATAAAGCACAGACAGTACCTAGGTGACATTAAGAGATGCATCAAGCAAATAAATTGTTAAATGAGACAGAATAATAAAATAAATCAAATGAGGAAACTGCAACTATTGTACTAAAGACAGAGCATATGCAAGTGACCGATCACTTATGCTGGACAGCCTAAATCCTAACATCTCAGAATAACACCAAACACTATTCTGCAAATGCTGGGTGTAATTGCTTTATGCTCAAGTTAGTAGTATTACTTGACTGGAAAACATAAATTACTTGTTTGCAGGATCACATTTGAGACTATTTCTAAGTTTTCATGTCTGGCAACAGCCTAAATGGCAGCAAGTTCAAATGGTTCATAACCAATGCAACCTAATCTAAAACATACAGCTGTGTCTGAACACTATTCTGCTAATGAATTTTAACACAATAGTTATCCAACAGTAAGAATGGGGTCATGTCTCTAATATTCTTATAAATGATCCTTCAGTGTTCCTCAAAGGCAGCTGAAATCTTCCTCCTCCCCCATAAACAAAAAATCCACCAAATCAGTTGTTACTGGATAAATCAAAGCAAGTCTGAGAAACGTCTAGGTGTGACAATAAACACTACCAAAAAAACCCAACAAAACAAAGTCTTCATGTCAATAATGCTTCATAAACATCAGGCTAAAAACACCTGCTTAACAATCTACTGTATCATAGTTTAGAAGACAGAAAGATGCTGTAATTCATTATATGAATACATATTATACAATGTACATATAAAAATTCTCCTTCTGACTTTCATGCTTTAGACTCAAACACCAGGACGTAAACTTGTTTTTCATACTTTATGTTTAGCACATTTTCATAAGAACAATTATAGCTGAATTTCACCTGTATCGACTCTTTGCTGAAGAGCAATCATTAAGAAATTTAAGATCTTCTAATTATTCTAAATATTACCAAAGTAAGTTTGTATGTTCCAAATCTAAAGTACCAAGAAATTGGGAATTTTCCACAAAAAGTTTCAGTTTTAAATAGAAATCAGATATGAGTATTTGCAAAAGATACCATTACTGCTTCTTGATCACAAACGTAAGAACACGATCCCCTTCTCTTCCCTCCCTAAGTGTCATTATCTAAAGAAAAATCTAAAGGCAATTTTCTTCAAATTCCAGGTAAATTAATTACCATTAAAAATACTTATATATCTTAAAGTAACCCCTACCGTCAAATTGATCTTCTCCCTCTGTCATCAGTTCATCATCAGAACAAATGCTCAAAACATTCACCAACATTTCTGTTACTGTATAGGAAAAAATAAATCTTAATTCATTCCCTGTAGGATTTCTAGTATTTTCATGCACACAAGATATAACTAATCACCAGCAACTATAGTGAATGAACATCCAACATCAGAGCCATTGCTCAGTAATCTGTTTTCAAACAAACCATTATGTTCTTGATGTGAGCTGTCACAGAACTTAAAAAGCTCAGAAGAATTAGCATGTAAAAATTGTAATACCCATCAAAGACCACAGCAGAGCTTTCTCTCCTACCTCATGCATTTTTAGGTAAGAATTCTCTTCTTGTGTATTAGTATTTTTATATTAGGATAAGTATATGAACTGTATTTTATGCAAAAATTTACTTCAGTATGAAAACATTCTGACAGCTCAAATTTTGGTTTAACATGATAAAACTATTCTATTTCTGGCACCTGCAAATATGCAGCACAGGCACTGAAGCAAAAAAATATTATTCTATAAACATGGTGCAAACTACCTGTCTTTTCAAACCCCCTTTAAAAATATTAACATAGTCACTACACAAACTTGTCTCAAAAAAGCTTACATTTCCTTTCTCCAGGAATCTCCCTATTCTGCCACTCAAATCTCTCCCACATGTATCAGATTCTTTCTTAAAACAGTCAACTTCTTGTCCCCCCAATGTTCAGAAACCTACTCCAGAAGCTCAGTCAGATGATTAAAAACCCTGTAAATTGCTGTCTACTTTTATGCAGGCCTGACTAATTTATACAAGCCCTGTGTTATCTGCTATGATATTCTTCTCCAGTCTGCAGAAAGAGTTACTCTCTAATGAAAAAACCCAACAAACAAAAAATTAACAAGTTACTCTGATTTTCATCTGTTCAACATAGACTAGAAAATTTTGACAATATATCCTTCATCAAAAGTGGAAGCATGCATTTGTTCAAAGGCAAGACAAACTACAGAGGTTGTGATTCCAGCAGTCTTAAAAGCATACAGTGAGTCACTGAGCAACTTGCTTAAAAGCACCTGGGTCTCTCATGACACCATCATAACAAAGGCCCCTGAAAATGTTACCTACTGCATTGCTGGTTAAGAGAGCTAAGAACAAAATCTCCTTTTAAATGTCAGGTCTCTCAGCTAAAAAGTGACAAAATTGTTGAGTGGGCTAACCACACTAAAAAGTGTTGAAATTATCTGTGTTTAACTGCTCACTAAAATATAAACAAATCTAGAACCCTAGGTTTATATGACTGTAACTGTATAGTCTCAAGAATATTTTTCACAAAAGTTTAAAGGGCTTTGCAGGTCTCTCTTATAAAAAGAGCAGTTCCTGTCATGGAAGGATTTTAAACAGACCCAAATAGCCTCTAACCTCATTGCTTTTTAACTGAAGACTACCCAGATGCCCAGTGTCCTAGACTCAGAGTTATCAACTCTACAGGGCCAAAAAAACCCCCCAACCACCCACAACTGAAAAAAAATTATCTTTAAAGAAGGTCAATCTGTTATAACGATATAGAAAAGTTAAAATTTTACATGAACACCTCAACAGACTATACAAGATTAATAATGTATATAACCTAGCGTTTTGTAAGTATGAACAATTTTTGTATTGACTTCAAATGCAGTCCAATGGTACTATGTAGCAATGCAGATATACTCCCTTGATGGAAATTAAAATTCCTCTTAACAACTCTGCTTTTTTAGATGCAGTTTTAACTATTTTTACTGAAGTGAACAAGACAACCGAAACTTGTAGAAATTGTCGTATTTCAGTCTATCTTTCCTCAGAAATTACATTTTCACATGCAAAAGTACCCCCTTCCAAATAACTTTTAACAACTTCACCAAATCTTCTACCTGATAAAGAGAAATACAGATATCAGTTTTCACAAAAATTATGCAATTAATCTCACACTGGTAAATATATTTAATAATAATAATAAAAAAACAACTTCCCAACATCCACCTGGGAGAAATAGCAAAGTTATTAACTGAAATGTAACTTTTGCCTACCTTTTTCTCCAACAAATGGCAAAGACCATGTGAAAACATCCATAAAATTTGGTAGCCAGTAAGGATGAGGAGAACAATTGAATTGACGAATATTCATCACGTTGTTTTCATATTTTAATACAGCGGCTAAAATAAAATACAGATCCTTTAAAAAGAATGTTTAAAACTTGCAAGTACCACAAATGTAAATTCACAGGAGTTTTTTACCTCTATTTTATACCATAGTCAAAAAAATCCTAGATACTCCATTCACTTTCCTTCACAGTATTTACAGGACAGGTTTCTAATTGAGAAATTTAGAAATTTGATTTTTATTTAATATGCTGCAGTTTAAGGTACTGTACCATGTCAGTATGGTGCTGTACTATCCTCTTGTAGAGTCTATAATGAACAGAGATTTTAAAAGGTCCTGAAAAGCTGTTAAGTTCAGCAGCCTTAACAAAATCCTAACTCAGAACAGCAGTATATCCAGATTCAGGTTTTCTTTCTCTTTTGTGTCTTCCCACATTCTAAGCCTGGAGTAAAACCACAAAAATCTAGAAGATCAGGGACAAGGAGAAGCATGGAGAAGCAAAACAAAACCAGAAGCATTCTAAAGCTAAATAAGTGGTGTTTGCATTTTGCCATACTTCTGCTTGCATTACACTGGGAAGAGCTAGTGTGAAAAAGGATTCTTACAATGCAATGTCCACAGATATGGTGAAAAAATGTAAAAAGGCAGTTGAAGATATATTTATTTCTCCTTTACTTTACAATCATTGCAAGTAACAACAGTCCATCTTTTCTTCTACAAAATTAATCACCCTCCCTAAGTGGTATGGGTTGGACAGGGGTTCTTTGGAGGTGGGTGGGAGAAAAAGCAATATATCTCACAGAAAAGAGATCTCTGTGTCAAAGGAACACTATTTGAACATTGGGAGATCATTCATTCATTACATATTTGAAATGTGACACTTTCATGTCATACTTCACTTTCAGCAGGCTTTATTTCTAATTATTTCTGTTGTTGAACTTCATCCTCATCTATGTAGAATATTAACTCACAGCTAAGCTCTTCTCTGTAATTCTGACTAGTAAATCTTTCTCTAGCTATTAAACATGTTTTTCCTGTGTAACTTTCATCTTAAGCAGAGGATGGACAAAAACTAATTACACCTCCCTAATAATACTTCCAATGGTGATCAGTATTTAGATCAGTACTTGCTTGCTCTTAATTTCCCCTATGCAGGCATTATGGCCCTGCACCATCACAACTGATTCCTCCTTTCCTTACTTAGTTCACAAAGATCACCTGAAGAGTGAAAACTCACAGCACAGGAAAGCCTTGCCTCACAGGAAAACACCATCTGATACATCCCCAAATACTAAATAGCATCAATTTTTACAAAGGAAACATTTGCCCACACTTGTACTTCAAGGTACCCTTACAGGAGATTGTCATTTATGTCACATGCTCTTCTTCATAACATAACTTTTATTAATGGATTTTTTTGTCCTTTAATTCCTTACCTACCAAAAAAATTGTTGATATTAGATGACTTATCTAGCGAGTCATTTTTACTTTATTATTACATACTTATTAATAGCAAGTTCTTACCTTTATTATTGTAGACATCCAGGTAATTAGGTGCTGAAAAAATTGTTATTAATGATGGGAACCCTGTAGTTTGACTTTTCCTGTACATTCTATAACTGCAAAACCAAACAGATTATTTTACATCTTATAGCAATAAGCAATTAATTATTTTACACTGCAAATATTTCTTGAAGGACACAAATTACTTACCCTGCATCTTGTGCTTCATGTGCTCTAATGATTGACAACAAATTATTATTTTGCAAAAATTCACAAACTGCCGGATAGCTGTGAAATGAAAATAACTATGAGTAAAAGAAATTATCTTAAAGTATGCAGCAAGGGTCAGCATTAAAATGTCATATAGATCACAGCATACTCTCACCTATAAAAGTATGAGCATCCTCTGACTGTATTGTGACTGAAATGTTCTTGTGAATTTTCATTTCCAAAATCTTCTGAAGGATCTGACCACAACAAGTCACACATTGGTCCAAATGCTGGAGGCTCTTTGAATCTATCTAACTGTTTGAGAAAAGGCAACAGCACAAAGACTCTTTGAGTATTAAATCTTTATGTTTCATAAATGTGCTAAACTACATATTCATCAATACCAAGCATTTTTAGAACAAATCCTAACTATATAAAAGAGAAGTAGTTTCCGTGTATTTTTTCCTCTCCTCCTCATAAAATAAGGCAAAGGCATGCCAAAAGAACCAAACCTGTTAAAAGCAGTAAGATTCATTAGTTGTAAAAAGAAAGGAGATAAATTCCAGACTGATAGATATGTGTAATACAAGGTCAAGTTACAGACAAGGAACAAAATGGTCCTCTTTCATGCACATGCCACATATACTAATATGGAGACATCACCAGGAATTAGAAGAGACACAGTACAGAAAACAGGAATTATAAAAGAAAAGCATGAATTATTAGCACTCACTAGAAGAGACTAAATAGATCATCCAAAAAAAGCCAACCAAAAAACCCCCTAAAACACCCATCTGCATAACGGGCCATTTAACATGTAATGAAGAGGTGACCAGCTTAGCCATCTTAGACTTCTTTCATACAGGCTTTATTTCTCAACTACAGCCCTGGTGTAATGGCCCATAAGCCTTTTGGGAAATGTCTTTGTTCTCTTTTGTCTAGCTGTTGCTTTAAAAAATCTTCACCTGGAAACACCTGCTTTAGCAGCCTGCAACTTTCCTAGTAACCACAGTGAAAGGAGAAGTAAGGAGAACAGCACATTTGTTAACTTAAAAATAAAATACCCTGCTTAAGTAACACTCAATCAATCTCTGATGTCCCAGAAATTAAATTAGATATCCCAGATTCAATATAAAGTTTATTTGATCTTTTATGTAGCTGGAGTTTGTTCACAAGATGATTTTATCCAAGAAATGTAGGGACAATTCTTTGATGGACGCTGCATTTCTCTCACTTTACCTCCCATACCAAAGAAGATGACTTTGATGGTACTAGAGAACACTTAACTCTTCATGACAGGTTCGAAGGGAGGTTTGGTGAGCACCTGGTGAATTTGAGTCTAACGGTCCATAGGAATCCATTCAAATATGGAACCAGCAGTAGTGTCAAGCTCTCTCATGCCCTGGAAAATCAGAGCTCCTGAGGCTGCCACCTGTAACATAAGTGGAGAGGTCCAGATCTTTATAAATTCCTGCCAGATAATGGCAAGGCAGGTATTAACTGAAGTTCTTGTTGGAATTTATTCAGTATTAAAAATTCTAGTGGTTTAACATTTCCCACACTGGATGATAAACCCGGTATGGAATATTTCTTCCAGATTGAAGAAGTCAGTCCATCAACTTCTGCAAGCACCTGAATTTCTGTAGATTAAACCATCAAGTTTCTAAACCTCCAGCAATAAATTTGGGTCCAGAAGCTAACAGAAGCACTCACACAAGAAGATTAAACTGTTTGGTGACTGATGTCTCTTGCAATACAGAAGGCTGAAAGTCTAGAAAGCATTTCTAAGCATTTTCTGGAGTTATTATTCAAGGATTTTCCTTTTTCCTTTTATTTTTAATGTCTCTATCCATTTGACTAAAGGTTTTGCCTCCTACAAGCAACACACCTTTCTCTCAAGTTACTGTCTCTTAGCATTGGAACAACAACGTAGCAATTTCTTCAAGTAAGGAGGTCAGTTTGTAAAAAAAAAAGTATATACTTACACACCAAATCAGTTTATCCTTCACTAGATAGTCTAACAACTGGCATCTTTCTCAAGACATTTCAACATTTAAGGAAATGTCACTGTTAGCTACTCAACTCAGACTGCATGTATCAAATCAGAATAAACAACTTAAGGGTTTCTCTACATCAGGACAGCAAGAAAGTTAACAAAGGACATGAATTAATTCAAAACACTTGTTACTTTAACTATTTCTGAGTATGTTGCAACTATGTCAAAACAGGATCTCAATACAAATCAGCTTAACATTTTTCTAAATATGATTAAGGTAACAGAGAAAGTAAATTTTATTCAAGAATAACAATCAGTACACCTGGTGTTAAAAAAGCAAATAGTTCCTGAGAACTATCACACAGAAAAGCCCTAAAAACAATGTGAAGGCCAGTAAAGAGTGCCAGTCATCTTGTATAATACTAAAGAAAAGGAAATTTCAGCAGACCACAGAAAGGAAGCAAGGTATTATCAAGACATATTCCCACTAGCACCCTTGTGTATTTCCAGGCACGTTGCTGATCAAGACTCAGCATGACCAAGATCTAAACAAATGAAAGACCATCTGTTGCAAATGAGGAAGAAAATTATCTGTCACTCTTCTTTGAATTAAGAGTCCTCATAATCTTTTCTCAATACTTCCCTCCTTATAAATCACTAGTCTTAAAATCCTGAAATTTTGTTTCAGTTGAAGTCTTGGCAGTGCAGTAGAAATCAAATGAACAGCATCTCTGAGTTGATGGACATGTGTCTGAAAGGGACACTGTATACCAACACAATCAGGACATTTGTGTAAATGAAGTTCAGAGAATAGAAATCAGATTATGGCAAGTTTCACAAACTTCCATTTTCCCAGAAATAAGAAGCACTTGCAGCAATCGTTCTGGTTAGGCTTCACTGTCATAGCTACTATGATAGCTGTCCACTACTGTTATGCCAGTAAAGACAGTATTTTCATTTATGCAGTTTAATCATCTTCCTGAGTGTCAATAATACCGACAAAACACTTAATCCAGAAGAAACTGCATCTGCAGAGAATTTTTCTTTTTTTCTTAGGTTTTCTTAGTAACACTGCTTAAGAGCTGTGATTTCCCTTCTCTTTCTTTGTACTGGATGATTATGCAAACGCATGTTACAGAGAAGAATTCTCCTTAATAAGAATATCAGCTAATAAACCAGAAGGCTTATAATATTATACAGTCGTCTCAACTGTTTACAGAAGTCACTTCATATGCATTTGTACCACAAGTATATGATATTGTCCTACATATAAAAAGATCATTTCACATCACCCATTTATACACATTTACAATTACAGTGCATGCCATGCTCTCATGCAGCTATTGAAGCTGCTGCCAACCGATTAACAGTGTCTCTTACAAGCTACCAGATGATTCTTCAAAAAACAAAAAAGGTCCAAAAAACAGTTCTAATAACATTGCCTTGCATTTATAAATGTAATTTTCATCAGAAGCAATATACAACGCAGATTTTCATACATATATATGTATACAAACATACAAGCTTGTATTTCATCCCAATGTAGTCCTGAGCATTACAGAACACATATGAAAGTACAGGCCAAGATGACAGAACTACCTTTTCATTAAATTTACTTGACATTTTGACATCTGATCAGCTGCAAGATTGAGACTAAAAGAAAAATTAATCACAATCCTATTATGACAGCGTTTTTCCAAAGTGGTTTTCCAGACTATGTTTCCTTTACACTATGTTCCAGAAAGTTTTCACCATGATTCTTTTAATCTGTAACTTGAGAAGTGTTAAAGTCTCATCAGAATGGCACCATTTACTCGCTTTGCTTACTTCTCTCTGCACGATGCATATAGACCTCTGTACAACTTAGTATTTGCTCCAAAAATGCAAAATGCCTCAGCACATTTTCCCACTTACACCAATGAGCTTGCAAATATGCTTCCTCTCTATTTCTACCATTTTATTCTCCTCTTACATCATTCTGCTTGGCAGTGTAATATCTGTAAGTGAAATAATCTGACATTCCAGCCTCTGAAATGGTCCAGTTAGTAAAAAAAAATAAAAATCTGTTGAATTCAGAAATGAAATGCAACTGGACAGCAGCCTATAAATCTGAGGAGAGGGAGAGGTAAAAAAAAAAAAAAGAAAAAGGAGCACAAGTAAAAGAGAAAATGCTAAGAAAATGAGAAATACAATAAATTAAGATACCAGGCAAAATGGGCCATCAATATTTATATACTAAAACCCAATTAGGGACATTCTTTCTCCTTCTCTTTGATATTTAGAATTTTTTTTTAAATAGGCCCCTGCATACCTTCCTCCATATGTGGATAAACAACTTTTTTCTTCCATCCTTACCAAAGCATTCTTAGAAGCACCCATTTATCTTTTAAGCAGAAATCAACTACACTTTAGTTGTTACTAATCACAAAAGGAATGGCTTTGATTTCCAAATGCAGCAGTCAAGATGTTTGCTAAGTTAACTAAGTCAAAAAGAGTATGCAAAAGAAAAGCACTTAAGTTTTGAAAATTCCCATCTGTTACAATCTTCATCTGACATAAACAGTCCATATAAGCTGAAATCAAGGTATTAGGAACTGGCAGATACCTTATGCATCTTCTTCCCTTTGAATTGTACACCACTAGTTAGTGTTTCCATTGCTTAACTTTAAAACTTGTTTTCACTTTTCTTACTGATATACTCAGAACACTTAATCACAGAGAGAAGCACTACACAGCTGCTACTCAAATGCTTACCATATTTGCCATGTTAAATAGCAATCTGAATTTCCACTAAATGCTGCAATTTCAAACTCTTTTGAAACCAAAATCCACATGGTCAATAGAGTGAAAAAAACAAGATGCTAGTTTTCAAAGAAATGTAAGAATAACTGAAATATCATGTCTGATATACCAAAAATTGTAAGACTACAAAACTTCCTTAAGTTTTGTCCTGAAAACACTAGCTCTTATCGAGAAAGATATACAAAGCACTACATCAATTGGCTATGTAGCACTGTACACACACTACCTGTCACAGGAAACCACGTGCAGTTTTTGAGGGGTTTTTTTTAATGTATGTTTTGTAACAGTCCCATCTGTCCCAGTAAGATCCACTCATGGAAAATACACTAGATAATCCTACAGTTTTTAATTATGATACTGCTTAGCCTACATTTCAGTTTCTGATTTACACTTCCAAAAGAGACAAGAACAGAAAACAATATACACAATTTCACAAACATGACTTTGCATAGCAGCATATGTATATCTGCATTTCCATTTGTTTTCAAATACACAAAATACTCACTCTCCTAATGTCATCTAGTGTATTAATTTCAGGTGAAAGTCCACCATGAACACAAAGGAACTGTTGATTTAGAAGAGCAGCAAGAGGGAGACAATCAAAAGCTTCCATACAAGCATCATAGACCCTTTCTGAGTACTTTATTTTACCTGCAGGGAAGAAAATATAAAACATTAAGAAAATTATATTAGATGGGAGAAGTAATTTAGTGGATCATAATTTTAAGACCAAATCCCAAAAATAATGCTTAAAAAAACCCACCAAAGCAATGAATATTTTTGGGTTTAAATTAGCACTTCCAAACACCACAACAAGTAGCACACTTATGGTACATATTCTCTTCCAGAACTATAAACATTTTTCATTTCTTCTTCTCTTATCTTGTGTGGAGAAACTATTTTTCTTTTTAAAAAAATAACAATTATTTTGCATTATACAATTATACAGCAGACTTCAGTGGAAAATACTATTGAGAAGTTTGTGATTTTTCATTTGCAGTGAAAAACTAAGAACTACTTATAGATTACATCATTTTACCAGGGCAAATGATCCATTTATCACTGGATCAATACCTACACAAACCTCCAAATGGAGGAGCAGCTTACATCACCAAAAGAGTTATCTTACTTGTATAGTTGAAATCAGTTCCCCAAATGGAAAAACTACTCAGCAGCAAGGTTTTCTTGCTAGCTTCACAATGCTGCTCAGCAAGTTACTCTGCACTCTCGATTATAGCCAAGACAGAAAAAAACCTTTCATCTCTCCAGGGTTTTAAAATGAGGATTGACAGATCAAAATTTACTCTGAAATGTATCTTTACAGACAGCAGTCTTCTACATAACTTGCACTCCAATGTCACACTTACCTGCAAGCAATTCTACACATCTCAGTGGGCCCCCCACAAATGTTTGTAAGAACTTCATTAAACTAACAAACATCTCAAGCAAAATGAGGGACCATAGATCAGCAGGTTGGATGTAAGCTAATTTTACATTCTTAGGCAATACTTACATTCTTGCTTAAAGGTAAAATACTCTGTTAGGTGTCTGCATTCATGGTTGCCTCTCAAAAGAAATAATGTGCTTGGATAGAGAATTTTCAGGACCCATAAGTACAACACACACTGTTGAAAAACAAAGATATCCAGTAAAATACACTAATTTATAAGAACTTTTTAAATTATTACTAAGAAACAATGAATAAGAATATTAACAGCTTAAAAATCAAGTACTGCTTAATGTGCCATTATAAAAACCAGACATCAAGTATCATACATCATGATAGCAAACTACTACTTCAAATGGTATGCCACTCTACTATTTTTATCTATGACGAGATCCCAAGCTGAGGCACTTCCAAAGCTAGCTCCAGAAGAACAGTTAACTTAAAAATCACAGTTCTAAAACTAATTTACATGAATAAGTGAGTATTTCCAGAATGTGGCATATTTAATAAACATGATGAAAATCACAATAATTTTAATTCAAAATACCTGAAAAATTAACAGCAGAAACATAGGTAATCCTTAGGGAATTGCCCTCAAAATTTTAGTAAATTTTAGTGAAGTACTAGTAATTATTAAAAAAGTATTATGTACATAAATGAATCTATTATGTACATACGAATCTATTTTATACAGATAAACAGCTATAATACATTGAAAGATCTTGCAGTCATGACTCACCCGTTCCCTAAAAACATACAAGCACATCTTCCTGCATATTGTTAGAGACACAGGATTATGCATAATAATACTATAAAATTCAACTTTTAAAAATCTAAATAAATAAATAAGAGGAAAAATTATTAACCCTGGTGATTTCAATGGGACAGTCCAAACTGTTGGTCAATATCCTTTGGTAAATAGGCCTTTGTCTAGGAGAAAGCACAGCAAGGAAGAAAACATTTACATGTTCAAGAAGACCTAAAACCTCATTTAAAAACCTCCATGAAAGTCTGCTTGCAGAAAAATTTAGGACAAAACATTAATATATTCAGTTACCTCTATACTAAAATAACCTCTGTCTACATAGTCACCGAGGAAGAGGTATCTTGTGTTAGCAGGTGATCCTCCCACTTCAAACAGCTTCATAAGATCAAAGAACTGGCCATGAATATCACCACACACTGCAAGCAAAAATTTTGTTCAATTTAATTAAAGAAAATCTAACAGAAAATAAGTTATAGTTAGGCAAACAGCCACAAAGAACTTCTAATTACAAAGAGAGAAAGGTATAAAGCAGGAATAACAGAAATTTTTTAAGCTTCCCCCTTTGCTTTCATTAAGATGCTGTCCTCACTACCTGTAACAATACTAATGACAGCCCTATTTGAGTCTAGCAAACTGTGTAGTATCTTCCAAACAGTTAATGCACTGACCACTGAGGTACCGAAAGTTCTCAACAGTTCTTTACTGTCCTCTCCAACCCCTCAGGTATCTCTGCAAATTCTCCTTGGTATGTGTATTTGAAAATGCCTGCTGCTTTGCAACAATCTGCTGTGTTCACAGGGGATTGAAAAAAGCAGGGTATGCTTTTCTTTCTTAGTCAGACTAACATAGCTTCTATTGTCATAGTATCTTCTCTTTGCTCAGTTACTTTTAGTGAACTATGTTCACTATTTCAACAGTGGATTCTTCTTGTGTTTTTAGAATTCGAGACAGGACAAAACCAGTGGTCAGCAACCTAAGGCAGAAATGCCAAAGACAGCAAATGGGAAGACCTTCAAGAGCGTACAGCAAAGCCAGGCCGTGTCACAATTAAAAACTAATTAAAAAAAAAAAAAGTATGGAAGAGACAACCGCCCTTAACTCCTCATTC
>NW_009953758.1:3446818-3460868 GCF_000747805.2 Chaetura pelagica | reverse complement strand
GGAAAGAGTTATTATTGTTATTCTTGTTAATAACAACAGGAATTTGAGAGACTATGTCTTCCATTGATGCCAAATGTCACTAATCAACTAACAAACAGCATCTCTTGACTTCTCAGAGTTAGTACATTTTTCTTGGGGAAAAAAAGTTGTTTTGCTTTTGAAAGAAATATCAGATATGGCACACTACACTTCAAAGGCTGTTATTCCCTTGTAGCAGACCATTTGTCATCACAACCTACACAATATTAGACTAAAGAAAATGTATCCTCTTTTTAAAAATTTTTCTTAAGGTCTGTACATAAACACTGCAAGAACTTCCCTTTTTTTTTCAGCCACCAGTATACCAGTAGCTCTGGGTAACTACCCAAATAAATGGAAATTAGTAATTCCAAACATACAGACTACACTGTAGTTTCAAGCTTTATCTGGAGCTTCAAGAGACTCTGAGTTCAGACTGTCACTTAGTGGTTTCCACTACTTCAATCATTTATATTTTTTTAAATGTCAATAATTATGATGTACTGTTTAAATGTTTTCATTTACCCAATACTAACAAATTAAAGCAAGATGATGTTCTAAAATTAGCTTTTCAGACACTAACTTTAAATAGACCATTTTAGAAGAAAACACATTTAGATTACATATGATTTGAACACAATAATAAAATCTACTTTAATTATCATAAATAATAGATATGCAATGTAAACTATTTTATATGAGTCTGGATTGTTTTAAATAAAAGTACTAAAGGACATCAATTCCACCTTTCACCAGGTCAAACAGAAATCGAACTAGTCAAACCATGAAAATACTCCAAAAAACCCCAAGAGTCAGCTCTTTTTCACAGTGGATCTGGTCCTAGGGCATTAAAGATGCTAAAAGAATCTTTCAACACTTTCCAGTACTACCACCCTGACAATGACATGATTTTGAAAGCGATCATCAGTCTTACCTACAGAGGAACTATAAAGATATATTTTTCACTCACAATTCCAGTTCACAGTACTTGCTTCAAACCACACCAGTTAGCTTCTCTTCATATATTTAGATTTCAGGATAATTCTAAGGTTTTTTAAATTTTATTTCAGGTACATGTTTATTCCTACTTACAACACTGGAAATCAGTAATTCACCACCATTTGAAGACTTGCGAGTTTGTCTTTTTATACTAATGATACTATTTTTTTTCAATAGGTATAACACCTTCATTTTGCAAAATAACATGCAGCCTATTTTTTCTGACCATTTGAGTACTGTTAAGCAAATGCAGTTGTGAGGAATAACAGTAAGATCATACAGAAATTTTATTTTAGCATTTTTTTGCTGAACAAATGAAATTATCTATTACCTGTAATTGGAGCTTCAACTTCTATCATAGTTTTTTCCCTCCGTAATATTGCAGCACCCTCATTAATGATTCTAAGTGCAATTTCTTCATCCACTCGACCTTCTTTTATCAAGTGGTTCTTCAAAATGTCAACCCTTGGCCTTCCATCTGTGTCAAACACTTCTTCAGAGGTCAAGCGATGCGTTGGTGGAAAAGGGACAGCTAGCATTTAAAAAGAAGAAACAGCAGTTGCAACAATGCTATTTAAAAAATATACTCCATCTAGGACTAGATCTATCATAGAATAGCTGCTATCCAAAGTAGCAAATTTGTCTTTCAATCAACCAGCTTGATGACACCATTAAAAACTGGATGGAATAGTGTTATCTGTGTATTTTTAAAAAATTAAGATAAATAATGTGCAAATTTGTAGAAACTATAAAACAGAGTTTGAGGGCACCATTATATCTACAACATTTGGAAGAGTGAAAACTGCCTTTGCAAGAGGACATCATCTCTCTCCAATATACTGCCCTTCTCCAATGGACTCAACAAGTACTGGGGATGCAGTAGATGAATTTAATATCCGCTGAAGACATGCAAAAGACATTTTAAAATAAGCCCATCATCAAAGTCTCAAAAACCCCATAAAACCCAACCAAAACCAATCACAAACAAAACGAACAGAACCCAAATCAAACAAACAAAAAAGCCCAACACAAACCCAAAACCTAAGCTAGCAAGTAAATGATGCAACGCTGTTCAAAGGACTTGAATTAAAAAGAGGAAATAGCCAGCATCTGGAGAGGAAGAAGGTCACCAGAGGAGCCTGACTATAATCTGTGCTATTCAATAAATTTGTAAATTACACCAAAAAGAATGTGCACTCATGGAGTGATGCAGTCTTCAGGTGACAGTGTTCCAGACAATGAAGAATAGGGCAGGCTATGGAAAGATACAGAAGTAATCTATGCTACTGAGTGGCTCAGCAAAATATGACACATCAAATATTAATAAATGCAAATTAATGAAGGAAATACATTTTAAGTTTACATATAAAAATCACAGTTTGTAAGATTACTACCCAGAAGCAAGGTCTTTCCCATCGTTCTAGGAAAATACTTGATAATGACAAGTCAAAGAAACCCAGAAAAATGAATGCTAAGAACTATGAGCAAATAGAAAACAAAAGAAAATGCAATTATGTCACTGATAAGTCTAGCACACAACCCTGGTTTCCCCACCTTATAAAACAGAAAGAGTAATTTAAAAAGGATTCAAGGAACAATAATGGGAAGAAAAAAAAAAAAGTTAAAATTACTTCTGTTACAGGAGTAACTAAGACTAGGATACTTCAGCATAAAACCATGAAAAGTAAGTGGTCTATGACAGCATTAACAGAGAAGGTGAAGGGAGGGCAGCACTCACATGCCCTCAGCCCCTGAATGGCAGAAAAGAGCAGGGCGTACTCTGTCAATTTGAAGTTCTGCCAAACCACTCACTAAGCAGCAGAACAATTTCATAATATCAGAAAAAACCTGTAATTTGGGGAGCCTACAAGATTGCCATCATAGACTGAAGTTTCTTCTTTGAGCTTATTTTCCTGTTGTGCTGTCTCTAAAAAGATTAAACTAAGAGAGGAGGCTGTCCATATACTAGAGACAACCTTAACAAGTATTGAAGTATCAGAATCCCTTGGATTCTGGCTCAAGGGTCAAAAGCAGCCGTATGAGATCCATGTCTCAAAGAAGTGGAGCAGAGAGGTCTGAGACTGAGGACCAAGCCAGGCTCACCAACTGCCCAGACAGCACATCTGATGGTCGGCAGATTTCATAAATTCAAATAATGGCAGTTGAGCTCCTGCACCAATGAAATATGGCTGTTGGACACAGGAGAAGAGGACACACCAAAACTGTCATTAACCAGTACTTCAGAATATCATTGTATTCATGCAGGATTCCAGGAAATAAAACTAATGTGAAAAAAAAAAAAAAAGGCAAAAGCAAAACCAAAATGATATCAAAAGAATGAAGAGAGAAAAGAAGAAAAGCCATTCCATCTCTCTCCATTTAAATATTTCAAGCATGTTTACAAAGAACAATTGGAGAAATTAATCTAATTAAAGAACTACTAGCAGTATTAGTAAACTTGCAGAGATTACTCATACTTTCTTACTTTCCAGAGTTAAAGTTTACATTCTAAAAAATGATGCTTAACTATTAAAACATTCACTGACTTAGCTTAAATTAACTTCAAGATTCATAGTAACACATTGCCACCCTTCTGTTTGATGCAATAATAAAAATATAGCAATAAAACAACTTCTGCATAAATCACACATATTCACTGAAATGAAATTATACTAGAAAACAAACTGGAGAATTGCCTAGTCTTCTTATAAATGTTTCTAAGTAGGAAGAAGCTGAAAAACGTGCCTTGACTTTACAGTGTAGAACAAATTTGACACTTGATTTTTGGACACAAAATATCTCATTAACAGAAAATAAATGGCATGCCTTTACTTCCATTCTCCTCTAGTAATGATTCAAGTTTCATTTGGAAGTGCTAAAATTCCATGCGGTCCAAATGTTAATAAATTTAACATACTTAAGAAATATAACCCAATCACTTCTGTTCCATGCACAAGTGTTTAAAAACATAAATCTATTCCTCAGAAATCCACTGTTCCAACAAGATAGATTTAACTAATTTTTAGAAGCACTTTATTGTGACCATGCAAGCATCAATTCTAGCATTCACTGTTTTTTTTAAACTTTATGACCTTCACATTCTCTTTTATGTTATTTTTGCATTATTTGGAGGTTTATAAAAATCTGCACATAAATTAGTTTCAGGCCATTTCTTCACTCACTGTTTTTAACATTCATTGTGGGCCCACAACTGCCTTCAGCAACACAAAGCTGAGCTCATTTCTTTTATGAGACCAGAAAATTCACAAAGTAGAATTTCTTGCAAAAGCCTACCAACTGAGAAACAAAGTTCATCACCTCCAAGATACCGTTTAGTAGGAATTGTGCTTTCTTATTTGTAGCATTATTTCTAGATAACAACCTACTTAAGTGAAAGATGACCCTTTTATTTATGGAGGGTTTTTCTGGGTGAACTGTGTCGTAGAGAATGGTCTGCTGAAGTGACCAGCAGTTCTTCAATCTCTTATGTGCAAATCATTACTGACTTATATGGACTACTAATGGCTGCAGAATTTAGATGAAATTTTCTTAACAAACATCTTATGTCCACATAATATATTTCAGATTGGATTTGTACAAAAATTAATTATGTCTATTTTAATAAACACCAGCTTTGAGTTTGTCTAGCAAGTTACATTCTCTGGGAAGCTATAAAAACATGTTTCTGTCCAGTGTCTGGAAAGAGAGATCTCAAATTATTTGAACTAATACACTTACAGACTCAGATTTAAAACTCCATTAATCCAGGGGTTATCCGTAATGTCAAAAACTCTGAGTGTTAGTATCTGAAACAGTTACGCATCTGTAAAGTTATATTTGCTTCATGAAAAAGCAAAGTAATACACAAAGTTCCTCAGAGTTTAAGAAACTGTTTTGCACACAATATTTTCCTATTGCTCAAGAAGTAATTTTTTTAGAAAAATCTTCAAAGGCAGCAAAAAAAACATGGCTAAAGATTTTATCTGCATCACCCAGATGAATAAAACAGTAGCACTTACCATAAAAACTGTTTCTTTCCATTGCACACTTTAATTTCTGTCTCAATAACAGTAGACACTATATTAGAGTTCACACCTTAAAAAAAATTTACAAATAACATCTTTTATTAGATTAAGACTGATAACTTTTGAAGTATTGCTGCTTCAATTTGAAGAATTTCTGCAAACTAATGGATTTAATTAAACTTCTGATGAAGCAGCAATAGAATGTTATAGCCTAAGGAAAAAGAATTGCAGCATGATGTGTTCCAAGACAGAAATATAAACCATGTTTCAAAGTCTTTGTGCATAACCTGCGCTCTTGGGACTGTAACAGAGTGGTAATTAAGAGGAATTACCCTAAGGAAATAACATGGTGTTGGTCATTAAAGGATTCCCTTCTTCCATTCCCAGCAAAGCTAAGCAATAGAAAAACACTCAGAGATGAATCTGTAAAGCAATATACACTGCAATACAAAATAACAGATTCTATCTTATTAGTAGAAGTATAGATGTTAGTAACTAAGATAACCCACCATGATTTACAACAACATAAAAAGATTTTCTAAAATAAACCATTGCTTACTAGTAAAAGTAATCAATTTAACTTTTAAAATATGTATTGATTATAAAATTTTAACTATATTGATTCAAAATTTTGAACAGCAATGCTGGGGAAAAAACAGTGAGTAGCTTTTGGAATTTGTTAACAAAAATATTTGTATGAGTTTTATTACTATTTGCATATGCATTTATAAAGAGGGAAAAAAAATCACTTTTCCTTTATACTGCAGTAACAGTTAAAAGACTTATCAAAAGCAAAATCTCTAAACTCTCTTTAACATCTCTATCAATAATCTAGATGAGGGGATAGAATGTATCCTTAGTAAATTTGGGGACGACACTAAGCTGGGTGAACATGTTGATCTGACTGAGGATGGGAAGGCCAAAGGGACCTGGACAGGCTTGATCAATGAGCCAAGGCCAATTGTATGAGTTTCAATCAGGAACAGTGCAGTCAGCAGAACCAGGGAGGTGATCTTACCCAGCACTGGTGAGGTTGCGCCTTGAGTACTGTGTTCAGTTTTGGGCATCTCGCTACAGAAAGGACATTGAGCTACTAGAGGGTGTCCAAAGAAGTGCAACAAAGATAATGAAGGGTTTGGAGCACAAGTCTTATGAGGAGCAGCTGAGGGAGTTGGCATTGTTTAGCCTGGAGAAAAGGAGGCTGAGAGGAGACCTGTTGATCTCTACAATTACCTTAAAGGAGGGTGTAAGGAGGTGGGGATCGGTCTGTTCAGTGAAGTTACAAGTGACAAGAAGTAATGGCCTAAAGCTGTGCCAGGGGAGGTTTAGATTGGATGTGAAGAAGAGTTTCCTCAATGAAAGAGTTACCAGGCACTGGAACAGGCTGCTCAGGGCTGTAGTGGAGTCACCATCCCTGAGATATTTAAGTCATGCAGACTTAGTACTTCGGGATATGGTTTAGTTAAGGACTTGTCAGTGTTAGGTTAATGGTTTGACTTGACGATCCTGAAGGTCTATTCCAACCAAGGTAATCCTGTGATTCTGTGTAAACCTAGCTCTACACTGACTTTCTATTTTACCCAATATAATAAACCCCACCGAGAGATGCAGTATGGCAACTAACACAAACATGCTACTTTCAGACCCAAAGCAGATTTCACATTGCCTAGTAACTGAGTACAACAGTAGCTGCTAATAAAATCTTATATGTAGATCCTCTAAAATAAAAATACACTGATATATATTCCCATTTTCATAACCTTGGTTAAATCTGCCTTGTATCAGAGATACCCTGCTGGAATAGGCTTATGAAATAAGATGAGATCAAAGCCACTAGACTAATGGTAGGAAAAGCATCAGGGATCAACTGTATAAGGATCTGTACTTCCACATGCAAAGTATTTTCTGCTCTTATGACCATAAAACTTACATAATTCTTTTTCTCTGACAGTGAAAGCAATTTAGCAATTTCTCCTCTATAATCAGAAGCCCATGACATGTTTCATGAACTCAGCTTTGGCTGTTAAAGCATGCTCAACATCCCAGATTTAATTTTCTGGTTTAAGAATGGTTTTATTTCACAGATAAAGCCTCAGCTCACATTATTAAGGTTACTAAACACAGACATTGTATTTGTAAAGAATTTTTTGCTTTGGTGGAAGGTATACATGAAACAGTGTATAATCATTTACTCCACTAAGTCATGTGATATATATCAATACGACCAACCATGGTGTTCTGTGAAAATAAAGGCCAGTATCCTTCATTTTGTCAGCAGGTTTATTATCATGATATCATAGTCGTCTGTGGTTTTCCTGTCGTTTGGTCAGGTTTTCTAGACCGTTGGTTTTATAAATGAATTGCTATCTATGTACTGCCACTCAGAAGAATTACAAAGCCTAACAAACATAGATTCATAGAATGGTTTAAATTGCAAGGGACCTTAAAGACCATCTAATGCAAACCCCCCTGCATGGGCAGGGACATCTCCCACTAGATCAGGTTGCTCAGGGCCCCGTCCACTTCCAGGGATGGGGCTTCCACAACTTCCCTGGGCAACCTGTTCCAGTATCTCACCATCCTCCCACTAAAGAATTTCCTCCTATTGTCTACCCTAAATTCCCCCTCTTCCAGTTTTGACCCATCACCCCTTGTCCTATCACTACAAGCCCTTGTAAAAACTCCCTCCCCAGATTTCATCTTTCAGTCTGTCCCTGAAGTTTTCACACCTCTGCCAACATTTATGCAGAACAGAGATGCAGCACCCACGACTGCTACGAAGACAGGATACATCCAACTATCTTTCTGCATTTGGTAGAACAGATTTTAAAAGAAATAGCATAAAGATGTCACAGATGGTCTATGGACCAGCAACCTTGAAAACATTAGTTAAGCACCAACACACAGCAGCACCTACTTGAAGCACAAAGCTAAAATCAATAGTTGTCAAAAGATCTGAGTTACCCCATTCATCCCAAATAAGAAAGCACAGATTCAGCAAAGTTAGTTTCTGGTGAATTATGGTATTTTTCCTAAATCCCACAAAAAACTATGGCTTTACTTGCGTTTCTCTGAATGCATGTTGCCTACTACATGAACAAGTATTCTAAATGAAAGGAAAAATGACCCCATAAACCTTAAAACCCTACAAAAGCAATGCACGCACTTACCTTTTCTTACTAAACATTTACTTACAGTCTTAAAAGTTTCACAGAATTTTAAATCTCAACTTAAACTTGATATACCAAGTACAAGGTACATTAATCTTTTATACTGGGTAATTTTTCAGTTACCTTAGTTGACGCTTTTGAAAGTTTCTCTCAGGAAAAATACAATTATTTGTATGAAAACATAAAGATGCTCCTCCTATTAAAATGGCCATAGTGTGTTATACCAAAGATTATTTAGTGCTTAAATGTGCTTCTTGCACATTCATAGGTCTTTCCCTCCCCATACTCTCTTTTCTAAGCAGGGTTGTTTATGGGTTTCCTCCAGAGTTTCATTTAGACCATTATTTTTACAATCACTGATAGAACTATTTTTCACTATTTTGTCCAGACCATGAGCAGACATTTTTATATTTTTTGCCTCCACTGCACCTCGTATCTATGAATTCCACAATTTCAATTAAACATTATATGAAAAAGTATTTCACCTTTTCTTTATATTAATTTCTGGAAAAATTTGCTTAGTACTACATTTCTCCTTTTCACTGGCAGAAAAGAATTATATTACTTCCTATTCAACTTTTCTACTAAATACCATTCATGAGGTAAGCAGTATCTAACTGCACCCCCTACTCAGCTAACCCTTTTCCAAGTCATAGACTTCTCATCTTTGTTGCTACACCTTGCATAAAAGCCATTCTGTGCCTCTGAACACATATTTAAATAAAGAAAATCAGGACCCAAAATTACATATTGCTGTTAAAGATGCACATAGAACACAAGATACATATAATGTCATGATGGTGCAGTCTCCTTTTTCTAAACTGATCCCTAAATTCCTACCAGTCTGTTAGACTGGCACTGCATGAACATCTTTGGAATATTACCTGTATAGACCCTAGTGTTTCTTTCCTGAGTTCACTGTCCTCTACATTTAAGCAAGGATTTTTCTTTCCCTGTAGTCTACTCTGCCTTTATCAGAACAGCATCTCCTGCAAATCCTTGCCCAGGCACTCATTTAACAAGAGCCTTCTGAAATATCTTCAGAAGTTTACTACCTGAGTGTTATTTGCCATTCACTCTGTTTTCTAAATAACTTATCAATACATTTAAAGAGCTCAGATGACAGATGTTAACCTTCTGCAACCATGGAAGTTTATTATCTACTAATATCCTTTCTCACCTAACTAATTGTGATCCAAAAGAAGATATTTCCTCTTTTGCTTGTTTTAATGAAGGATGAAGGAACCTGATGAATAGTTCTGCCTGGATCAACCAGCTCACAGGTTCCTTCAAAACATTCTAACAATTGCTCTTGATTTCCAGCTATGAAAATGGTACCATCTCATCTTTAGTACTGTATTTCCCTAGGGACAGTTAGTCCACTCTTTCTTACAAGTGCTATGAGTCTGCTTAAATTAAAACTACTGATCTACAGCTCTCCAGTTCAATCTAGAGCTTTTAAAAAAATGCTGCTGTGCTCCATTTCTCATACTCAGAAGATGAGTTATGCCACAGGCTATGGAAAATAAATCCGCAATTTTGCACCCAAAACCCCCAAAGAATTCTTTTAGATCCACTAGACAAATATATTTTGGTCCTGGGACATTTTTAACATTTCTTTTGTTGATAAGTTCTGAAACCGCTTACATTTCAACAAGAAAATTATTTGGTCCCATTCAGCAATAAGAATTGACTCGTGTGAAACAGTCCTTAGTTTTTATGCAGTAAATACACATATAAGAAGTTGCCAGATTTTCTGCTCTGGCCTTAACCTACTCGAGCCTCAACTGCCAACTGACCTTACTGAAATCAAAGCAGGCTTCCATTTTTGGGTGTGTTTTTGGGAGTTTTGTAGTTGTTATTTTTAACATTTATTCACTCTAACCATCTTCCTAAACAAATAAACAGAAGCATAAAGGCCAGTCAAACACTAAATTATCAGAATTCAGTTCCATTCCACAGTTTCTCCCAAAACAAAATTGTGATTTATTTATTTATTTTAAAGTATATCCTTTTAATATTCTCCTTACTCTGATGCTTTTCTGGCTCATTTTAGAATTATTTTTGACCAGCAGCATGAAAACATTCTAAGTGCCTTACAATATTATAATTATATATAACTATGGAGGAAATCATTAAAAAGTAGCTCTTTGTGTCATAATTTAGGACTCTGCTCAATGCTATGAGTTAGACATTTTGGGATTCACTGATGAGTTGTTTTAATAAGCTACCACTTAATATCCAAAATTACTGTTTGCCAATCAGACTGCATAATGACTTTTATCCAAAACAGGATATACTGAAGCCTTCCATTTCCAGAAGAATGGCCACCACCTCTGACTTTTGCAAAAAAAATCCACTAGCTCAGCACAGCAAGGTCTTGTGGATTGCTCCCCAAAGTCTTGTAACACCCATAGTGCTATAGCAATGCCTGGGAGGATAGAGTACTTCCAAGTAAAACTTTACAGTGTAGATACCCATAGGTGGGTCAGAGAAGCCTTGGTGATCTGTCCTCACTGGAAAGCAAACGAAAGCTCATCCCCACCATACTCAGGACCGTTATATCAAATTGTCTGAGCTTATAAGCACCTCCTCCTTCCTATCAGTGAAGAGCACTTTACTACAAGGTAGTGAAACAGCTGTTTCGGTAGAAAAGATACAATAATATGAGAATTTTAAAGTATGAACATCACCCCCACTGAAAAGTCAATAAACCAGAAAGGCAAAACCAAACACCCGAATACAGCACTTAAATATCAGCAGCAGTTTAGAGGAAAAAGGTATCCTCTTCCCCCTCCCTCCCATGATTTTGACAGAACATAACAGAGGAAAATACTATCTTCCATGAGACAGTAAAACACTAAGAATCACCCTTCAAAGATGAAGAGGGTGCCTAAGAAAACAGTGAATCATGATGACACAAACATTTTCTCATCTGTATTAAAAAAGCAGTAACAACAGCCTTGCCACAAGACACCTTTTGGGAACCAAATGCCAAAAACTGACACTAGACATTTAAATTCCATAGATAACCATTAATTTATAGGAAACTCTGTAATTACAAATTACTTAGGCAATTTAACTAAGCCATGAAAAGAGGAAATTTGTGCTTTTTATACATGCTAAAAGCCAACAATGATCTTTGATGATGCAATTCATGCTTGAGAAGGCATACAGACTCCCACAGCTAGACAATATAGACTGCATATTTAAAGTAATTCTTAGGTTTATTAAATATATGTCTAATGAATATTACACCAAATAACCTTTCAGATATTTTTCTAGATATATGCACTTCCCATTAATTGCTAAATACACAGCTGAAAGTATAAGGGGGGACAAATCCTAATTATTACCTTGTTAGAAAACATTAGTTACTGATGATACAATAATTTAATAATTTCTCTTGGGTAAGCACCTCTTGCCCACTTCTGCCAACATACATTATTAGTGGTAAAGGATTTGGTTTCTCACAGCCTCTGAAACTTAATGGCTTCTATTATTTTTCCCCTTTTTCCAGTAATACAGGGAAGGAAAATATAACAAAAATAAAAGCAAGAGAGGAAACAATGGAAATACCAGGAGGCATTAACTCCTGCATTCACATTTCCTTCCCAAAAGAGCTAGAACATGGAAAGCATGAAAGCTGAAACATGGACCAATACAAAGACACACCAGATAATATTACTACATTTTTCTCTGTGGCTGTTCTCAAGGAGGACATTATAAATGAAATGTCTCAGCAAGAAGAGACAGAAAGCCTGGGTGCCCCAAGGATGTTTTTTCTTGGGAACAGAGCTGGCACAGAAAAAAAGTAACATTTTCAAACACTTTTACACTTTTATTTCTCCTACAGTGGATCACATTAAAAAAAGAAACAAGAAAAATTATTGCCTTAAAAAGAATCCCCAAACCTTAATCCAGTAAAGAAATTCACTAATAAGCCCCAATGTATAAGTGGATACTTAGGATAAAAAGAGGCATTTTCTACTGTGATTCATAAGCATTACAGAAATTTAAAGTGCAAGACATTTGAACTGCTGTCTTAACAGTTTCACCAGCATGCCTGGTCCATACATTGCCAGTATGAAAAATTAACACTTTTAGGTCTTCTGGTATGCAGTGTTGTCTTGACAAAAACAGTGAGCCCACCTTAAGAGAGTATTGCCATATCTGTAACCTATTCACTGTACAATAAGTAAGAGCACAGTGAACATTTCTTGGTATGTGACAGGCACCTTATCTGTTTGTGAAGAGGGATGTGACATAATAGTCACATTTTAACATGCTTTCAACAAACATTACTTGTGTTGCACAGATGCCCCAAGTAAGCACTGACATAACCTGCAATCTTGCAACCCTGGGGTCACTGTATAAAAAAAAATATTTCTAACTGCACTGCACCTAATGGGGAGAGAAGAAAACCAATCTGTCCTTCACATTGAGAACACAGACAGCTTGGCACAGCTGTCCAGGTTTTCTCCAGAAGCCAATGATTCAGCACGGTAGGTATGGACAGGACAGGTCAACAGAAGGAATAAAAAATCTGCTATACAAATATTTAACTGGTTGTAATTATGTCAGATGAAGCTACAGAATCAATTATCTTTACAATAGTTCTGTCTCCTACACATTCACATTCAAAGAAATACTGTAACCCCAGGCTGTAACCCTGTTAGAACAAAGCTAGTCTTAACTATGATTTTAAACAACCAGATGCATAGGTCCCCTTTAACAAGCTGAACTATTAAGTGACTGGAAAACTGCAGATTTCCAGAGAACTCTAAAGCATCTAATTGCTTACCATTGGTTTTTCTGCATTGTTTGAAGACCTAAATTTGTTAAACCAAATTGCAGTAAAGGTACAAAAATCCAACAAGTCTAAACGCTGTATGTTAAAGTATCACTACTGAGTACAAGTTTCTAACAGATTAGTTTTAACATTTTCTACTTCGACTATTGCAATTTGTTCAAACAAATCAACAGGTTAAGCAATCCAAAATGAGTAACAACTTACTGTGAGTAAAGCTTTCCAGCTTACTGGAAAACATGCCGATTTCCAAAACATACTATGGGATTCCAAGGCTTTAATTAAGACCTGCTGAACACAAACGGCATCCTTTTCATTTCTCAAGACCCCCTATTACATAAAAAGTTAAACTGACAGATCTCCACCCCTCTGAAATCAGTCAGACGCTGTGCTCCTAGGAACATAAATTTTAAAAACAGACTGCTTTCGTGTCCAAGAGCCCAGGTCTGCCACCACAAACAACTACACTGCCATAGCCAAATACAATTCAATATCAAAACCTTCAAGAACAAAATAAAATTACCCGTAATTTGACTAAACATAACCTAGAAAAGTTTTGAAGTGCTACCTATGCTATCATTGTAACTGACAATTGAGAGCTAATGAATATATTTTAGGATATTTCAGTTATAAAGGGTTATTACTCTCACAAATGCTAAAATGACACACTTGATGTGCTCTGGAACAAGGATTCTGATACTATATGGCATTTGGTCACTATCTTAGCTTTACACAGGTGTATCTTCCTAAAAGCGTTTTACTTTCTCTTCTGAGAAGTATAACGTTCGACTTTTCAAAGCTTCCCATGAGATTTTGCTACCAAGAAAGGCCACGAAGAAATAGATCAAGGTGAGCTTTTTTCTATCAGAACTGGGAACCTGAGACCAGCAGCCAATAGAAGGGGCGGCAGCATCTTCCCACTCCCTCGGCGCTGTCGGCTTCTGCAATTACCAGGATCTCCTCTGCGCCGACTGAGGAAAACCCCCTCCAAGAGCGAGGCGTGGAGGGGCCAGACCCCGGCGGGGAAG
>NW_009953758.1:3408441-3446031 GCF_000747805.2 Chaetura pelagica | reverse complement strand
GGTGAGCGGGGGGGCCGGCCCCCCAGCGCCCCTGCGGGCAGGGGCACCATGGAGAGCTCCGCCCGGCCCCGCCGCGGAGCCACTTCGTGGGGCGCGGGGCCGGGAGGGGCGCGGGGGTCTCGCACCAGGCGCGCGGGGCTGGGGAAGGAGCCCCCGCCCCACCCCGGGGTGGGGAGGAAGAAGGAGTTGTGTCCCAAGAAGCCGGGACACAGGTCAGTGCAGCTTCCCGCCCGCAGGGAATTCAGCCAAGCGCTGCTCGGCGCCGGGAGCTGAACAAGAGGACAAAGGAGGGAGGCAGGAGCTGGGACTGCCTTGGATACGGCGGCAGCAGCTGCCCCCTCCCCGTGCCTGGCGCCCCTCCAAGCTGCCGCAGCCCTTCTGTTAGACACAAACCCTGCAAATCGTCTGTAGGGCAATAGGTCCTGCCAGAGGTGGCGATTTGCCTTAGCAGAAGGGTCGGTACGACTGTACTAAATGGCGAGGCTGGTCATCCGTCCTGACTATTCTGTATCCAATGAACTGAACTGATGAAAGAAGCTAAGCCGTTCTGCTCTCCTTTTTACCAGATGCCAACTTCATCCTTTTTCCTCCACTTCATCGTTACACCAGTGCAAGCTGGCTGTAGGACTGCACTGTAGTTAAGATCACAGAAATGCACTTGGTTTAAAACAACAAGTTCAAACAAAAAAAAAAGTCCCCAAAAAACCCAAACAGAAACATCTCAGGACTTGGCATCACAGCTGCCAACAAACCCAGTCAGATCTATCAAACATCTAAACGTATCCATATAACCATATTTAAACAAAAGCAATATATCTGGAGAGTTGCTGCTTTGCAATAATGCAGCTTTTACACGTCAGCTGGACTGCACTGTGCTAACTATTTCACCGAATAAATCAGGAATTTAAAAAATAAAAACCATTCAGAGGTCAGTTTCCAACAAGGTCTTGCTTCTTGCCTCATTGAGGGCCAAATGAAAAGGATAACCTTGAGCATGAAAAGCAGTTTGGCTCAAGGAAAAATACATTAAAATTGATGGGTTACACAAGAGCTCGGTTTGACCTTGCTTTTTTATTGCATGGCTGGTATATGCAGTGAGAGCACGGGATAGGAAGGGCAGTGAGTAAACGCTGCTCCTGTTGACTTAGCAAAAAGTACATCTGCTGGAACAAGGAGCAAGGGAAATTACTTCAGTTTTCCTATTTAGAATGGAGAGAAACTCAGTGATAAATGCAGTTTGAATGTCTGACAGCATAAAACAGCAGAGATTCTCAAATAAATTAATTTCTTCCTATTTTTCCAAATACGAAGGGAGCCTTAGTCAGGATTCACCCCTTCACCTCACCTGAAATGCAGTTGCAAGAAAAATGTGTCTTAATTCTTTCAATGGCTCACTTCTCTCATGAGACATCAGGCAACATCTCTCTTCTCCTGGGGTATGAAGTAACAAGGGCTGATGCAGTCAGAACTCTGGTTGAGGAAAAGCATAGCATAATTTTATTTTGTTATGATGTTGTGCAAGGAGGAGACACCATCAGCTTCTAGGCAGCATATCTAGTGCCCTGCATGCTGAAATAGTTACAGTCGTATCACCTGAAGAAAAGATTCATACAGATGAAAATCAAGCTGGTTTCTCTTGCCCAAAAACGCATCAGGATGATGTGATAAATGGTGTTATGTCTCCCTACAAACCACAGCTCCTTAAAACATTAAAAATAATGATCTGAATTAGTTTTTTATAACAGAAGCTAGAATGAGAAGTTAGCTAGCACAGTTACCCTGGGGTGCTATTGTTGCAATTTTTCCACCATATTCCATCTCACCTCATTAAAATGAAGAACATGTGCCTTGGTTATTAGGACAATACCAAAGCCTACAGAACTCTACTTAAGCCCTGTAGCTTGACATTGAAGGTTTTTCATGTTGCATCGTCTCTAAATCTGCTAGAAACTCTGGAAGGGGCATGCATATTCCCCCAATTTACCTCATGGTGAAAGCAAAGCTGATTGATTCAGTGGTCTCATGTTTGAGGAATCAAACTACTTCTGCTAGTGCCACAATTAGCATTAGTATGATAGGAACATAGGCAGACAATTAGCAGAAACGTGGCCCAGCAGGGAGAAGTCAGTGTGCCTTTGGAATCCTGACAGTTTCCCCACAAATGCCAGACAAACAGAAGTATTTCTGAAAAGAAGTCACATTCTACTTCATGTTCAGCTTTGCCACCAAGTGGCCATTTAATTCCACACATTTAAATACCTAATTAAAAAAAAAAAAAAAGCCCAGTTCCTATTCTGTCTGGATATTCCAAACCATTAGCTAGTAGCTAGCACTGGTCTGCTTTCTGAACAACTGCTTTCATAATGGAGAAACAACACAGCAAAAGAAGCACATGGAATAATCAAGCCAATCCATCTTATTCTGATCATGGGGTATGGAGTCATTTGGAGTGCAGATGGTCCGATCTTCCTCCTGCTCCACCTCAAAGCAGTAACATAACACACTGAAGCTGCCTGCAAAAGATATTTAAACAAAAAGGTGCTGTGCTAAAACCTGGACCTTTCTGACACCTCCCCTGACCTAGTACTGCAAGGTGCAGTAGCAATTATATTTAAGCAAGCTGCTGCCTGACAACAAGGGCTGTTTATTGAAGTTTAGACAGAAGTCAAACATAAAAACGACTATGTGAAATTCTTTAACCATCTTATGCAGGAGGTCAGATGATCAGAACAGTCCCTTCTGACGCTAACAGTGACATATCTTTTAAACTGGCACAATGCAATGTCCCAGAATCATCTCATTACCCAACAAGGACTTTTTGATAACTCTAAGAAGGAAATTGAATCACCGGAGGGAGAGATATATTCCAGATCCCAAGAGAAAGATGCATAGAGCAAATCTTGCAGAGTTAAACCAGGTCTGAAAGGAGAAGACATGCAATAAGCAGGAGAATAAGATGAGGAAAACAAAACTTTTAAGAAGTTGTTCCATTTCATTGACTGCCACTAGTGACTGCTTAAAACTGTCCTTTCTGAATTGCCAGAAATGGTATTGTGGTTGCTCTAAACTGTGAAACTGCCTCAGAACAAGACATTTTATTTTAAATACATTTTTACGTACTTCTGTTCTGAGTCTCAATATGAATACTTTAAAATTTTCTTTTAAGAGGACACAAGACTTCCCTACTGTCCCAAGCCAGTTTTTTATAATAGCAAACCTTATTATCCATAACACGAGGGCATCATTCAGAAAAGCTGAAATCTTAGTCTTAAGCCATTTTCTCCAGCATCGTGAAATCAGTATCACTGCAATATCCTAGCAGCTAATGTCACCTGTGCTGAGAAGCTGCACTGACTTAAAAAGAAAACTGAAGAAAATTATTAGATAGTTCTCAGTATAAATTATAAGTTAATTAACTATTACAGTTCTATACTTTTATAATCCCTTACTGCACAAACCTCCTTCTTTCCCCAGTAACACTTATGAACAGACTGTGGAAGTACAGACTACTAGTTAAAAGGCTAGTCAAGGCCACAGTCACCCCATGCACCATATCACAACTGTAAAAATTAGGCTAAGGCAACTGAGCCTGTGTGCCATTTAGCCTGACTCTAGAATTTTAGGCAATTTTTTCATACAAAAAAAATCTACCAGCCACATCTCTAATTTAAATCTCACACCTCTGGAGTGATGGCACCTCAAACTCTTCTTTAGGTTCCTCAAAACATTGGTGACTTGCTCTGCTTAGAGCATTCCTTCCCCTGCCTTTATTATCTAGTTCAAACTTTTCCTTCCTTAGGCTTAAGTGATTGCTTTCTCTCTCTTACCATCTGAGACCAAGCAATTCCCTCTCTTCATTTATCTTACTACCTTGATGATATTAATAGACTATGATCCAGTCACCTCTACTCACTCTAAAAATTGAGTTCACTCAGCTTTTTGCTGCCCTCCTTTGTGTTCTCTCATTTTCTCAGAGCCTCCACATGCAAGAGACCTAACTGACAAAAGTATTCAAGGTAAGCAGGTCTACATATAGGGCCTTATTGAAAACCAGCAATCTTGTTGCTCTGTAACAGGAACCATGATGTAAAACTGTTTTTTTTAAAAAAACTTTGACAATGCAAAGCTTATTTTATTATTTTTTTTTACTTCGATGATGCATGCTGATCCATGAACATGATGTCCTACAGATGAGAGGAATCCATTAGGTAATTTTACAGAAAACTAGAGTGCAGGGAAGTAAAAACAAACCCATAAAGGCAGAGTTATCATGAGTCAGTTGCTGAAGAGTGCATGCAGTCTTTATCACAAACACATCTGGGCATTATTACCAGATAGCAGAAGTGCAACTATGCTTCCAATTTAATCCTCTTTTACCAAGCTACTGAGATCAAACACCATTAAGTATTAACAAGAATTAACTGTTCCATTGGAACTGGATTGACTCATAACAGGGCAAACCTGAGGTTGTAACTAATAGTTAAATGAGTGCAGAAAAGAATATCCCAAAATAATGCCACATAAGAATTTTGAGGCTTTTTTACTATGTATGTTGACCCAGCAAATTACATGCAATAAGAAAATTATAAAACCACTGGAGAGAGGTGGGCTTCTCCCCCTCCCCCCTATAAACTATGAGAAGTTTTATTTTCTGGTCTGTACCATCTCAGCTTTTCCTATTAATTACATCCTTTTGTTCAAATCAGTAGTTTATACTGAAAAATCAGTTGAGACTCCCACACATATTCCCTGCACTCACTCTTTAGATATCATAAACATCAGGTGTCACAAACACCTGACTGTAATATCTGCTATATTAAATAGCTTGATTAAGCCTTGAAGTGCAGTGAAGCAACATCAGTCTACGGTGCTAAAATGGTTCTTCAACATCAACTGAGCCTGGAGAAACTAACTGAACTACTAAAGCAAGTGATGAACAGTTAATATATAGTCATGAATAGTATGCAATTTCTTCTTTAATGTACTTAAAAATACATACCTGATTTCTAAAATTTTGTAGCTTTTTGTTGACTTGACTTTGATTGACATATTTTATATTTATTAAAAAAGTCAGTCTGAACTTCTAAAAAAAGCTGAAGTTTAGAATGCTGTGTTGGAACTGCAGGAATTTGAAAACACATTATTTTCAAGCATTAAACATGTAGCTAGCTCCACAACCAGTTGCTCAGCTACAATTTACTCTTCACATAGGTATTGCATGTTAACATGCTCATGCTTTACTATGCTTTAAGCTATCTCAGACAACCTTAAAATAGTTTGATTTTTTTTTTTTTTAATTAGCAAGAGTTCTATGCTTGGAACTCCCTCAAGTGACACTCACGTAACAATTAACTGGTATAAATTTTGAGTAAAAAAATCTGGAATGACAGACAGACTGCCATCAAAATCACTTTGCCTGAGTAGTAAAAAGTAAGACTAAAATTAAACAATATGGAATGATTCTTAGATTTATTACTAAAGCGCAGCTTGGCTGTACTCATTTTCGTCATGTATTAATGTTTAAAATTATTTTGTTTACTGATATATACACACTTACAGCTTCTGAAGCCTATGATTCACTGTTTAATCACCTGGGACTGGGCCATCCCAAACTCAAGATAATCATCCTTCAATAAACTTAACGTAAGTTAGTTTACAAACTAACACTTGAACTTTTTATTCTTGAGTATATTCAGTGCTTATGCACTCAAGAATGAATGCTAAAGCAATTCTATTGATGCCAATAAGCTAGTTAAGGTTTTGTCAGTTGAACTAATCCATTTGCATCTACTTCCCCCAATATCCTAGCAAAACATAGTGTTCTGAAGTGTTGTATAGCTGGTCTTAGTTGTTAATTTTCCATTAACCAAAGGAAAAACATTCCCAAGTTACACTTTTTTTGGTTTAAAAAGGTAAAAAAAAAATATTTCAATGAATGAGAAGAGTGATGCAGGTAGAAAATTATTTCAGTAGTATGAGAGGATAATAAAATTATCTAACGTGCTTTTTCTAAAGCGATTTCTGAAACTTTAAAGGCAACTTTAAAGGTAAAAGTGAGTTAGAAGTTGTAGAAGAACTAGCATAAAAGGAGTATTACAGGTATCTAACTAGGCATGAGAAGGTTACAAGCTATGCAGTGACAACATGCTGGAGGCAGCAAGCACAGATGAATGAAAATGTCATACTTTTGCTTTTTGCCACCCATAGTGAGGAAAAGGAGACAACACAGTAATAAGAGACTCCAGAACATCTAACTTAAGCAAGGTATTTGTCAAGCCCAAGCACATTTTTATCTTTGCCCCAGCTGGCATAGACACTAACTTAACCTAGACTGTTTGCCCAACATCTGTCTATTTATACATACAGCAGTGGCATGTAAGTGTTTCTGCTCAGTTTTGCTTACCATGGCATGAACATTATTAAAGATTCCTACAAAGAACACTGCTTGCTCTCTACATCAGCCAGTCTTCACTCTGCAAAAGCTTCAGTGGCAAACTGGGGCTGAGGACCCCCTTGGTCCAGGAGTCTATGCACTGAAAGAAGGAAAGAAAATTCCATCTTGCATGTTCTTTGGAAAGACAGACACATTTAAGTGAGATGTAACGCACAAATTTTCTTTCATTATGTCTTTTTCACCTATCTACCTGTTCCTTCCTATTCCAATCCACTCCTTTGCTCATCTTTTCCTTCTCCCCACACACCTACCCTGGCCTTCTCCCCACAACATTAAATGCAAAATGTGTGTGACTGCCAGTTATCTGGCATCCTGCCTGCACTGTACACATCCTACCCAGTTCAACCATCACTGGTAAGCCAATTTCAGCAATCTTAGCAATCACAGAAAATATCAGTAAGATAGTTCCTTCCCTTTTCCCAAATTACCAGCATTTTAATGTGTATGCAGCAGCCTTTGTCTAGGAAGGACCAGGCACTTACCTTGCACTTTTCTAGCTCACTTCTCTAAAGCAGAGTGCATTCTGGTTGACTCATTACTGATGTACACTCCAGCACACACTCCATTTGAAGAAATTTGCTCCTCAGCAGGTCTAAGTATGGTTTCCATAAACAGTGTGCACAAACTCCATTGCCGTCAAGAAACAGAACTGCACTATGTAGTTCCTTTTCCATATACAGAATTATTACATTTACACAAAATTGCTACTGCTAGAACACCAAGTTACTTTTCCTTTTATTATTGCTCTTTTTTGCCCCCTACACAGCCAGATCTAAATATATTACACACAAAATGAGAGATGGTACCTTTCTAGGGTGTAAATAGCCAATAAGCATCAAAGAGCCTTGCAACTAAGCAGTTAGCCAAATGAGTTACAAGGTAAATATTAATTTACAAACCTCAGTAAGACTTGCAGAAACACGCTACAGATGTAGTAAAGGTATTTTGCCAGCTTCAAGTTTTCTCCAATGTTTAATTTATTGCTGAAACTACTTCAGTTATCTTCTATTCGTAGATACTAACATACTGCTTGGTATGGAGATATTTCAGGTCATGTGCCAGCTTTTCCTTTTCAGGCCTCTGGATGAATTAATTTAATAGTAAGTAACTGATATACAGAGGACATTTACAAATCTGTTTTGAAACCTGACAGAACTATGATGATGAATAAAAACAACAGCTCCCTTTATAAAGAAAAACTGAATGCCGCCAATTATTAGGTTGAGTTGTATCAATTCACAGTTATTTTCCAGAGCTTTATGGAAGTGTACTTCCTCCTTCCTGGTAGCTAGGATTAAAATAAAACAATAAAAAAATAATCTAAGCATGCACATTTTCTTTATTTGAAAATGTTTCATATTCTTGAAGAGATGACATTGTACTTTATTCCGGTAGATTATTCTTTTACATAATTGAGTTCAAGACTACTTAAGTCTCACTCTGAAATCTGAGTTTCTTAGAGCTGTAGTCAAGAAAAGCATCAAATACTTATCAATGTCCTCATTTGCATCCTGTGGCTATTGTAACTTTCTCCAGCTGCTGCAGGTAACAAAAAGCTGAAAACAAACAGGCTGATTCTGCCCAGATTCCCTTTCCTCCAGTAGTATCTTTCTACCAATGAGAGGGAGAAAGAACTGCAACAGGAATGTTTTTGTCCAAATATCCTCCTCTGCATTGCAGTAATTTCCTAAAATTGTAATTCCTATGGCTAGAAAATTAGCAGTCGGCTATGGCATGTTCACGTGCAGCCAGAGAGAGTAACAACTCCTTATCTGTTGGGAAACTTTAAATAACACTCCATTGTTTTACATGTAGAACATCAGTAAAATGAGCACTGTTGAACATTTCACATTATTGAACTGTCAAATCCATTACGTGAAAAAGTCAAAAGCTGGTAGGGTTTTTTTGGAATGGAGAGGTGGAAGAAGAGTGTGCTTTGCTCTGGTCACCAGAGCTAGTGGGGGCAGTTAACTACAAAGTGTGCAACATAATCCCAAATGCAAAACAGTATTTAGCGTGATGTAGTTAGATGATACTCTAACAATAACAGACCAAATAGCAATTATTTAGAAACAAGAAAACAAGAAATTACACTTATTAAAATGAATGAGACTCAATCTCAACCTAAATAGCAAGAACAGATGAAAATCCACCAGGCACTGAGGTGCAAAACATGAAATGAAAAGACCCTCAGCTACAGTAACAGTGAGAGCAGGTTACCAAGCAGTACCATGCACTAGAGGGCAGCCTACACATTTCACTGGCCGTAGAACCACCACAGCTGCAACCCCACTAAATTTAAGCACGGAACAACCCTCCACATTTTTAATCTACTCATAACCACTACACCTGAAAGCATGTGCAAGAGCAGGAGTACAACTCGTTAAAATGACACTTCTGACACCAGTAATTTCTAATGAGTTTTTTGGATAAGCATCCTATTTGCATATACTACCATCCTGCACACATTCTATAGTTTTACCTCCAACACAGAAGTCTCAAAATGCTTTTCAAAGGACATTACTGGCCATTACTGTTAGTGCCTAAGAACATTAATCAGCAGTTTCAGGCCAACTGCTGAGTAAAGCCAAATTAGAAAAGAAAGTTCATACACAGACAAGTAAATGGAACTATTTTCATATATTTATTTGAAAAATACTTAAAAAAGCAAGTATGTTTGACACTAAAATAGTTAAACTTATTCTGAGTTTACATTGGTGTAATTAAGCGTGCAGCATTAACAGTCTTTTCTGTGTGAAGCGTTGTTAGTTCGCCTTAAGGAAGTGGAGAAAATTCTGGTTTACAAATGAACAGTTGTCTCCCTGCCACTTCCTCAGCAGCAGCTAAAGCTGTGATCTCAGGCAAAGATCTCAGCACAATGAAAACTGGGGTTTGCGTTACTAACCGCCAAGCCTACCAAGTGCATATTTAGTGGAACCTGGAAGGTGGATCAGTTTTTTTCCCCTGGGAAGGAACAGGAGAGAGGAAGGAGAGGAAAAACAAAAGGATTGCTTTTTAATGTGAAGAATTAATCAAAGCTACATTTCATGAAAAACAGTCCTTAAAAACATCCTTGTGGCCATCTCCCTTCAAAACACGCACATACTTCTGAACTTACCCGTAAACCAATGCCCCTGGAGCATACCATTCCTATACCACTTTTTTGCTAGGAGAGGCCATGACTAGAATAGCCAAGATTACCCCTCCAGACTGCAGTTCAGTAGTGTCAGAAATGAAATACAGTGCAATTAGTTTCCACATACTGTATAGCTACATTTTAAAACAAGACTGGCACAGAGACTGCCTGAAAGAGTTTGCTGTCTCCATGTAATCCATGCTCTGGCAACAGCTACAGTCTGTTCACAGGGTGGTTTATGAGGGCACATGGAGTGGATGGGATCTCACCAGCCATTATTTCTCATGGTGCCAGCAGCTGCTGCTCGAGCCAGCATATTCCTGTGTGCCTCGGAAGCAGAAGTCCCATCCATCACATGAATTGGCAGCATTCGCCTTCTGCCAGGCTGAGGGGTGTAGCTGTTCTGTCGCCAGTCGTCTTCTGGGGGCATATCAACTCTCCTTGGACCCGGGGCCTTAATGCAAGAAGGGGGCACAGGACAACCTTGAGAGGCACCGGGATCCCAAGAAGGCTCATGTGTTATTCTTAAAGTGCTGTAGTCTGTGCTGGCTGGTAGCCTGCAACCAATGCCATAAGATTCATGTATTTGATGTTGCAAAGACTGCTGGAGGAAGCCTTCCTGCAAACTCCTGCCTGGCTGGCCAGCACGTTTTCCCCAGAGTGTTGTTCGTTTATCTGGTAACGTGGCTGTTTGCCTGGCAGGGTAGCTCGTGTTCAGCCAACGGCCAGAGACACTTGATGCTCCACCTCCTAACTGTGGATTATCAAGAGGCTTTTGCCCATGGAAGAGGGTGCCTTTGGGTGCACAAGGGAGACTCCCATAGCTCAGTGCCACACCTGGGTAGTCTTGACCTTGCAAAGCTTCACCCCTGTCAGGCACAACCAGAAGTTTCTGGATGGTGTTCTTCTGGTCTCCTGGGAATAAAAATAAATACATAAATAAATAAATAAATAAATAAATAAATAAATAAATAAATAAATAAATAAATAAATAAATAAATAAATAAATAAATAAATAAATAAATAAATAAATAAATAAATAAATAAATAAATAAATAAATAAATAAATAAATAAATAAATAAATAAATAAATAAATAAATAAATAAATAAATAAATAAATAAATAAATAAATAAAAGGGTTTCCTTAATTCTATTTTTTATTTAATCCTCTCAGAACTTTCAGCTGTGGCCAAAAGGTGACAGAAGAAAAACTAAATAACATCCGGTTACTGGTTGATGTTCAACTAAATTACAGCTAGCTGTACCTTTTCTAGCATTCACTTTCCTCACTGCATTTCTTCCTTATCCAACTATAGCTGCTTTCACAGACTTCAGATTTCTTTAATAGCCCTTTTGTTATCAAATAGGAGGAGCCTAACAAAGTAATTCAAGGCTGGTAGATCAAACCGGTTTTGATGGCTGTTATGAGGAAAACAACTCTCATGCAGGAATTGGTTATTTCTACTGGCACATTTACATGTCTGATTTACTGGAATGAGTAGCTTGTGGATAGTCCTCTCATCCATGACAACAATGTGGTGGGGCTCACTGCTACTTTTACAATACAGAAAATAACTCAAAAATATATTAATTTATATAAAGTCATCATAAGGTTTCCATAAAGATTATTCTCTTTTTCTTATGTCCACTTAGCACAGAATCACAGAACAACTCTAAAGGGCAGAGAATAAGGTGATTCATCCTTCCAGGTCTCTGGAGGAATGCAAACAGATGGTGAAACATCATTATGAAATACAAGATCTGAAGAGCTGCATTTCAGCAATATTTCTGACGACAAAGGAGGATGAAAAGTCCTGTGATTACCTGACAGGTTACGTGCCTTGCCCATCATGCTGGGCATCAGTACATCATGGGGTGGGTGCTGCACCTGGTTTGGATTGTGCTGGGGATCAAAGGAAAACACAGGAGGATCATGGGGGGAAGGAAGGGAAGTGGAGCTGGAAGAACGGTGGTTGGTGTCCACTGGCATTTTCCTCATACTTGGTGCTTCCTTTTATAAAATGAGAAGGCAGAAGAAAAGAACATAAAATGATGAGTAAACAAAGAGCAGGGTTGAATCAAGCAAAGATGGCGTTGACCGAGGAAAGGGATTAGTCACTGAAACAAAAGCATGCATCTATATGTGAAAAAGAAACACAAATAAAAACTGCATCAATGCAATAAGACTCTCACAGCACTGGTGGGTTACTTCGGAGGATCATTTGACTGGAAATATACCAAGGAGAAAAGCCAAAACAAACACAACCACGCATGGGAGGTTTGATTCACAAACTGAATCCACAGAGCAATGACAGGCCAGTCAGCATTGGAACTACCATGCTACACAAGCCATGAAATAAAAAGGGTATTCCTGATCCTTCCTATTTTCTAGCAGGCTTTACTGAAAGCTCTGGTTCCAGACTATAACCATATTTTTCCATTGCAGCTGGAGTACTTGCCAGTGCTGTACCTCTTCCCTCTATTAGGAAGTACCTACCCCAAAGCAGGGATGGCTGAATAGCACAATAACAAACCATCACAGACTTCAGCCCAGTGAATAACTTGAAGAGTGGTGACAGCCATACTATCAGCTGCTTCTGCTGTGAGGATATAAGCCTTCAGCAGAGAGAAGGGTCTTGGATAGCCAGAGGTTTTTAATTGCTTCTGCCAGCACTTCAAAGTATGCATTAAAGCCCTCAACTAAAGCAGGCTGAGAAGCAAACATTCAGAAGTTGATGTATTCTTAGTTTATTGTCCACAGCAGAAAAACAGAATCAGATCAATCAGTCTAAACAACTCATTTTGCAACTGAGACTCTTCTACTCTTATTAAGCAGTTGGTTTCAAATCAAAACTTAATCACAGTTTACAATAACTTCAATTAAAGCTGAACTTTCATGTAAGTTTCCTGACTGGGAGTTTTAACATGCACCTAAATCTACTTAAGAGATATAACATGGGAAAAATCAATCTCCCTCTTTTTAGTTGCTTTCTGTATGTAACTGGCTGCACATTATGCACCAAGTCTTTACTTGTCTCCTCTTTATGCTTACTTTTACTCTCTAAAAATGCTACTTGCTGAATATACCCACAAAAAAGCAGTAACTTCACATGATTAGTGGGATCTTTTTAAAATTCCAGGTGTATGAGAAGCTTTCTTGAAAATAATCTAAGTCAACTGAAAAAAATGTTTATACTGGATGTCTTCGAATACTGACAACATTAGCTCACGTGCTTACCAGCTCCAGCAGGTACTACTCTGCAATGATTCCTGAAGGTGGTTTTATTACTTAAATTAAAGCTCATTCTTCTTCCAAAAAGAAAACAAAAATTCAAAATGACAAGCTTTCATCATGGCTTATTATTCTTGTTTGTTAACTACTAAATGCAGACAGAGAAAACAGCATCCTTACACAAAATGATGGCTCTTTGGAAAGCTGCACATCATTCTACTTACAAAACTGTGAGAAGAGACCAAGGTCTCTTCTCTATTTGAGATGACTGTCCCACTGAGACTGCGAGCAATACGACGGAAATTCTCTGCACTGTATATTTCCTCCTCTTCTGGTTCCCTGCTATGTTCTCTGGTATATGTGACCTGCAGATAGTATCACACATTTCAGAAAAGGCTCTCCATAGTATCAATTTAGTTTAATAGCTATCAGGAAGAGATCAATATAAACCTAACACACTATCCTTCAATGAAACTCCCATGACCTTTTCCTTTTTGCAATCCTTCATTCAGATATTACTTTGAGAACTTAAAAGGGTCTGTTTGGATCTGGTGATTGAAAATACTATTCCTTATAGGCTTGATTTCTTTAGTAAATATATACTGATTTATTTGTCTAAGGGAGATTAATTCTTTTACAAATATCTAGACCCAGGACAAAGTCCTTGCTGGGACAAATCTACCTAGAGGACCGACTGCTGCTACAGGCATCACTGCCCTGTAGAAATAAACATGGCTGCAGCTCAGAACCATCCTATGATAAAGTACTACAATCTTCTCATAACCAAAAAACCCCTAGGATTATTTAAGGAGTGCTGGAAGCTTGTTAATCTTCTGCTAGTAAGCAAAATGTTTATTCCTTCTTTCTTCTCCTCTCTTCTAAATAAACAGGAATATTTAAGCTCCCTTTAATGAGTATGGAATTACTATAGGAAATGTTTCCCCTCAAAAATATCTGTATATTTTCATGTACAGGCACTGATATGTAACTGCCAGTTATTTAAACAGTTTTTCCCCAGCAAAAAAGAAAAAGCATCTTCTCCCACTCTGAGGTGACCAACTGTAGCAGATACTGAATTATCCTCTCCTCTAAAATATATAGTGGCATAAAGGAAAAAGTCTGTGCCTCTGCAAGTGATTAACATCAAGAAGCAGTTACCATAAGTTATGATTTAAGGCAGTTCATGTCAATATATTCAAAGAGACTAGATCTTAAAAGTTTTCAGGGATATGTTCCTCAAAGTCAGAATTGAGATAATTTGATTGAATACAAACTGCATGTAGTATGAGTTACAAATTTTTTAGTTAATTAATCCTGAGCTAGACTGCACTTAAAATTCTCTGTAACTTAAGTATTCACGACCTCAGTAACTTTTCCATAACATATTCCACTTCTCCCATTGTAAATTATTTTATTTGCACAGGTCAGGCCCTTCCCCCTTTAGCACATCCTAAGTAACAAGATGTCACCTTGGAGACAGAAGAGACAGTGGATCCACACAGACTGCGCTCGATCTCTGCTGTTGGGGTTTTCGAGAGGCCCATGCCAGCTGTAGCATGTGGCTTCCTCACATCCGGAATCACAGAGACTGGGAAGGAAAATGCCACAGTTAAATTCAAAGCTTGACTGCATGTTATGGCACATTTCTGACTATCTTAGGTCTGACACCAGCGAGGACAGACAGACAGCCTATATACACAGAACAAGAATTCATCAGAGATCCTTTGAACATGAATAGATAAGCTAGCGCCCAACCTTTGATGGGGAGACAGTCTGTCAGGACATTCACAAGCCTGCTTCACTTGCCCTTTTCCAGGCTTCTGGGGAGCAGTTAATTGAATTATTTAAGACTCAGCTGCACATCAACACTCATTTGCTACAGATATGATAGGGGGGCTAAAGGGACAGAAAAATCAGCTATCAAAAGCAAGGTACCTAAAGTTACATGAGATAAACCAAATTCATCAGCTTTAAGTGAATGAATAGGTGCTAGAAGTGAGAAAGAGATGTCCTAGACCTACTCAGGTGATTTCATCCAGTTCATCACAGTAGATGCACTGGTTCCAACTATTTGTTTTTATACAGAATTTGTAGAACTTCAGAAGAAACATCTGAAAGTCACAGCAAACCATAAGTAAAGATGTGAGCGACCTGATCTGGTGGGAAGTGTCCCTACCCATGCAGGGGGGTTGGAACTAGATGATCTTTAAGGTCCCTTCCAACTCAAACCATTCTATCACTTTAGAAGAATATCCATGTCTCATATAAAATAGGCAATAAAAGTGTTAGCATAAGAAACAGGACATTTTATGGCTGAACTCTGAAGTTCTGGCTAATACTATATATTTATCCTGTTAGATTTCCAGAAAGAGCTTCCAAAATCAGTAAGCTAAGCAGAAGCACGTAAGATCTTCTGATTAAATAAGCCCATGCAAGAGAGCGTCTGCAAGGTTGAGAGATCAGATCTTGCCTAATTCTGAAAGAAAACAAAGGACAACACATGGAAAATAGCCACCTTCAGATGTGTCACCTGGTCTGCCAGTGGACTGCAAGACAAGAGAGTTTCATAGAAAACCTGTTCAAAGCCAGGCTTGATTTGTCAGGAATGATGAAGGCTCCACCTCCATGGGTGCAGGGCATTGGAAAACCTGTCTCGTGTATCTATTGCAATATCTATTCATCTATCTCACTTTGGTTCTCATCAAGTTTTAGGCTGTGCTGTATTTAACCAGAAAATTGGTAGCTCTAATGCTCTGGTATGGATAATAAATACATTTGCTTTACTTGTACTAAGTAAGAATCAAGGTTGACCTATCTCAGGCAGGAGATGAGATCAGCTTAAGTGGAACCAGACTGCTATCATCAGACTCTAATGAGTGTCTCCAGCAACAGGATCTGTTGGCTCCAACTAACCCACAACGTCTCAAGGATCTTTACACAGATTGTGTACCCCTAGTGCTGTTTTAACAAGTAATTTTCCACAAGTTACAGCAAAAAGCAAGTTCAACTCTCATAGATGTGGAAACACTTTTAGAAGTTATCCCCCTCAACCAGGTACAGACCAAATTCTCAAAGACAACACAATCAGTTAAAATTCACAAATGTGGAGAACATTAACTTCAGGCACAGAAACAGTTTAATCAAATCCAGAGGTGATGCAGGACTTTAAAAGAGCAATTTCAGCAGCCTGACCCAAAAAGCTAGCTCCCTACTTAAAAACAGGATCAGTAATTCTATGTCACTCTTAACTCTCTTTCTGCCATGATCAACAGCTACTCTGCAGCCTGCCCAGGCAGTGCTATCACACTGCTTCTCTACATATATAGGTAGAAAGTTTTCAGAAACCATAACCTGAATCCTTCTGCATCTGTGCACAAATTCATTCTCATTTAACTAAATCAACTGAAAAACATACCTTCGCCTATATTGGAGCACATAGGCAGGTCAACCAAGAAAAATAGCTGCATCATTCTTACCTGATTGGTCAAATGGATACCTAGCACTGTCTTGTCTTCCCAAGAAAGGCCTAGTGGCCTGACATGCCTGCAGACTAGTCTGATAGAGGGATTCCAGTTCTGAGAGCTCCTGTTCTGTGTCTTGATTCCACTGTGGATGCAGATGTACTGGGATCCTGCTCAAGTCATCTCCAACTGCTCTCTGATCAGAAAGGGGTGGACTCCTCCCAGGCACAGGAAGCCATTCAGTATTCTTTTTAGCCTTCTGAGAACTGTAATACCTAGTAACATTATCCACCCAACAGTCCACAGGCATAGAGGCAACCATGCTACTAGTAGCTCCATCATCCACCTGTTTCATTCCGCCATCACGACAGTGCCTTTCCAGGAAGGGTGCAGGATCAGCTATATTCTGTCCACCTCTTCTACACAGCTCTTCACCGTGAGAACAAACACTCTTAGAAGTAACACGTTGAGCACTAAAACCCTCCAAAGAAACTACCCCATCCCTAATATCCACAGTTGAGTGCAATGTTTCAGAAGACTGGTTTTTGTTCTCTTGGTTTTGATGGATTACCTGTCTGTAACCAGAGGATGAAGAATTGATGAAAGATTTTTGTGTTAACTTTGGAGACTTCTCATCCTGACACACTGCAGCAATCCAGCCTTTTTCATGAGTACCTTTTCTCTGGGAGACTGCATGCATTTTCTGAAACTGCTCTGCCAAGGAGCGAACATGTCCCTTTGTACTAAAAGCCTCAGATTTGCAACCTTCTGCTGGGCCATATTCATCCTGTGAGGCTAGTAAAATCTCCTGGCTGTTTGCTCTGGAGTACTTATTTGTTTTCTGCAAAGGATCCAAGGAGCACTGCTGTGTAAGGGATGAAGTTGCAGGGGTCACTGCATGATAGGTCCCTAAACAATCAATGCTGGGCCGCACCGGAGAGCTTGCAAGTTTGGAACAAGGAGTGTGCTGGCTGTCCTTTTCAGGAGATGCTGGTTGTGGTGGATGTGGACAAGGAAACAGTGTAGGCAAAGACTCAGAGTTTACTGTGTTAGCCTTGGATTTATACTGAGGTGTGAGAATAGGAGTTACGTTATGAACCTCTTCTAACTTGCTGTTACTGCAACATTCCCTACAGTCTTTTGGCCCTGTGGCTGAAGTGTCAGCAAATTCCACACTATGGTGGGCATCACTGTCAGTTCTTGCAGACCTGTCTGCCAACCCTTGCCTATAGGAAAAAGAGGGAACTTGGTCATGGAAATCAGCAGAAGCAGACTGGCAGTTTGGAGAGATCCTGTTGGATGGATTGCTTTCAGAAGGGGGTAAGGAGGAAGACTCTGGATATAATGATGAGTGCAATTCATGGCAGGAAGCAGGTGGGTGGAAGAAAGAACTGGACCCAAATTCCACTTCTTTGTTGGGTTCCAGTGGTACCTCCTGGCTCAGCAGTACTTGGAGCGGGCCAGTCTGTTCACTAAAACACACAGAAGGGTAAATGATTAGCAGCAGTCATTGCTTCAGCTTATTCCTAGGATACAGAACTTGCACTAGGTGACATATATACACCTCAACACACTTTTCTTTGCTAACTGTATTCTGATGAAGTTTTTGCATTAATTCAGTAGATACATTCATGTTAGTCTTTTGCTTCTAACCCTGTTTTCATGCTACAACTGATCTACTGGATCCGTTTCATATTTTTAAGGGTATTTTGCTACTGTTAGGCTCTATATAAGGTATTCTTCTATAGCACCCTAAGCACATTAACCAGCAGACTGAGCATGTGGGTAAGGATAACTGTAAAAATAGTAAAACCAGCATTTTTATAAATTAAAACATCTGTTTTAACACTTTAGACATTACCATTTTAGATATTTTTTGAAAATACTTTGGACAGATTCATGATCTGAACTCGACCTGACAGTATTTCCATAAGGTCTCCTCTCTCCAGGCCACTTAATGAAGAATGACTTGACAGATGGAAGGAACAGGTTGAAATTTCTCATCTTTGTATTCTGATCTTTGAGATATCTATTCAACACATTAAATAAAGTTCAAGCTAAATATATAATTATTTTGCAATAATTCGTATTCTAAGCATCATGTCTAAAAAATACTTTGTATCCTTTTATGTACCGATGCAAGACAATTGTATCCTTGGGTTATACATGTCCTTGGCATTTTTCTGCATTTAGTTACCATTTTAATATGCAGACAGAAAAAACAGTACCAAGTCCACCTGCCTGCAAGAAAGGCTACAAACAGCTCCAACAGAGAACTTAAGGAAACAGTAACATCATTGTTTAGTTTCCTCCCTGAGGTACCTAGAGTGAAAGTTATGATGAAGAGCTAGATAACTTGTGTAGCAGAATAATCTTGTCTGAGTAATGGCAAACTTCGTGCTGTCTACAACATTATTGATATCAAAGCAAGAGTACAGAACTCTGGCTCTGAAGAGATTCTTTTCATTGGCTGCAATATAAATATTTGCTTGGATATAACTTTTTTGCAGAAGTAATTTTCACAGAGCAACAGTGAGAAGATTCAGTGTTAATAAAACTAGTTTTAAAAGTGCCTTTTTTTCATTTTCTTAGAATCTGCCAAAATGCGTAATTGTGGCTCTGCACTTCTCCTGTAAAAGAGTATAATGGACCCCTGATTGACAAAAAGATCAGCCCTCGTTACATATAATTCAGCTACTCCAGGAAAAGAAAAGAACATTATGAACTACAGCCTGACAGGTGTGCAAATTAACTGAGTTTTAGTATATAGCTGTATGTGGCATTTCAGAAAAAGGAAAAGGGATTCTCATCTGGGATTTCATCTAAGCTTCTAATAATACAACATGTAAGAAACGGGAGAGGGAAGAAAAGTAACAGTTCAAGAAACGGCCTAGAAATTGGACATGGATGGTCTAGTACTAGGACGAAATGGCATGGGAAGAAAAAGGATTAAGATGCATGCTAAAGTGGGTAGGAAGAAAGGATCAATTACAGCAGAGAGTTAATTATGCTATAGTTAAAGTCAGTATGGAAGAAAGAATTATGAAGAGACACTGAAGAGGCTGGTAAGCCAGGCTACAGGATGCTGGGGAGCACAGAAAGTAAATGAAGAATGATATAGGGAGTGTTCAAAGTCACAGGATCAGGGTCTGGATCCAAGAGTTGTACCAGTGCACCACTAGAGAAGTGGACTAGAAAGATCAGTGTATTTGACACATGTGTCAAACTACACAGCACTAAAACACACTGGTTGCTGTTCCCAACACAAAAGCAACTATAGCAAGATTTTTACTGTAGTACATTCTTTCACTGACTTAGTCCTGAAACTGCTCCTGATTATAAACAGCTGCACATTTAATCCTAAGACACAGCCCCTTTCTACCAGGTCATTGTCTATTGTATTCTTTCCCTGGAAGCATAAAAGATTAATGCTGCCAGGCACTGACTGCTACAATTCTCTGTCACAGATCACAATTTAAACACATACACATTGAACTATTCTACAAAGGCTAGGAGGGGGAAAAGGTGTAGTTGACCATCTTATAGGATTTAACCTAAAGAAGAAAGGAACAGGGAGTAACACTGTAGGGTATGGACTATCTAAGGGAATATATTTAGTTGGCTATTCCTTTCCAGACTGCACTGCTAACAGATGCAGCTCAGATCTGGGTCTAGGTGATAGACTTGGACTACCTTGTAGACTGGGCCATGGTGCCGCCCTGTGGTGGGTGGCAGGTTGGCGGCGGCAGCGGCTGCGATGGCTGTTGGTGCTGCATGCGATCCTGGAGGCTCCGGGCTTTTCGGATACTGATTTGCAGCTTCTTATCGACTATGGCTCTGCTGTGAGTGCTAGCGCTGGCATCATGCATGGCAAGTCTTAGTTTAGCTAAAATGCAAAAGAAAACATAGCAGAAAACAAACAGAAAAAAGGAATAAAATTGAAAAGGAAAAAAAAAAATAAAAAAAGATGCAGCAAGAACATAAAACATGGACCATGCAAATACTGCCACAAAAGAGTTCACAAGGATGCTACTGTTTCCAATAATGCACATTCAGCTTAGCAAGGTGTCCAAACATGTTAACTGAAACTAAACCAAAATAAAGTAAAAAAAAAAAAGTTATCCATGTTTTAGCCCAATTTCTCATCCCCTTCACACAGGCTCTTTCTTTCTTTCCAACCCTACCACACTGATGCTTCATTCTGTCATCTACTCTTCTCCTGTATCCTCCACAACTGGGACTCCCTTTGTGTGAAGGAATACCTGAGTGGGATTTGAGATTCCTTGTTGGAATGGAAGCTAACAGAGCTACCACAACAGCTGTATGCTGTGCCCCTTATTCTGCAGCCCAGAAGAGCCAGTATCTAAATGCAAAAATACACAAGAGCTACCCACTCTGTCTGCAGCCATTCTACACAGACAGAGGAAAACACAGGTGCAACAGCCAGCCATAATGGAAAAAGACTGAAAACAAAATGAAATCACACAGCACACATTTTCAAAAGTCACAATGCATTTAAGCACTTCAATGTCCTAATGTGCTTTTCTTCATGAAAGTCAAGTACAGCATAGCTCATTTCTGTTAATTCAGAGGACTCAAGTGTGGGCTACGATTTTTCCTCCTATGTTACACTCCCCATGAGTAACAGGGAAGCTTCATGCCCTTTGTAATTTGGCATGAGGATGGGGAAGAACTGTTAATTGAGTGGCAGGGGAAGTTACCAGCTAGGTGCTTCCTGAAACACACCATTTAGCACCAAAAAGGGCACATCAGCACCCCAATACTGTTGCTGCCATAGCGCTGGAGAGAACAATAAAAACAGATGCAAACATGAACAAAGAGAGATGATGAGGAATAGAACTAAACCCCCCAAAAGGGAATGCTTGTAAAAAGGAAAGACACTCTCCCTGCATTTCCCTAAAGACCAGCTGGATCCTCATATGACCATTCACCTGACCATTCACCATGCTTTGGTGTTCCAGACTGTTCTATTGTATTAGTAAACTGTCAAAAGCGCAATAGCTCAGGCGGTTAGTGTTACTTACATATCGCTTCGTTACAGAGCGCCAAAGCTGCAGCACAATCCCCCTTCTGCTCCTGATTCAGCGACTCTTCAAAGATTGAGTCTGCCTCCTGCATCGACTTCTCAAAGCCATCACTCCTCCCTGCAATGGGCAGCACCCTTCATTTTGGTTTCATTCATTGCAGAACCCTCACTTACCCTCATTCCATTTATGATTGCCAAATTCTTCCACATATAGGCTCGTGGAGGCTGCACATATCCCCGACCACACCACCTAACCTTGCCTAAGCAGAAATATAATTTGAGCACCCCAATATGCTTGAAGTGAACCAGATTTTTTCCCCCTCAAATTTAGTATTCTTGAGAGAGTTATGTTGGCTTATTATTTTATTTTCAGCAGTCTAAATCAGTACAAAAGATGTCACAGGCATACCACAGTCAGTTCAGATTACTTCTGTCAAGCAGGAATTAATTTAAGTATAGAATTAAATTTAAACCGAAGTATACCAAAGAAATATAGCAGGTCAGGGCTTCCCTTGTACATTAAGTCCCCTGCCAAAAATAATGTCTTGTCTTCAGATATCCAATTACTCTCATACAAAATAGAAAAAACCTGAAATAACTGAGATGTCTGGGGAACAAAATCGAGACTTTAGAGTAAGTGTAAAAGCCTTTATGAAATACATCTTCAAACATCTTCAATGCATACATTCAACTGCTGAAAGAGACACATGCAATATGAAAACCCAATGGCCTTGCCACTTTAGGAGGAAAAACACAGATGGAAGAAGATGACAAGAAAGGAGAAATTATCACCAATTCTTTTTGCAACAATTTAGGTAATAGTGTTGGAGAAAAAAAATGGATAAATCATCCTTGGACAAAAAAGAGAAATATGAAACATGGTGTCCTGGTATCAGAACATCCAATTATGGGAGGAGGAAATGTCCAAACAATCTGTTGTCACCTATTAGGTGCTTTGTAAGTCATGCACTAAAATGTACACATTGAAATGAGGCAGGGGAAAACAGGAAATAAAACTTGACTGTTTTGTTTGGGGGGAGTGTGGGGAGGTGTTTAATGGAATGTCTCTCTCTGGTAAAGAATACGAGTATCTTTATGAGAGAACAATAAACTATGTTTTCCCAACTTGTGTAACATGTGCTATATGCTACAGTATGACATGCTCTCCAAAACACTCGTGCACAGATGCAAAACAGAAATTCTCTTGCACCAGAAACCCCAGAGAACTCATATGAAAAGCAAGTACTGCAGAGAGAAGTGAGAGTTGTTACAGCAGTGAGCTAGTCAAGCAGCACATTCAGTTTCAAAATCGAGGCTACTGAGGCTTGTAATCAAGGTCAGTATACTAAAGTTAGCTTTCTTCGCATGCATGTAGCAGTTTACTTGAGGGGAAAATGAGTCACAAGTGTTCAGGAGTTCTGCGTACAAGCAAGCCTTCCAGGCAGTCAGGCAGTCTGTTAATGTTAAGCTATTACATCTCTGACTGGAGTGGGGAAAGACTTAAAAGGCAAAACAAACTTTCCCAGATCTCAAGTCAATGCCTGCAAACTCCTCAAACATGCTACAGAAGTCTTCTTTTATGAAGTATTATTCTAGTTTACTTTAACAAGGAAAATCTAAGCAATTTCTGCTTAGGCCTGTTAATATAACAAGAGATCAAAGAAGAATAATGTCTTAGAAAATATGCTATTTTCTTTCAGGCAGGAGAAGCAGAGAAGACAACATAATTGAACTCAACAATAGAGGTTTACTTTTCAATTTTTACATCACTGGCATTTATGTTACAAAAGTAAATACTAATAAAAAAATATATCCACCTACTCTGGTACATCAGAATTTTTCACCTGGTTACTGGCAGGCCACAGCAAGACTGTAAAGGCTAACTAAGCAGCTCACTGATGGTCAGAAAAATTATTTTAAAAAATCTGTGCAGACATTCTCACAGAGATTATATTTTTCAGCTGTCATTGGCACAGTGACATTCTGGCTGCTGAGCACTGGCTGTACTGTGCCCAGAGGTAGAATTGCTGTGGGGTGCCCCTCTCCCTCTCTGTCCTGTAGCAATAAGGCAGCACCTCAACTCTTATCTGCAACAGGTTTGAGCAAGCAGCATAGGGGTGCTAGGAGGCCTGGCAACAAAGAAGGCCACAGTGGGTTTGCCCTAATCATGCATGCATTCATGGGAGCAGAGCCCAGGCATTCACTACAGCTTCCTTGGCTCTTCTGGCTGACCCACCAACAACCCCCCACTTAAATGATCTACCTGTCTTCAGGCTTCACTCTCAACTGGGTCAATACACTTCAGCCCACCTTCTTTCTGACTCCCCTTATTGGCTGATGGAGACTTAGGGCTAAAAGGAAGGCACTACATGTGAATCCTGTCATCAAGTTCCCTCTGCTGCAGCTCCATCCAATTAAATCTCTTCCGCTGCCATCCCCTGCCAGAAACATGAGGAGTCATGGAAAAGACAAACTTAGCATTTGGTTTTTTTAATTTTCCTTTTTTCAATTATTTTCCCTTAAAAAAAAAAAAAAGTAAACTATATCCAACTCAGCTTTTCAATAAGATCCAGCTCAAATCTGCCACAGTACTTGCTGCCATGCCTGTGGTGTGGCTGCTCAACTGGGCAAGGAGAAAAAGTGGAAAGTACAAGTGCAGGAACAAGCAGAATTGCTTAGGAAAGTGATGCTACCAGAAACAATCAGAAACAAAACAACAGCCTAAATGAACACCCTATGCTGTGGATGGTCCAGATGTGTCTGACAGGCACAGACCTGCATGTTCCAAGATGTTAGTTGAAGCCTTTTAACTAAAGAGATAAATACTAGTAATGGTGCATATCACCATAAAAATGGAAAGGTGCAAATATATTAAAAACACCCCTGAATTACCTTTTTGTCTCATTTTAGAAAGAATTTGGTTAAAATACCAAACATTTTTTTTGCATCCTACAGGTTTGAAATTGATGGTCTTACAGTAACTGAAGGTACAAAATTGTAATAAAGGATGATATAAAGAGAGAGATTGACAATAGGAAATTAAGTTCAAAGGTTCGAAAAACTTCAGCACTACAACTGTGCAAAATACACTACACTCAAAGTTACCCTGATTCTGCAGTTCATCGAGATCCATGAACCTGCTGGGACGAGGATTAAAGCCCATTGCTGCCTCCATTTCCTTTTCTCTTTTTCTGCGTAGTTCTTGTTCATGTGCTCTCCTTGCCACTTCTTCTTGCAACTCATCCAGCTCACTCTTTAAGGGGGCAAACATCTCCCCACCTTGCAAAAAAACAACCAAACAAACCACAACCAAAAAGACAAACAAACAAAAAACCCAGAAACGTTTTTGATATCTCTTAAAATCTCTTTAAGAGATTTTGAAATCTCTTAAAGTATCCCTTAAAAGACAAAGTAATATTAATGGAGAACACAAATAATATTAGAAAACAACAGAGTGACCAAGCAAAGACCACAGAATTTCAGACCACAAATTTTGCTTTACTAAATATTACTTTTAAAACCCTGCCCAAGTAATTTGGTTTCCAGTTGCTTTTGCTGTGTCAGTGACTGGCAGAAATGCTGCAGTATTGCTTAAAGCTCCCCTGCAGCACAGCCCATCCCTGCATTCACTGACCCAAGAAAGAGGAAACAAAACACACAGAATGATTGGAAGAAATAACCCTAAGCTGATGCTGAAGTCTTGAGGCTTCTTACCGTGCCTGTAATTTGTAAATAATGCCATGTCAAATTAGCCAGATCACTAGGTTTAGTAAGTAAAATGGATTCCAAATGAGATGCTTTTCATCTAACTGCATAAGCAGATGAAAGTGAGAGGAAAATAAAGCATATCAATATCCTCTTTAACACAGCAGAAATCAATCAGTTGTCATTTTTACTTCAACTGTATTCAAAAAGTGCCTTCCCTCCTCACTTCCCCAGACATTCTTGAGAATAATGTACTTGCTCAGAGCAATACATAATCAGAATGCAATCTGCAGGAAAGATCAGCCCTAGCCCAAACAACTTTTAAATATCTATTCTAATTTCTACAGTTTTGAGTTCTGTATAGCATTGTGAGCTTGTTTTCAGGACTGGTAAATATTATTAGGTTATTAAGAATTATGCTTGGGAAGGTATTTTCCACTGAATGCAGAATACTGAGTTATGGAAAAAAACCAGGAAAAAGTTTTACTTTATCAGTTAAGTCAATACTCAAAAAAGATATCAGACCAACATAATTGAAATGAATATTCCAACAAAGTTTTTTGCAACCCCCTCCAGAAATTTTTTTAGTTATATCCCGTAAAACCATGTTATGTTTTCTCAATGTTTCTTTTCCTCATAAATTCACTGTGAAGATAAATATCCAGAAAGTAAAGAAAAACTCCAATAAAATATACCTTGCAAAACCATGGCTACCAAGGATGTGAATCTTACCATTCCCAATGGTGTGTGGGCTCTTGGCCCAGCTCCCAGTTGATGAAGTAGACTCTACTTCCAAGATGCTGCTACTGTGAGACTTTGGAATGTTACGCCAGGCAGGAATTAATCCACCCACTCGCTTCACATGAACATCCCTAAAGAAGAGAGTAATTTATTTTATCATTTTACTAATCTCTCCAAGATACATTTCTACTTTTTTTTTAATCATCACATAAATATTTACTTGTATTTAAAAAAAAAAATCTACCATAACAGAATCTTGGTAGAGATAGGCAAAGAGAAAGTTAACATGGAGGAGGACAATAATTCTGTTCTCAGGAGTATGCAATTCATATTAAAACCATGTCTGACAGCTGTTCTCAGCAGATTCTTACAGCTGAAAAATCTATTGTTCTGGCCATAAATGGTCTCAGTTTGTGATTGCCTGAAGCTTCCTAAGCCAAGAAGAGAAACACATTGTGCTGCCTATTTATTTTTGCCTATAAATATTGCAAGTGTCTTGCAAGATTTCAGTGAATCTCTCAAAATGAAAATGTCAAAGATTTCTGTACAAGACTATTGTCTTCTCATTTTGTAGAAGGCTCTTGTCAAGCAGTTGTTCAACTGAAACAAAAAGGTCTGTGAGCTGTTTTAAGGACAAGCACAAAGTTGGTATTTTGGGTGAATTTTTATATCATAGGCAAAGGGTATAACTATTTCAGATGCACCATTTTAGTCAACACTTCTCGTTCAACTGAAACCCATTTGTTTTTCTTCTCACTAGCAGTGAGCTATCAATATACTGACAAGAAAAGGAATCAAACTCACCCAGATAGCTCTTTGCTTCCTATTTCGCCCCTGCCTCAATAAACCTGTATTACAAGCTAGGAGAGCCATTTTGCATTTTTTAAACAATTATCTACACCATTATGTAACTAAAATAAAAAGAAAGTAAGACTTCAATCACTTCAAGAATAAGTTTGTCAAAATCTACCTGTGGGTGCTTGAGCTTTCAGACAAGGGCATGTCCAGACTAACTGGGCTGTTGCTGTTGCGTTCACTACTTTCGTAGCCAGACTCCATCCGCTGTATCAGATGAGGATGTTGATCCACCATTTGACGCTGGCTGCCCCGGCCTAGCACACCACGCTTGTACCTGACATTTGACTGGCTCGATCTTGTTTCTTGAACAGCATGTTCTTTCACCTCATTCTGAATTAGCTCTTTACCTGTCAAGTGAAAAGAACATAGATTGGTAGAAGATCCAAGCTTCAATAGCAGCAAATCATCTGTTAGCTTTTCAATCATGCTTAAAACACAAGCACTAACTTTAATTTAGTGTAAAACTAGTAATATCAAGCAGAAAAAAACCCACCCCAATACTTTTACAGCATTCCTAGTAATTTTAAGCAATAACGTATTCAACACATTTATTTTTTTAATCTCTCCCCTTTAGTGTAACTTATCATATTCCTCTCCAGGTCACAATCAAGTCTGGAAAGAAATTCCCTTCCTCCCCATAAAAATTTGTGTTTGTACTACATCATTTTACATTACACCCAACTGTATTTCCAGCTCACATTTGTTGCTGTGCTCTGTCATATGTACTTCAGGCCCTGCACATTTTACATTGTTTATTTTGCCATTTATTAATTGTTGAGACTTATATAACATTAGTTCACAGAGGACAGGAAAACTTTATAATTTTTAAAAAAATTATTCTTAACCAATTTCACTGTGTCTTCCCACTTGCTTGTTTTCTCCTTTGCTTCCTTCCCTGGAGCTGTGTTTTCTTCTCCCTTCACCTTCCCTATACATATTTCTTCGGGCTTCCCAGTTCTTTACAACCTTTAGCTCCTTCTAGTCAGTATCATTTGTCCATCCCTCTCCAGGCCCCCAAATTTCTGCAACAGCACTGTCACTAATCATAACTACACTGCCAGTCACACAAATCTCCTCCTTCTCATCCACACACTGTCCTTCAAGCACTCTTGAGATGGAAGTGCAGCAGCTATAGCATAACAGAATAAATAGCAGTAACTTGTAAACATCTGTTCTCAACACCCTCTACAGTTTCAGGAATACCCTCCTATTGTTAGAGAGCAAAGTAACTGTTTTATTTATTTGCAGACTGAGGAAGAGGAACTGGGGGCTGTGGCAGGGGCAACAAAATACCCACAGTTTCACAACAGATTTTATTACCTTCAAAACCAGCAAAGCTGAGAACAGTGTCCCTCTGTACAAGTTGCATAGCTGCTGTGGTATAAAAAGGTCCCAGATAAATCATCACTGCCTGCCAGGCTCTTATCCTCACAGGAACTCAGCATTTTTACATTAGGTACTTGCTGCACCATAGTCTGAGCCCATCATGCAAAAATACCACGATGAGCCAGAGAAAAAAAAAAGTACCAATACAGCCATCCCAAGGGATGAATTTCCAGATACTTAGCAGTCTAGCTCTGTGTCCATTTAAGCAGCACAGATGGTAATGTTTCCCGTATTATTTCCTTGTATGTGAAAGTTAGCACACAGAAAGCAAAGAGAAGTCTCATACATGCAACATGAATACCCACACAGAAGCCAGCTTTCAAGGCTACAACTCACCACTGACCTAAATGCCATGTTCAAAATTTCATTTTCCTATTTTCCTTAATCAAAACTGGATAGTGAAGTATTACAAGTTCCATATATTCTAAAATAAATCTTTCTTCTTAAACACTTACCTGCTTCTTCAGAAAAAGGGCTAAGCTGAGTGTATCCACAATGTTTCCTCTTGTCTTTACTGAAGATGCTGTCTATATTCAGAGACTCTCTTTTGGGTCTCCAGGTTGGCCGGTACCTGCTAGATGAACTGGATTTAGACTCGCTACTGGTACTCTCCACTTCCCAGTCTCGAGAGTGTGCAGACAGGCTTTTGGAGGGTCGTGTTTCTGCCTGATCCACGCTGCTCCCTTCATGAGGGGAATTCTGGATGGTCTGAGAAATCTGCTGTGGTCTGCTGTGGATCATATTGCTCACTGTCTCTTTAAATTCCCTCAGCCTGCTGGTGCTGCTGGATGGTTTGGAGGCAGTTCTGGGGGCTTGTTTCTCCTTCAAGGTTTCTCCTGCAGTTTAGAAAGACAACAAAAGCCACAAAAATAACTTCAGATTAAACTAGCAGCCTTACTTGCACAGCATCTTCATGAAGACTTCGAAAACTAAAAGACAAACCTAAAAAAAGCCCCAACCAAAATCCCCCAAACAAACAGCAAAGACAGGACAAAACACAAAGATGTAAGAAGTATAAAGAGAACTATGTATACACACTGAAGATCTTAAAAACATGCAGAAAGAGGTACTGATATTTGAAATAAAGTAAAACCTCTTGCCTTCACTATGGTATCCTGATGACTGAGCCTCATCTCCTTTTCGCCGAGACCGGCTAGAACTCCTCTTGCGGTCTGCCAGCGAGCTCTTTTTGGAAACATGCCTCTGATTGCACTCACTATCAGTCAGGTGCCCTGAAAGGACAGAAGAACACAGTAGAAATTACAAGAGCCTTTGGACAGAGTGTTCTGTTCACCAAGAGCAGCAGGGCTCTTCTGCTCCTTAGGAGCTGCAGATGCTCCAATGCTAACTGGCAGGTTTGGGTAAGTTTGTGTATGCAAAAGTTTTTGGTTTTGTCTTGAGGAATGGAGCGTGTTCCATTTTTAAGGCCATAAAAGAGCAATACACTCCCTCCAAGGTCTCTGGTTAATGAGAGCTGATCCACAGGGAGAGAAAAAAGTTGATTCTGCCTTGTTTTCTAGTAAGGACACAACTTTCTTGTTGTCTGAATACTTTTTCAGTTTTAACAGCCCTAAACTCAAAACTCTTGACGACAGCTAGCTTGACATCACTCTGTTGAATGAAGACTCAAACACATTAATAAGTTACCATGTAAAATAAAATTAACACACATCATCAGCTGCTCTGCACTAACTGTCCATCTGTGCTCCCTTCGCCCGTAGCAAATACCAAGTAATCTCAGTTAGCTTAGTCTACAGTGAAGGAGCCTCAGTTGACTCACAAGGGCTAAGCCAGCTAATTCACATCTGCCACAGGCTATGAGCATAAACAAACTATCAACACAGACCAGCTGACACATGACAATGTCTCCTTACTACAGCTCATGTGTCTTAAGTGCTAATATTCTCTTCTGTACACCATTTATTCCCCATTTCCTCACATCAAATAAGGAGTACTTGACATAAAAAGTTTTCTGTATTGCCTCTCTTATTTTATGGTTCTCGCACATTCACAGTCCTAAACCTGCAAGCATAAACACACACATGGCTTTACTCATGTGAGTAGTGCCAAGCAGAGATGCAGGATAAGTAGGCAATTTATAAATAAGCTACAAAGATTTTTCTCTAGCCTTTGTATCACAAGCTTTCCCCTTGCATAGGACAATAGAAAAGGAAAATCCCTACTACCCAGTAGCTGATCCACCAGGCTACTAGCCTTCCCACTTCTCTAGAAATTAACATTAAAATCAACAACATTTAAAGCAGATTTTACTCATAAAATTGTGCCTTCAACTTCAGACAAAGTAGTTAACTTCAACCATAATTGCTAACAAAAATACTAAAATAAATGAGTGGGAAAGAGTCCAAAAAAACAAAAAGAAAGCTAAACAAGAATCCATTTCTATTCATTTGCAAAATGGAGAGTGATTTTGTAGCCAAATTCTTGAGAAACAAGCAGTAAAAGGCATAAAAGAGCAATGTTGACAGTTAAAACAGACGTTATTCAGCATTTAAGCGACTAAGCATGAGTCAGTATTCTGGGATTTTTTTTTCCTTCACAGCAAAAGCTGTCACACATCTTTTAGGGATTGAAGGAACAGTATTATCTTCTATCTTGAGGGGAGCCACTACAAGGTATGAGGCGCTTATGTTTCACTTCAGAGTGTACAGCTTCTCTAGTTACACATTTTCCCCCCAAAAAAATTCTTTCTTTAACTGCTTGGTTAGTATCCTTCAAATACTGTAGAAACTATTCAAATACAGAGACTATTTAAGATACTTTAGTGCTATTGGAGCAGGCTTAGGGTCTACATACACAGACTAATTAGAGCCTAGCTTAGCCTTGTAGAATGAAGGCTGCTAGTTTTGCGTAAGTATTTTCTCCTCTGTTTATAAATTGCAGATTTTGTCCTACTGTCACTGGACATTTAATAGACATGGAGGAGATTACAAGAACCAAAAGTCTGCAGGACACAGGCTTTGCTGTCATTATTTGTACCCTCTGGAACAAAGACTAAATACAACATAATGCATGAACATAGGAATTACAATCCCAAAAATATTAGCTATGGCTTTATACTAGTTGGTTTTTTTTTAATTCACTAAAATAACAACCCAGGATTTCTGTCTCAGTGCCCAATCATGGGCTTAAAAGGTGCCCTTTGCTGAAGGTATCACTTAAACACTTCATCCTCCAGAGGTGCGATGGCTTCATAAGCAAACAGTGATATTCAAAGGAAAAGCTTGTTTTCGTAGGGTTTTAGTGTGTCCAAGAACATGTTAGAGAAGAGAATGAAATCAAAAAGGTTAAGACAGAATGCCCCCTACTCCCTCCCACTGAAATCTCAGTTGCACAACTAGGGCAGCCAGAATACGCACATTTTTCTCAGCAGCACAGCTTGGCAGAAGCAAGAGAGGGCTTGTGCAGCCACTTTTCATGCCCCCATTCTGAAGTACCCGGGTGCCTGAGGTTTTACAACCCAATGGTGGTCCTTCCCTGGAGGACGACGTGAGATAGGGTCCATAATTTTCTGGGCTGGAGTAGTGGGTAAATGGCCATTAAATGAAGAATCCTGCTCTTGCCCAGAACGATTCAGTTGACAGGTCAATGTGGATGGCTTCTTTATAGCCCCACGGATCAGCATTTGATGATTGAGCACTTGTATGAGTTGATAGATTGATATTTTTTGGAAAGATTTTGGGTAGGTAAAAAAAGGGGGAGAAGCCCAGACAGGTGGCTAAGGGGACAGACTGACTATAGCTAAGGCTGAATCAGGAAAGATGAGGGCAACTGAAATTAGGCGATGAGACAGGCTAAGCTGCAGGGAATAACATAGGATAGAATCAGCAGGAGAAGAAAGAAAAAGAAAAGGACAAAGTCACTAAAAAAGACAGAACAAAAGGTTACACACTGAACTTCATGCTTACATGTTTGCAACCATCCCTCTTGCCCTCCCTGTTCTGGACAGTTCTGCACAGCAGAGAAGATTAGGAAGAACCTAATCCAATAAACTCTGCCACTTTTGCAGCTTATGTAAACAATATTCCACTAACATTTTCAATTTTGTCTTCTACTCTGAAGATCAACATAAATTTTGTTTCCTCATCACTAAAATTCTGCTTCAACTTTTCATTCTTTCTCTATGTAGGACCATGACTGGAACCTACAGCATTAAGCATTTCCTAGAACATTAAAAGTACTGTTGGGTTACCTAAAACCATGTATTACAGTTACTTGGACCTCTGACAAAGAATCAGATAGTACCACAGAAAACCAACTTGAAATATTTTTTCCAGATTTTTATGTGAAAAATATTTGTACCATAGATTGTTTCAAATGAACAAATACATATATATCACCACAATACAAGAGAGCCACTGTTTTGCAACTAAAAGGACAAAGTAGTATGACAGCTGTTGACACTACAGTGCCATAAACAGTTACTGATTCAAACCTTACATCTTCCTAGAAAGTCTATTTAAAGGCACAATAAAGTAACTTCTCTTTAGCAGACCATATTTTTGATGTACAAGAATCTAGCTTTAACTCCTGCACTGCTTTTTCTGAAGCAATGTTAGAAGTTACTGTATGCAAAACCAGGCTGTCTAGGGTCACTGGGCATGAATAATAGAGGAGATCTAAGCATTAAGACTTCTAGTTAACCTCTTTTTAACTGAAGAGCGTTCAGGCAGACTGTTCAGCTGCCTGAAGGAACACATATACAGATTGTCTTCTTATTGCAGAGATTCTCACTTAACTTCCTTCCACGGCATAGGAAGGAACATCATCTTACGCTCCTCCCTGGTGCAGTAAATATTACTAACACCCACTTGCATAGACAGTCCTTACTGCCCAAGTATGAGAGATTCTGGTGATGGGCCTTTCCCAGACAGCTGAAAACTCCTGAAATGAAGTAACTACCCACAGATGAGTAAGTAGCACACAAAACACTCACCAAACCATACAACAGCACTGTTCAGACTCCAGCTTACAGAATTATATAGAGAGCAAGTAGGATTGTAGATAACAGAAAACATGCCTGTAAATGTTTGTTTGGCTAGATACAAGTCTACAGAAGTCAACAAGACATTTAAAATTATGCTTATTTTTGTGGATGTCAATGGTTCATTACAAACATTTAGGATACTAATCACTGTTTGCTATTCTGTTACAGATTGTATCTATAGACATTTTTCACTGTAATTCACTGCAGTCACCATATTTAATGACAACGATCACACAGATAAAATGGTATTTGCTACCTGTGTCCCTGCTGCTTTGTGAAGCTGCATCATTCTCCACATTGTAGATCACCGTCCCCTGCGAGTCAGAGGAGAAGTGACTGACCACAGACTCATGGTGAGCCTGTTTATAAGGATAGCTGTCCGTAGAGGAATCTGTCCTAGTATCGCTCGAGATGGAAGGTTCTCTCCCTAGGGAAGGAAGCAATGTCAAATTACAATCTCTTTGAGCTTTTATAAAAGTCAGGAGAAGCTAAAAAAGGAAAACTGAGGAAACTACACAGAGGCTAACAGAAAAACAGAGTACCAAATATACAAACTCAGATTCAAGGATGCCAGAGCTTATGGGAAAGGTCTTCTCCTTTGGAAGGGGTAAAGTGTAATTCCTTCTGTAAACCTTTATTCCTTTCTCTTCAATAACTCTAAATTTATCAAATCCTTGGACTGAAAGTACACTAATTTTCAACACTATCAAGTGTAATTAAAATACAAAGTACACGGTTTCAGGGGAAGACAAAGTCAAAAAAATTAGTCAAGTACAAAATATTAATAAGGGTAACAACTTATTATAAGTAACATGTTTCATTTATTATGAATCAAAGGCTCACCTATTAAAACTTAATACTGAAATTTTATTATCTAAAGCAAAGAAACATGTTCCTTTTCAAGAAGATAGCACTGATCCCCTGTATAAGTGGGATACTGGAGAGGATGAAGCATCATGATCCAACTTCAGTACAGTAATTCCTGAACTCAGTAGAAGTGCATACAGTCACAGAAAGAAAGGTGAATGTATGCAAAAGGAATCACTGCTCTGGAACTGAGTACTAAAAACAATTTGTAAACTGAAAGCTTTGTACAATGGAAAATAAAAAACATTAAGAGGGGTTGTTTGCACTTAAGTTTCATAACATTTTGTACCAGCATCTTTGACATTCTTTTCTCCATAATTTGTAGTATCAAATCTTGATGTGACTAGATGCATTTATCAGATTCCCTTGACAGAAGTTCAGGTACAATATTGCGATTAGCAACTTATGAATGAGAAAGCTCAGTTCATTTCTGAATTACAGACTGTGGATACCTGGTAATGCTGAGGAATCCAGAAGAAGCAGCAGTTACACTTAATGAGAGCCAAAGGACCATTTTGAAAAAGGTATATTAAGAGTAGAAATCTCGGGATACCAACAAGGCTAGAAAATTGTTCACTTATATTTGACAGAAAAATGTGCAGGGTATGATTTCTGCTGGCACTTCAGCCTACAGTATCTCACAAGTTTTTTCAAGAGCTTGGTATCTATGTTGAACACTCCAGATCACAGGAGCAGGCCTTGAGGACTCATCAAGTGTTTTTGAAATGAAAGAGAAATTAGTCACTATAGACTTCCAAATTTTATCAGACAGGATCCACCTTTTTATAAATATATTTTAGCATTCAGCTTCCTGGAGTCCTTTTAGAACAAAATAACTTAGATACTGCAGAGATAATCAGCCCAGAAGGGTTATCTAAGTACTCTGGAGATCAACCAGAAGAACAGAAAGGCAAATTTCGTGTGTACTGACCCGAAGCTTGTAAAAGTGCTCAGAACTGATACATAGCACTGAAAGCCCTCCTCTCCCTCCTCTAAACGTCCAATTTTGTTCAGAACAGGAAGATAAGTTTATAAATTGCAAGGCATCTTGTCAAGTGAGAATTGAAGGTTGTCTTACCTGTTTTTTTATTTGCATTTATTTTTAAGAGTTGGAAATTTGTTTAATTACTGGTAGACTGTCAACACATAAATAAAGAGACAGCAAATGTTCTCTACAAATTCACTGACCAGGAAGCATGAAGTTAGCTACTGGCCAGGAAAATCATAAAATATTCTTGGAATTACAGTTGTATAAATAGGTTAAATTCCTGGAAGAAAGCTTGTCTTTCTGGTTTTAGTCTCGCCTTGCTGTTCTTGCCAACTTATAAACCCATTTTATTCCGGATATTCTCTGCAAACATCCAAAAATAGAAACAATCTTCTTTTTCAAAGCCATTGTAATATAAATTTAGATCCAGTTTTTATTTTCACCCTATCTGGACTGCAAATGAATATCTTTCTCAGAGTTTATCTATTCCTCTTTAAATAAGGCCTAAATCCTCAATGGTGTGCCTGTAATGTTTGAGATTACCCAGAGGTTCAGTGAACCAAAAGCCTGTTCAGACCACTACCTCTGAAGCACCTTATTTGGATATACCTTTCTAATTCAACAGACAACCATTAATACAAAGAATTCAGGAAGTGGCAATGTCTTGAAGGCCTCTGAGATGTTAAGTGCTATATATCTAGTTGTAGATCTTTTCCAATGCAAAACAGACCCAAGAAAAATGAGTAAGTTAAACATGATCAAGAGGCATAAGCCTTTGCCAATACTTTCCTCTTAGGTCTCCCACAAATCAGTTTGTGTCTCTTGTGCTGCTTTATCTGAGTAGGAGACAAGGCAAAGGCTGAAGATAAGCTGCATTGATTCTGTCTTTTTTTTTTTTCTTTTCTAATAAAACAGTTATTTCTTTCCCTTCCTCCCATACCCCTCCACCATCCTAGTACGGGACTGAAGAGGAGGGAGAGGGCCCTGTCACCTTTCCCCAGTACATCTCCTTAGACACCTTTTCTACAGAATTGGTGCATTATTTAAGGCCAGGTTGGATGCGGCTTTGAGCAACCTGGTCCAGGGAAAAGTGTCCCTGCCTATGGCAGGGGGTTGGAATTAAATGATCTTTAAGGTGCCTTCCAACCCAAACCTTTCTTTAATTTTGTGCCTCATATAAGATGTTCCCTTAATATTTCTTTTCCCTAACTTCCTGAGTTTAATTCCGCAGCTTCCCTTTGTTATTGTGTTTGTGCATCTCTGGTCTCATTCCCTTCCATTTATAACTGCTGATGGATTTATAAACTTAGTCATTTAAGTAATCAGAGTTTTTCCACCCGCATTCTTTCTCCCAACCTTTTTTGGAAAAGGTTATTACCCAAACAACCAATAGAGTCTTAGACTGAGAGAGAAGTTCAAAGGTGAAACACTGGAAGTCTTCTTCAGAATTCCCCATCAGCTTTGACAAGCAACAAGGTCCCCTGCTGACAAAACCATATGCAAAACAGAAGAAAAACTTTTCACATAAAGCATCACAGGTAAATATATAAGGCACATAGTCCAGCTGCTTACCAGAGTCTTCACTATCATAGCAAGTCCTGCTATATTGCTGTAAATCCACTTGGGGGGGCAAGTCTTGTGTTGACACTGGAGTTCCTCTTGGATCTGCATACAGCAGCAGCAAAGGCTGATAGTGACCCTTAATGCACTTTGTCACAACATCTTTCCATTTTGGACCAATCTGAATTAACAACAGTTAAAAAAATGCACAAGAAAGGTTTTCTGTCATCATTTTCTATAATAAGGTCTTTTTTTACATCATACTTCTTTCAGAGTTTGGTTTGCCACTGACATTCTTTAACTGCTTCTACATCTAGCATTGAAGTGGACTTACAACAGGAAAGCTCTGGAACAAACCCAACTAAAACCAAGGTATTCACCATCAAATTGCTAAACAAATTTCAATTCCTGAAAAAAAAAAAATACTAAAAAAAAATCCTTTAATTTCAGATTTTTTTTTTTCCATAAAAAGCTCTTAATCCTCTGAAATGTTCTAACTTTGCACCAGTCAAAAAAAAATTTGTTAACAGAATTTCTTAATCCATCAATCAGCATACATAAAATGAACAATAAAAGACATCAACAGCTGGACAGCAAATTCAAGTCAAAGCTAACAGCTTTGGTCTGTGAATACAGAATCCTTACAAGCATTTTGATAGAGCAGGCAATAATTCATACAGTTTTATTCATCTCATAAATGTTCCCTAGGTAGTAATACAAGGTTTCACATAATACACTGCACATTTATTCCAGCAAAGTTGGTCCATATTTGACTTGACTACTAAAGGACTGCAGTTCCTATCCCTGGCAAAGTTTTGCTGCAGAGAAATGTGTCTGTGAACAAATGTAAGGATTAGAGTTTTCCCTTTGAGACTGTACTTGGCATGACTACAGGAGAAAATTTTCCTCTCTCATCTTTGTGCTTCCATGACTAGAAGGAATAAAAGGACAGTGGCATGAAACAATGCCAAACAAACTAATGGGATGTAATAACACTGTGCCAAGATCCCAGCACTGCTGTCTCTAATGTCAAGGACTTTGTGTCTGGCAAAAAGGGGGGAAAAAAAAAAGATGTAACAGAAAAAGCAGAAAATTTGATGGCAGCAACCACTACGGAAGAGTGGCATCTAGATACTTCCACAAAGAACC
>NW_009953758.1:3404187-3408400 GCF_000747805.2 Chaetura pelagica | reverse complement strand
CTGTTAGCTCTGTGCACAAGTAAACTGCAGGTTTTCAAACAACAGCACAAAAGTAAGTCTGATGTCCAACCAAACATAACTAAGAATAGGGTTTCTAAGACTGCAGAAAAAGGAGCCAAGTTATGGATCTTGAGAGGAAAACGAGCCAAACTTTCTCAAAAGTTGTAGAAAACAGCATGGATCTACACACAAAAAGCTAACATGTCTAACATATTATTTTTCTAAACATTATTTTCTCACCTCTTTGACATGAGCATCATCAAAGTACATCCACTTGCGGATTTTAGTTTGGAAGAAGAAGGTAGAATAGTGTTTTCCATAGTAACAGATCATTCCTACCAAATACAGCTCTGAGTGTTTTGCTCTGTCATCAGTGACTCTGAAGAAGAGCTTCAATAAGGGAGAAAGGAAAAATTAAAGGAGAAATTAACAAAATGCCCAGAATTTTACATACTGCTTTATGTTTGAAGACCTCCAAGCAGTAAAGAGAAGTGTCAGGTTATTACTTGAAAAGGTAGAGAAAACAAGAGAATAAATATTTAGGTAATTAACCAATGTTTAAGCAAATCCAGTGACACAGATCAGGAAGAGACTCCTAGCAAGTCTTGGAGACTGTGGCTCTAATTTAAGGAAGACATTTACAACAATGATATAACACCTCAGAATTTTAAGTGTGGTTACAGTCTGAAAATTTGCATTCTCTGAGTCATATTTGTTGATTATATCAGATACTGTTTAAAACATTATTTCCCCTTTGTTTTGTAGAATCAAAGCAGTTCTGACAGTAATCAGCTGGCATTTCTTCTGACTTAAGACAAATTTATTACACCTCCACAGAGAAGATGAACTTAAGACAATAGTCTTAAAAGAATTAAGCACACACACAAAAAAATATCTTCTGACTAATTAATTAACCATGTTTTATTTAAAACTGCACAGAACTCATTTTTTAGTGCATTACTGCTTTACTATGCAAGGGCCACACTGTTTCATGACCGCATTTCCAGTAAGCTGCACTAATTTTGGTACACTGTGCAATGGCCGAGGCATATTTTTTATATGTGTATGTGTTTTTATATCTATATATAAGTTTAATGTAATACGTCAATGCTACAATTTGGTATACCAATAATTCAGCTGTAAATCATCAGCTAATGTAGAATAAGTGAATCCTCTAGGGGACAAACTTCTAGATCAAAAACACTACTTAATTTAATCTATCAATCAGACAGTGTGAGACACCATCTCTCAGGGAATGTTCAGTTATAAATAACTCTTCAGTGTTATGACTACACACTTCAATAGGAAGAGGACTTTAAGAAGTTAAAAAAACAAACCACCCCTAACTATATTTTGTTTTCAGAAGTAATAGAAATAATTATTTTTTTCTTCAACATGAAAGAGCACATATGTATTGTCATAGAAACAGCACAACCCCCAATCCAGAACTTCCTTGCACTTGAAAATATGATTTATTCAGACAAGCTGTGCTTTCTGGAGTAATTTCTAATTTTCAGTAATTTCAGAAATTTGAGGATATGCAATTAAACTAGTACTTTCAGAAGTCTCATGAAGCATTCAGAAACAGGTCAGATCCTTGGATCTGCCCTCTATTCCCTCTATGGACACTGAAAAGGCAAAGGCTGTGACTTTTATTTTCCTCAGTCTGCTACTATAGACTACCATGAGAAAGACTATAGGCAGTGTCAAAATACAAAAAAACTCACATCTCCCAGCTTAAGGCAAGTGCCCAGACTGTGAATCACATCCTCAGCCAGATCAGAGTGATCTGAGTCCCAAACCAAGCCAATGGTGATGATCTGTGGAGAGTTCATCAGCACACGACGAATACGGATCTTTTCCCCACAGTTACTCTGAGGATTTAAATAAAACAAAACATAGAATATAATCCTTTTCTTATTATAAATCAGGGCAAGGTACTAACAAGTATAAATTCAAAAAGTACAGCTTCCAAAGAGGTGGTATATACACAGCAGGTATAATATGCTCAGTGTCAAAAGATGTGCTTTTTATGTCACAGATGAGGAATGTTATCAAGACTGGTATTCACAAGCTTTACTGATAATGATAAAAAGGTATAGTGCAAAAGTAGGCTTATTTAAAAAAGATAAGCAAGCATAAAGAAAATATTCCAAAAACTTTTTTAGGAACTGGAGAAAAAGCTCACTTTTAAAAATCAGAATCTCAGATTAAAAATTGTATTTATAGACACTGATGCTTCACATGACAGTGTCAGAAAAACATCCAAGGTGATGCTTTCCTGTTAAAATTGGGTGGTTGTTCTACAAGGTACCTCAAGTGTTTCACCTTAGACAGGATAGTCATATCAGTGTTCACAGAAATACGGGAGCAGCAGCTGGACAATCAGGAGAATAAAAGGTACTTAACTAACCCACAGCAGCTCTTCATTTCTCATTTCCTGTTTCCCTTTCCCCTCCCATTTTTATTTCTTAAATAACTACCAGTGCTTACTGACTGGCCAGTCTCCCCCTCACTCTCCAGGCAGATAACTTCTCAGATAAGCTTGCTTGTGAAGCTAAGACATTTCTAAGTGGTCCTTCCAATTCATCACCTGCTGGAATTGTGGGCACCTTCCAAAAAAATTCACCACGAAAAAAATTCAGCATCTGAATTAAGAGACTATCACAGTAATTTTAGCAAACAATGCATTTTATTTTTTTTGGGTAGAGGAAGGTGACAAGTGAATGGACAACTATGACAAAGTCCCCTTGAAACACTCACTTTCTCTCTGTGGCAGATCGCAAAGGTACCTCTGCAAGATTCCAGAAAAAAATAATTCATACTGGGAATAGCTTCTCATCTCTATAGAGACTAGTTTCACAATTAGATATAACTTCTGACACCGTAACCAGGAAAGAGATAATAAACCATTTCAAGCATTTCTTCCCCACAGCAATATAGAAAAGTAACCAGAATTTCAGTCCAAATTATCAGTGAGAGACAAAAATGACAAACTCTAAGAACCAGAAAGAAAGTAACAGCAAGGCAATGAAGATAGTTTGGGGTTTTTTTCCACAGGTAGAAGACTGTGATTTTTAAATGTAGAAACTAAGTTTTAATATTAAAAATTACCACATTCACACATATTTTACAAGCATTCCTGTGGACTACCTCAATGCAAACCAATCTTACTCTCAAATTGCCTTCTTTGCTTCAGCTAGCTAACATCAGCATTTTCTGCAAGACAGGAGGAATATGGCATCCTGACAAAAAGCTACCCTGTCTTTTAGGACACCCTCAGCTAAGTTTCAACAGAAAAATACAGAAATAGAAAAAGGAAGGGGGAGAAAGTACTGGCAAGCAATTTATCCAATCGATTATGTCACAATTAAACAGCAGTTCACCCTGACAAATAATGTCTTTCTATTAAATTTGCCATGCTTTGATTATTAAATAGTTGGACTCATATGAATCTTCTAAAAAACAAATCTCTATTTTTTTTTACTCAAATAAGCAAGCCAGTAATTGCTGATATTCCAAAAAAAAAGAAGGTGAAGTTTGATGGAGACCAAAATAGAATATTTCAGAATTATTAGTTACAGAAAGTGAAGGGAATCAAATATAAATACTTACACTGGCCCCAGGGAACAGGCACACAAGACATTCCTGTTACAGCCTGTATTGCTTCACTGAGTACTGTGAGGCATCTAACAGTAGCATTACATGAAGAAGTAACTATGCTGCTGTTTCCTGCCCTTCCTATTAATTAATATGTTACAAAGTTTTATGATAACTCTTCTTGCATACTTTTCAAAAGCCCTGGATCTCAACATAAGACAATTAAAAGGTAGAACAAAATAGCAAACTCTTTTTTTTTTTAACCCAACTGATACATGGACTTAGTTCAGCTTAATTTTGTCACACTTTTACAGCACAGAACAACAGAACATTTTTAATAATAGTAGCCTGTGACTATCAACTGGACCTAAGTAGTAATTTTTAAGTGGTTTAACTCCAGTCACCACTCATAACAACCATAGCCTATGGTTTCTGGCTAATATCTCCCACACTCTGAACAGCAAACCTCTCTCAGAAAAACAAAAACTCCCCCAAATTTCCTGTGATGATTCCTAGCTTTGGCATAGCTCTTGCAGATACACTGTGTAGCCTATAAGCCCTTCACTGTCAGAATATTCTCTAGACATGGAAAGCAACAGTCCTTTTCTCTTTC
>NW_009953758.1:3384692-3404104 GCF_000747805.2 Chaetura pelagica | reverse complement strand
ATTCTGGCTGTATGATGCAGGTACAGTAGTTTGGTCAACAGTTCAATTTATTCCAACTGAAAGGTAGTAATGAAGCTGAATGAAAGCTTATCTAGGCAAAACAACTAGTACAAAAATTCTGCTATCTACCATTGCATGGTACAGCTGAAAACATTTTATGATAAACAACAATTTATTTTCTCATGCTATTATTACAAATTAAGTACACTACTCTCTGTAGAAATAATCACCAGAGAAACTGGGATGAACTGTCAGAACTTTCTAAAAAGCCTAGCTAATCAGAACACTGTCAACATACAGAAATCTCCTGTAAAAAGATACAGCCTCTAAATTCTTTGTTATTTCTGGTTTTTTCCTGTAAGATTCCAGAAATTCCAACATAGGATGAAAGCAGCATGTTTATAATTTCATGTAATGCTAGCGCTGGAGGCCTCATGAACTCTGTTGAAGAGCAAATATATGATAGGTATTTCAAGCAGCAACACAGGCTTGAACAGGAACAGCTTGATGATCTTTAAGGTCCCTTCCAGCCTTAATGATTCTATGATCGGATTGTGTGGCCATTCCCTGGGAGCAATTTAAGTATTTCCAATTTATTCCCCCTCATTACCTTTTTTTTTTATGTTTATAACTCTCTGAAACATTCGTTTTTATTTCCATCCAAACACTGTGTCTAATTCCCGGTGTCGCTACCGGTATCTAGTCAAAGAAGCACTCAACGTCAATAGTTTTCCCTTCCTTCATTGAATAATCAATAGATGCTGAATTCAAATGCAGAGAAAACTGCCTTACCTATCCTTTTCATCATTATGATAAGCTAAACCTTGAAAATGCTCATAAGTTAAAAGTACGTTCTACTAAACCTCTTCTGTCCTGCCCATTCTGCCCCAAAAGGAAAGCTAAGGATACCAACTGGACAGTTTCGCAGGTCTCCCATAGTGCTGGCGTTCTGCAGCAGCTCTCCAAACATATCTGGAGTGGGCTTCTCTCGTCTCTCCAGCATACAAATAGCTTGGTTGCTTCAGTACAGAGAACGCATGGAAAACAAACGTTGAATAATAAAAACACAAATGTGCATTAAACATACGTTTCACTTGAATTTTATGAAAGCAACCTTAAAACACGTAACACTTTTTATATTTATTATTGTTGTATGGAAAAATCACATAATTATTAAGAGTGAATTGCTATACCTTCCATGATAATACTGCATTAAGAAAACTAGTGATGCACCTGTAAAGTGGTAGCTTTTTACAGAGATCTGCATAAGAAGAGCAACTAGCAGTCTTCAAGACAATTTTTTCAGGCTATCTAACTACACGTCTCCTATACAGGACAAGAAACAAAATGAAGTTTTCATTCCAATGTTTTGAGACAGAAGAGAGTAACAGACCTCTGCCTTGATCAGATTTAAGCAGATTCAACTGAGTAGCCACCTACTAAAAGATAACTTTCTCTAGCATTCATTTGAACATACTACTACAGAGGTAGAGCTACTGCTCTGTGCACCATCTCCTTTAACGAAAGGTCATGGTGAGCAAGGGAGTTCCCCAATAACTAGAAAAAGCAACAGCTACATCCATCCAAGAAAGATCTGAGGAGCTACAGGCTGGTCAGTCTTGCTCCAGTACCTAAGATGATGACAGACCAAATCCCCTCTGAAGTTATCTCCAGGCATATGAAGGACATGAAGGCCAATCAGAGCAGCCAGCAAGGATTTACCAAGAGCAAACTATGTCTGACCTAGTCGATTATCTCCTACCATAAAATTATGGGTTGTTTTGAGGAGGTGAGAGTGGTGAGTACCATTTAATCTCTAAAAAGGTTTCCTTCTACAGCATACTTGTGACCAAACTGGGAGGTGTGGACTGCATGGGTAGAATATGATGTGGACAAACACCTAGCTGGACCTTCAGGCTTAGAGAATCCAAACATAAACAGCAGTCATTTAAGTGTTATGTTCCTTGGGGGTTAATACTGGGGCTGATGCTATCTAACATTTTCATTAACAATCTGGATGATGAATGAGAATACACCCACTTTAAGCTTACAGATGACAATAAACTGGATTGCTGCCAGCCAGACTGATCTTGACAGGTTGGAGGAACAAGCTGACAGGAGCCTCACGATAGGAAAACACAAAACCTTGGACAGAGAACACACAGTGCAGCAGTACTGTCCAGACACTGAATAGCTGGGGAGCAACACTGCAGCAAGCTGGTAGAGAAGGTGAACAAAAGCCAGACTCTCTGTTGATATGAATAAAGAAATGACAAGAGGCAAAAGATGCAGAAAAGGAAATTCTGACTGGATATAAGGAAAAAAACCCTTCACACCAGGTAGTTAAACACTGGAAAAAGGCAGCCCAGAAAAGTAATGGAATTTCTGCCCTTGAATGTTTTCAAAACTCAGCTACATAAACCCTAAGCAGCCTGATCCAGCTGTGAAGTTAGTCCTGCTTTCAATAGGGGGATAGAGTGAAAGTCCAAAGGTCCATTCCAGCATATTTTTTGCTTTCTTATCCTGCTTCTTAACTCACTTGCTTCCCATACATAGGTCTTTTTGCATGTACATGAGTCCTTGCTACTACAGTTGTCAGACTCAGAATAATAAACAAGTAGACACACTGATCCATGCCTAAACTGTTATCCTCTGGTCCATTAAATCCTCATGTTCCTTATCATAGTTATCAAAACTCCACCAGCTTTGACTAAACCATGTTCTGGACATTTAATTTTGTGAAGGTAAAGATCTAACTGCAATACCAGTATTTAAAAAAGAGAAGTTCTCTTCTCAACTCACCAGAGTGAGGTTGTGGAAATATAATGTACCATCTGGATGAAAGGTAATGGGTCAGAGGTGGCACCACAGCTGGTACAAACACACTAAGGAGAAAGAAAATGTAATACATTGACAAGATTAAACAAGTATTTCCACATCAACACTTCTGATTGTATCTTTTTTACCATGGCAATTAATGTCTTAGGAATGAAAATATGAAACTTGAGAACTGGTGATCTGTATTAAAGCATGTATTATTACCTCACCTGTTCAAACAAGGTCATTGCAAACTTCTGATGGGAAACACAATGTGGTGCAGTGCAAATATCTTCCTTTGTCTCATCTGCAATGTGGAAGTGAATTCGCATTAACAGGTTCTCCTAGCCAAAGAGAGAAGCAAAAAAAAAGCATTACACCATTCCAGATGTAAACAAAAGTTAAAATATAAATCACAAAACCATGTCAGATGCAATAATATTGTAGTGTTATTTACCAAGACAGAGGGCTTCTGTACATTTTTTGAAGTTGCTTAATGTGGGAAATGGTTGTTGTTCTCCCTCCCCACATAAGAAAGACATTTAGAAAACAAAGAAGCTGGCAATTCTTTGATACGAAAGAAAATGGCTACCACTTCTGACCCAAAACTCTGTCAGATAAAAATTTATTTTATTTACTAGAACAGCTAAAGGTTCTGTCACCGATTATTCTGTCCAATTCTCAAGCATCAATGGATTTGACCAAATGTAACAGCTCTGTAGTTTTAAAATCACTGGGTTGCTACTAATGTCTCATTAACGCAAAGTAACCTGAATCTATTTTTGTATTTCACAAGGGTCCTGAAATACAGCAAATAAGCTACATTCTACAAAAAAAGAGGGAAAGCTAATAAATGAAGAGGTAGACTGAATTGTTCATTTTCTAGATATTTCACACAACTCCATCTCTTTTCAAGATCCCAGGAGTTCTGGTTCTAAGACCTCTTCTCCAACTTGTGCCAACATTAATCTGGGAGTGTCATAAATCTACTGACACCTCTTCCAGCAGCGCAATTTTCACTATCACTACAACCTGCCCGGATGGTTTATAGGCCTGCAATAAGCAGGATGAGATGAATTATTAGTCAAAATAGCTTTGACCTCCTTGCACAATTTTCCTTGAACTTTGGAATATAAGCTCTTCTGCCACTTATATTAAACTTCTGCCTTTAGGGCTGAAAAGATTAACTAAGTGAAAAACTATAGAATTATCTCTGCCTTAAAGCTTAACCTCAAAAGGGAACTTTTAACTGTCCTTGTGCCAATATGGTTAACCTAGCAAACCCACTTGTGGGGACTCCCCACAGCACTAAAAGATGGGGTTATTTAGATTAGGTTTCTCAAGGAAGGAACTAAACACCCAAAGATCCCATGTTCTGCTACATACAGAACTCTGTTCAAGTGCTGGGCTGCACAGACTGTGCTCACAGGGGGTCCTGTATAGGCTGATGTAATTTATTTCACTTTGAGGCTTTATTGGTATGATCTACTTTTTAAGAGAGCTCATTAAACTACACTATTTTAATATATTAGTATTCTACAAACACAGGATGCTTTGAGTTATAAGCCCATTACCAGTCCACTGAGTTTAAGAGAAAAACAACAACAGCCAAATGCATTTATCCCATTTCTATGATCTCTCATACTGCAAGGGTCAAGTTAGGTAAGCAGAGGAAATGAAAGATTTAGTATATAAAGAACTCCACTCTGATAGGTGCTTTTCCTGAGAGAAGTTTTACATTGCAGTGGTAAATCCAACATGTTTGTACTTCCATTAAGAATGAACATCTCTGTTAACAACCAAGTAGGACATCAACACACTTGGGACACCCTCCGGACACTATCGTTTTTTAAAAGGGGAGTAACCAACAGGTCAGCAAGAAAAAAATAACTCTTCCATTATCTTTAAGAAATTTGGCAGACTAAAGAAGGAAAAGGAGGAATTGTGGGTAAGAATCAAACTTGACATAATGGATACTGAGACATTTTTTAATACAAAAAGAAAGCAGGTAAATAGACCTAGGGATGCAGGATTTGTGCAGAAGTACTCTCCCAAACACACTGGTAAGAGAACCACCCTAAAAAAAATCTGCCAGATGGATTACAAATCCAACAACAGAAATACTTGAAAATTATCCATTTTACTGTTGCTTACCTCAAGTTACAAACATAAACAACTGTGTTGAGTCGTCTTTGGCGTATTTGTTTTCACTTTCCCTTAGCTGGAGTTTGTAAAAGCATGATTTCAGAATAATTGGCAAACAAAATTTCCCTTCACCATTTTGAAGTGAATCCTGGGTTGTTCTTCCAGTGCCATTTTTTTTAATTATTCACATTCACTACACACTTGAGACAGCAAAAGTAACCCTAGAATCGGTAACACTGATGTTTCAATTTCAAAATCATTAGCAATTACTCAAATCAAATACTGGTTCCCCACTGGATAACTTCAAGCTTGAGGATCTCTCTGTGGGCTTTTAGAGGCCAAACATGCAAGGTTTGTTGGAATTTGGGGAGCAGAAAAATGGAGGGGTACAACAAAAACAATTGCATAGTGGAAGTTCACATCTATGCCTGTCAAACCATCTTTCAGCTTTACTTACAAAACATTCAGCTGCATCATCCATGATGCCCAGTTGGAAGCGTTGCTCATCCTGAAACGTCTTTGCTAGAGCAGTGCGCAGGGCATCAGAAGGCAGTACCTTCTCACTGCTACATTGAAACTGGTTGAAGATACTCTAGTAAGAGAGTAAAAAGAGAATTGAAGTTACTGTATTTACAAAGCATTATTCAACTTATCCGAAAACAAACAACAGAACTTTAACACTCTTTGATGAAGCAACACATATTTGTATTGTACAAGGACTAAGCATGAAAATCCTAAAAGTTCCTCCTCTGAAATCATATCCACCTTTCTGTATTCCTTTCTTTCCTTTCACATATTCCAGGGAGGGTGGGGAGCTTTAATTTCCCTCACCACCAATCATCCTTTCATCTTCCTCCAAGTTTGTTTCTTGAAGCAAATGCAGTGGACACCAAAACCTCTTCACCCTTTATTCCTATTTCTCCCTCTCCAGTTCATTTTTTCACTCCCACCTCAGTAGCTTTCTTTTTACACATGCCACCTTCTTTCCTATTTCAAACAACTCCTTACAAATGCCTCAGCCCTTAAACAGCCACAACCTGCTGCTAGTATTCTTTAATGATTCTACCTTCCAGTAAGTCCAAGAAGTGGGTATTAGATTATTTTTTAGGTCAGCATGCAGAAGAGAAAAACGCACAACACAACAGCAACTCACTTGCAAGGACGAGTACTTCTAAAAAGATGTGTTATCATTTAAAGTGTTTGGTTTATGTCTGGAAGTTTAATATATTTCCAATAAAACCCACTTCTATTTGGTGTGCATGCATAAACACATACACGTGTATGAGAGATATGCAATAGATCTTCTGAACTGCTGCCTCTCATTGTGCCCTCCTACGAGAACAGGATGACAAGCTACCATTGTCATCAATGTCAATCTCAGAATTCAGCTTGTCCTTTCCTATAAAACTTTCCTCACAATTTCCCTAAAGATTGCAGAAAACTCCATTGTTATTGCAAGAGAAAAAAAGGATCTTTCTCAGTTGAGCACCACTTGGGTTTTCTCACTTCTATACTCACACTAGCAAGGAGAAAGATGAGCCTCAAACTGGTTTGCCTGTCTGGTTGTCTTTTCTTTCAAATCCATACTGAAAATTTGTAGTGATTCACTTTCTCCCTTAATTACAAAAAGCTTCTCCCCAGTATACTTATGATACGTATTAATTTGAAATAAATTATCTGAATCTTTCTCTCCTTAACTGTTCCTACTCATTTCTTATCAGGAAATGAGCAGGTAAACTAGCAGGTCTGCCAAACTGTGCCATCTCAGCTGCTTTGTAGAAGCAGCAAGAGTGCAGAGCACAGCTGTCACTGCACAGGCAGCAAAGCAACCTCCACATCCCTGCCTTTTCTGGCTGTATGAATGGTACCATTTAATGTTGACATATTATCTAATACAAATGTAAACTACCCAGTCTCTCTTTACTGCTATTTCATTTTGATAGTTGCTATGATGCTCCTTCATGGGTAAGGGCCCCCTGCACTGAAGCTCATAGATCTTCTAATATTGCCTTTATTAGGGTATGAAATAATGATGAGGAAAGTAGCAGTGATGAGAAGGATATAAAGTATTAAGTCTCACACTTCATTAATTACAAACAATACCTCTCCTCAGTTACCTTTATAGATACATATATAAAAACTGAAAGACTGATACAGCCTCTGTACTTAACCTAGATTTCCATTTCTGTCACTTTGATAACAGCAAGTTTCATGTTTTGTTAATATATTTCCTCATTTCAGTGGACATTAAAAAAAAATTTAAAAGAGCAGTGAAATATAATTCCATCCTGCTTAACTTTACATTAAATAATTTAAAAGCACTTGAGAATACTTCATGACTGTGCTTTAGAAATGTGTTTATGCTGGTTGTCATCAATCTTACTTCACAGATCTAGAAACTGAGGTTTTCTTTTCACAGCTGGCATACAACCTCATTGCCAGGAATGGACAGGATCAAAAGATCAAAAAGTTATCAAAAAATAATTAGTTTTCACAATTTAAACAAAAAAACCCCTTTCATTAAATTCAAACATCAGAAAACTGAAATTTGTTACCACATCCACAGAATAGAAATAATTCAATAATGTAATTCTGTGAAGAATTCTGATACAATCAAGGACTAAAAGATCCCAATACTACATAGAAAAATGTTTCCTTAAATTTGTAATGACTTAGCATACAATAGTATAGTCTTATTTACATTACAACAAACAAAATGTCTCAAAACCAGTGAGTAATTGTGCATTTTTATCTAACAGATAAAATCTTGTCATTGCAAAGGACAGTTTAGAGCACACTGGAACACAGAGCTTGTAATAAGCCCCAAAAACACCTTAAATGGAGTCAAAAGCACTTTGAACACAGATGCAGTTGGTTTTTGCGGGGTTTTGGTTGGGGTTTTTAGGGTGGGAGTTTGGGGGTTTCTTGGGGGGAGATGGGGTTGTTTCCTTTTTCCCTTATTTTTCAAGATAGCTTCTTAGCTCACCTTTCAGACCAGGTCTTAACTCGTCTCTCAGCTTTTTGGTGGACAGGCGTGGCATTTCCTGCAGTTTCATCACTTTAAGTTATCTAAGTCAGACCTCTCTTTAATTTCAGGTCTTGCCCTTGAGTGATACTGTTAATCACTAACATTTTTGTTCCATATACAGGTCTGAAAGCCAGCTGGCTGCAGACCAGGAAAGCCCTGCTGATTATGCCCCAGGAGTTTCCATGACACCTTTTTTCAAAGTACTTCTGGAACTTAATAAGAACTTAAAATATGAAACATTCAAACTTTGTTCTCTTTTCCAAACTTCTTCACCTGAATTTGAAGTTAGTGAAAACCTCATTAGTGTATTCACCACACTCATGATCTCTCTCATTGGATACTTTCCAACACAAATGAGCATATCTCTAACAGCAGCAACAACACTGCTAAAAACTCCATGAACAAGGTAAGCTTCTCCTATTTTACCACTGTTCAGTAATTAAAATCAAACCTGCATAATGAAAAAGACAACCCCATATATTAACATAAAATCTGAGTAATTACTAATACTGATTTAGCAGCAGTACTTTGATTTCTACACTGATGATCTTTCCTTGGCATGATGTAATCCCACAGGCCAAAACAGAGACCAGCATGAGCAAGGGATTTTTCACATTGGAAGTATGCCTTCTGGTTACACTGCATTCCTGAGGTCTATATTAAAAAGAAGCCCATCTCCCTCCATATCCCTCCTCTGCTACAGATCTTCAAAGGTCTGGAAAAAGTAGCAGACACAGCAGAATTAGGAAGCACAAGTGTTCTTTAAGAGGAATACATTGCCCAAGTTCATATTCTTGCATTTAGTCCTTCCTCAAGTACTAAATCAAGATGGAATACAATTACACAGGTGACCTTTTCACCAGCTTGCTCTCAGAGGCATCCAAACCTGGAAATTCCTTAACCATCCCAGACAATTTATTGCAAGGCCTCACTTGGCTTACTGCCATTCAGAAGAATTTTTCCTCATTTTTTAACTGGAAGCTTTGTGTCTTTTCTACTACAGATCTGGGCTTCTGACATGCATCAAAACAAAGGCTTGCAGAGTCAGTTATCTCCCAAAATAATCTCTTCCAATTTGAGAACTGGGATTGAAAAAACCTAAAGCTTCAAAGGAAAACAAGCTAAGGTTTGACACAAGGAACGTTTACAATACAAACTATCGAAGTTAAAGCCTTTCTATTTCAGACTGCAAAAATTCACATGCATGATCATAACATAAGCTGTTCTTCATTTGTTTAGAGAATAAATATAGGAATTACTCTTTGAGGTAATTAATGGGATTGATATTTTGGAGTTGCTCTCAATGTTAAAGATTTGAAAGCTGAAATATCTGTGAATTAAGAGATTATGAGATCTGCTCCAAGTTATTTCTAAGTGTTCAGAATCCATTTTGTCCCCAGGAAAGAAGTATTTGATTTATTTGGGGTTAACTGACATCTGCAAAATATATCCAACTATAGCGATGAAACAAACCCCAGACGTGATAGACATGAACATATGACTTTTTTATTGTAAAAGTGAGTTCTATCCCTGGCAGCTTTCTGAGAACTAATTAGTGTCTTCCACCATAGTGAAGAAGTTTCATCTGGATTATCACTACAGCTCTAGCTCTAGAAGTGTATGATTTCTTTCAAAGAACAAAGCACATTCCCCCCAAACACTTTCCCATATCAACATTCTACCTTTTAGTAAAAGCTACAAATATTAATATGGCCAATCTTCATACTTCTCTCATTGCTCAGCATACCCCTGTCATGACTCCAACTGTGACTGTATTTATTTATTTTTTAATTTCTCTCCATTTCAATAGCATGCCCTTCTTACTCTGTTCCATTCATCAGGCTTTTTCCCCCCTCATCTACAGTACCTAATCTCTCACCCAGAACATCACACTTCTCTTGAAGCAGCCTCTTGCTCAGTGAATCAACCTGTTTCAATTAAATTTTTGGCTGCAAAATACACTCTTCTCCCATCTAACCACACCAGCCTCCACCCACAGTATTTCCACTAGCTCACTATCCTTCCCCACATTTCCTCATTTAATATTCACCTTCAAGCGTGCAAATAATTTTATCTATATTTGGATCTCTCTCCAAACCTCCAAGTCTGATAACAATCAACCTAGATTTCCATTATTCTTTTCTTTAACAGTCCACTACAGACTGTAAAGTCAGGCACTACCAAAAAGAAAAAAAAGATATATATATATACTTTTTGCAAATTTTGTTTAGGAGGGTGTCAGGAAAAGAAACCCAAATCAACAAGTGTCCACATCAACTAGGTGACAAATCATTAACTGCTTGATCAAGATTAAAAGAGGCAGACATTATCTGGAAGCTTCAATTACCAGTCTGATAACTCATGAGGACTGTACTTGATGCTACTTTATTTGTCAGGCAGTTAAAAGCAAGTGCTAACTGGAAAAAAAAAAAAAAAAAGTTTAAACAATAGAAGTAATTATTTTACATATTTTCACTAGTGTTTTACCTGGAAATACTATCCTGATTTGGATAAAAGCACAAAACAACAGGATAAAATATCTGCAACCAACATACTACTGTCTCAACCATACAATGTATGAGCTTTTCATAACAAATCTGTCCACTTCAATCAAGTGGCTAATCAGAGCCACAAACTATAGTAATTCCACTTTGTTAAACCACTCTAAACATCTTATTGTTCTCAGTTTTCACCCTAGAAAATTACATCATTTCTAAACAGAAAAATAGCATTCTTCCTGCTTTTGTTGCACATGACTAAATCACAGAAAAGACCAAACCTACTGAAATTTATCAATCAATAGAACATTCTTCTTTGCAATCTACAAAAAACACTCTGTCCTATATCCTGGCACTATGGAGCTCCCAGTACAATCCCTGGAAGAACAAACTCTCTGTGGCATGCTCAGTACAGTGGACGGATTTCCCTCTTCCTGCCTTCTTCCAGCTGTGATAAACAAACACCAAAGTAAAGTCATGCTCTAGAAAAAGGAAAATAAAACGGAACACAGAAGACTTCAACATTAATAATGAATCAAAAAGCTATTCCAGTGTTCGGGCAGGGAAACCACATAGAAGTAAGGAGTAAGCAGTAAGTACACACAGCTTGTGTATGGAAAAAAATAAATAAATTTAAAATGCCACATCTTAAGCAACAGCGTTTGGAATTTCAGCACGGAGTCTGCAGCTCTCCCTTGTGTTTTTCTAGTAATTGATGCAAGGTTCCTTCAAAATAACCAATGAAGGTATGTCTGGAATGATTTCAAGGTTCATTTTGTAGCCACACAGCTGGCACAGCAAGTTTTAAAAATCACTTCAAGTATTTGTGCAATGGATGTCTTCAATGCGGTACATCACTGTCCTGTGACCACTCATTTTATAAAAAGTAATCTAAAATTACAAATACTATTTTTATAAATATAGTATTTATAATATATAATATTTATAATACTATTTATAGAGCTAGTTCTGTATTTATACTATTGATGATATAAATACTGTGCATGGCATCAGAATCCCTAGAAACACTTGCAACATGCCAAGAAACTGTGGAAGAAACAACTTTGGTGTTTGAATTCAAAGGCTAAACTTAGCTTAGTGAAGACTATCTTCCTCTAAAGTCAATGGGATGAGAATGTCATCTATAGGGCAACAGTTCAAAGTAGTGGAATAGCATAAACCCTCTCTGCTCAAGGTATCAGCTATCCTGTGAAGGGAACCTGGAATGGAGTCAGAGACACTGAGGTAGACTCTTCCCCCCATGTATTGCCCCTTTTCCAGACAAGGCTGGAATGTAAACATGCCAGCATGCTTTACAGAACAGTAAACATGTCCTGCCTCCACCTTGCTTGGTCTGGACAGGTATTTTGGGCAGATCCACCTGACAGCATGCAAGGCTAATTACCTCTCCCAGACTCTAATGGGAGATTTTCGCATGGTACAGAGCTCCAAATTCTTGTGTTCCCACTGGATCCAGTCATATCTTCTCCCTCATATTAGCAAAGCCTAAGGCAAGATTCAAGAGAAAGACGATGTCAAAGACCTGGAGGCTAAGCTGGCATTACCCTGGCAGGACAACAGTTAAAGGCTTCCAAAGCAGTCGTCGTGAGGGCTGATGAAGGGGAAGAGATGAGAATGGAAGGCAAGGAATGATCCTGCTTCACTGGGACACAAAACATGCTCTTGGTGATGCTTGCAGTACCAGGCGTGTTTTAAGCACCTTATCCCATTTGTCTTAGCCAAGTTTACACGCAGTATGTGCCAGCCAGCAAGACTTTTACAGGAGGAAAAAAGAGCAGTTTGTGATCACTGATACAGAGGGCAGCAGAGAATAAGTAAACACCTTTTCTCTTTAACTGCCTGCCAAAAGAGTTCATGAAGATGAATGTGGTTATCTCCACAGTGTGGGACTATCTCTTGTGCACACTTTGATCATATCTAGTATCCCTACCTTTTCAGTTGCATGTAAACAAAAGAACCTATGGTTCTGGTGTTTGTTTTTTTGGGGGGGGACTGAGGGGAGGTTTGCAGTCGCAACTTAGAGATAAATTACAGCCTTTATTACTCACCTTTATAGTATTATTTGACTTGGTAACAACATGAAAATGAAGAAAATATTTCAAATATTTATATACACACCAACATTTTACACAAGTTAGTAAATGTGGAAACTTGTCACAATATTACTCAGTGAAAAACAAAATTGAGTTGTTTTACTCAAAAGGGAACCAAGAATAAACAGTTACATAACTTCTAACAAATTTCCACACCCCTTTTCTCTTGTATAGTTTTACAACAGATGTCTATAAAATTTCTGCAGGTTCTGGAATAGGCTTGGATAGAACACACAAATTTTCCATGAAGAATAGACTGTATGTAGATAGAGAAAACCCTGATGTTTTGGTTTGGATTAAAGCCAGTTGGAATTAATTTATTTACTTTGTCAAGCACTGGTTACTGCTCATATTCAGAAATACTTGTCCACATAATTATTTACTTGTTTACACATTTCTTCAGAGTTTTTCATTGCACATTGAGTTTTGTGAGCTATAGGAATTCTGCACACAACCAGATTCAAGTTTTTTAAAATGTGAAGAGGTACTAGAGGATATGGCCCACGGCTGATTTCAAACATTGTTGGAAACTAAGGGTCGTAACACCTTTTGGCTAAGCCTGGCATTGGTAAGAGCTTCAGACTAGGAACCAACAAAAAATCCTTGCTGATATCTGGAAGCAAGAAGAGAGTAGCAATTTTTTTTTTTTTTTCCCAAAGGTTGCTTAATTTAAAAAAATCAGCATATGGTTGCAGGCATACAATTTGTGAATTCTGCCACTTTAGTTGTCACTTCCAAGTTTATAATAGCATACTGCATGCTTCAGCAAGACATCAAAAGCAAGGATTTTATCAACATATAATACATATATTCCAGATATCCTGTCATCTTCCAGTCTTACCGCAGTGCTTTGCCCTCTCATACTGGTACAGCTAATCCTATATGCATCTTTGTCCAGAGTTTATAATTCAATATCAGTTCCACAAAGGTCCACCCTTTCCTTTTCCCTAAAACATCTTTTCCTCTGACCTCTTCTCCGGTACTCTCATGCAGAAAATACTTTTAATTGTTATCTTCTTATTAAAACCTCTCAACTCTGCCTCAAGAATCTAGTCTACTTTAATTCAAATGGCAGAAAACTGTTTGATTTAGTGTTTCTTTGCCATATCTTGCTGTTAGGCTAAACCCCAGAAAGAGCAAAAGCTTACATTAATGATTATTTCCTAAATCCTTTTCTTCCTGTCCTCGTATCAGCTACCAAACAATGCCAACAATCACCTAACAATTCTCAAGGGCATGATCCAAGAATTAGCCTCAAGTTATTTATCCCATTAAACTTAATGAACTCAAACCAGATCACACCTAAGTTCTGCCACTTTCCTATAAAAAAAGGGAATATATTTAATACTCCATCTTGTCTTTGTCTGGATAGCAGCATTTCTCACTTCAAATATGCTATCTTGCTCCTAACCCACTGCTATATCCTCCTCTGATGATACTGCTATAAATACCACCCTGTCTCATGATTTCAACAGATAGGTCTTGAGACAAATTTCCTTTCAGAAGGAAAATACTTATCTTCTTTCATGCCTTAACAGTCTCCTCTTTCCTAGTCTTTTGCAAGGGACAACCCTAGAACAACAGGCCAAAAAACCACTAGATAACACATTTCAAGCCTGTCTCTACCAGAACACCTGTAAAGTCACTTAACCATAGCAAGACAGTTATTATAAATATTGTTTGTGAACTTCAGATTATCATAATTTAAATCTTGCTCTATCTTACCATATTTATAAGACATGCTTCAGTCATTTTCACTAAAGTACACAGAACTAGTAACATAATTATCACAATGAATTTAAATGTTTCGTTGGATTTTACAACCCATTTGTGATTTAAGAAAATGTTTAAATACCAATTTCAGAAAGAAAAATCACTGCTTGGAAAGATTAAAGCCAGTATTTTTATCATGGTTGCGTCACATCTACTTCTCCAACAAGCCTGGAGGGAGTCGTGGATTTGAAGTAGCAAAACTTAAAAAGGAGGGCACAAAAACACAGAAGCAGTAAAAATTAATGCGTAGAGACAAATCAAGATGCAGGATAGTACAACTGACTCAGAATCAGAGCTAGCACCTAGATGTTACTAACCAGTCAGCAACTATGACAGTTATTGTATCTGCATTTACAAACAGAACTGTCATTTTTTTAACACAGAGACCATTACAGTACAAAATACCTTTTAGTTGTACAGAATCAACAATTTTTAATGGAAGGTCTTAAAGCTAAATTGCCTCCTCTATGCTGACATTTAAAGTAGCTCTGAAGGAAAGGTAACTTCTGAAGTACATATTAACTGTATACAGTGTGGTATTTATAAAACAAATTATAAATTAGAAAAAATAAAGAAAACGTTTTACTAACTGAATTAATCTTTCAAACAACATGGAGGGTCAAAATGAGGCACACTCCATTGATAAGAGTCTTTGTATTTGAAACTTTATCTATACTATTTTCACAATTTATTGGCTTGAGCATATTTTAAGAACAGTACTATGAGTGTCTTGGCCCATCACCAGATTTACACTTTTGCTCTCATACATTTCCAAATGCAAGCTTGATTACACATATTAATCAAATATCAGAAATATTTCTGTTCAATTTTTTTTAGAAAATTGTTTCTAATTTATTTCAAACTTCTACCTTAAGAGCACAGAAGATGCAAGACTCGCCCATACATTTGTGGGTTGTGATTTGCCGGAAACTGCGGCGAAAAATGTCCAGGTGCCAGAGAACCTGAAACACAAAAAAGGGCACAGCCAATTTTATGAATATAAAATAAAATACTGCATAAAGCTCTGACTAAAGCCACACATGCTAAATAATCCCAGAAGTACATCAATGCCACTGAACATGTCTTTTAAAACACGATGCCTTTTATCTAACTGCAAATTGACATTTTTATCTTTCTTCTTCAGCTGTAGCATTTACATGCACTAGTTTACAGTAGGACATCACTCTGGATTTCTTGTCATGTGCTAAGGTTTTAAAAATTGCTTCGTGTGGCAGTGCCAGTTTATACAGCACTTGTCCTGACCAATCCCCTGTATTTGGCACTGTGGCTGGCTGTTGTGCAGCTCCACGGTGAGGCTGGGCAGCTGGCCAGAACATCCCACCTGCTGCTGGGGCTGAAAGTCATCTGTCCTTCCACCTCCCAGGCAGCCTCCTTGTTCTGAGGAGAAAGCCCAAGTGCTGAAAAAACAGAGCACCAACTGCACATATATGAACAAGTTCTTGCATTTTGTGACTAAAAGCCATTATGTCCAATATTAATGCTAGCAAATGTATTTGCATGCCATAAGTACTGGTAGACTTTCTAACCCTAACTTGTGCAGACAGTTCTACTTTTCTCTCAGGACAAGTATGGTGGTAATACCAGGTATGTGACCAGATATGGGGTCACACTATATAATAGCAAGCAGTACTTTGTATGTTCTGGTGGCAACAGCAAGAGGCAACAATTGCTATAACAGTTTTATTCTTAAGTTTTACTACTAAATCTGTGAAATCCTGGGCAATTACCTAAATCCATATATGTAAAAGAACAACAATACTGATCTCTGAGGTGTTTCACAGTTAGCATCTTATATATAAAATGTGGTCGGTGTTCGCTTCAACAAACAATAACTGGACTTCCTTGTGAGCTTCAGAGTCACCAACCTTTCAGGAGGAAGAAGCTTGCACTGAAAGAAGCCCTGACCTAAATTGTGTCCTGCCAGGTTGCAGACAGAATGGAAAGGTCCAGGCTGGCATCTAACTGGCTAAATGCTTTGTCAGCATGCACAGAGGGACCAAACTTCTTACTCCTGATTAATCTGTCCAAAGCAATTTGTTAACTAAACCAGAGCACAAAAATGTTACCTAAAATTATATTTAAAATCACATTTATTCAATATGTAATCTGAAAAAAGTTTCCCAAAACTTCAGAATTGTCATGGCTATGTTTATACTCAAACTCTCTCTCCACTTAAGGGCCTGGAAGGCAGCATACATCTTAGAACAATCTGATTACACACAACATTCCTGAAGAACTACCGGAGACTTCACAAAAGGACTAAAACTTAATACATTTAGAAATCAGGCAATTTTTTCAATATAATTGACTTAAGAATTTATCTTGAATGTTTCTAGAAATACTTACTAGTAAGGAGCACCAAACATTAAAGAGTCTCTCAGACTAACACCAAATGTTAAAAAATTAAAATTAAAAAAACAAGTATACATTTTATGAAATTATTAATATCTTGTTTTGTTGTTTGTTTCTATTAAATCTAGCTTTGACTGTAAATAATTTTGGTATCCTATCTCTCTTGAACTTTAGAAGAAAATGATTTATGTAGAAGACGACTAAAAGCCAGGTCGCAGACTTTTGTCTTCATGTATGGCATGCAGCTGTTAGGCTCTACTTATTTTTTACCCAGGTTCAGTAACTCAGTATTAGGACGCAGACAGTGATTACATCTTACAACTTAGCAGAAGCAATTAATACAGTGTATCACTGCAAACCTGTATTTTCTTATAGTAAGTTCCCTTTGTACTTATGGCATATTAAGCTTATTTAGGATCACAGACGTTTCTTTTTGTATTATTTGCATCACTGGGGGTATCTTGAAGCCTGAGGTTAGTTGAGAACCTAATTGTGCCCATGGAAAAAAAAACCAACAGTGACATAGTCTGTGCTACAGAGTCAAGTCATACAAAGGGAAAGAAACTGATGCAGAGAAAAGGTTTTAAATCCTGCAGCCAGAAGGACTGGACCTCAAACATCAGCTGTTCAAAACATCTAAATTGTTACAATACCAGCATAGTAGCCATACCTCTTTACTACATTTTGACACAGGAAAAGGTTATTCTTCTAAAGCAAAAGGTAAATACTCAACCTGCAGTTAGAAATAAAACTGAACTACATAAATAGGATCTTGTATACGTATTATCAACCCTTGAACTTTACTGGTACAATAAAAAAGTTAAATTTACTTTTAAGAAGTAGACATACTGCAAGATATGCAATATTTACTATTTCAAAGACATTTTCATCTTTGGTTCACGTATTACAAGCTTACACAAAAGATTCAAGTACAGTAAGTGATGAATGCTGTTCAACTCACCAGGAAAATCTGAAAATGAAAAAATGCTGTTTTGGAACTCAGCTAACTTACTTTTCCAAATGTAGCTTTATTCTATCTAGGACCACAAACAATTACAGTCAAGCCTGGTTACATTTGCTGCCCAGTCAAGCCTAGGAAAATACTGCAATAGACAGAGGAAAAAGAGAGAAACATTTTTCAATATGTGCTCTTACCTGTAGTGCACTATTCAGGAAGCAACTGTTCTGTCCCGGTTCATTGCTGAGACCTTTACTGGGTGCTATTGAGGTTGTATTCCGTGGAGTAAACATGCCCTGTACATTCCCCCGACCCACAGAAAAGTAATTTCTTTTCCAAGACATCTTCCAGTTTCAGCTGTAGAATATACAGGTTTAGGCTGGTAGAGTATTTGACTTAATCAGACCTTCCTTTCTTCCACTAAAACTCGAAACTGGAATGACATCCAATCTTCTTCTTAAACTTATAGTTTAAACAGAATTTATCCTTTCACAGCATATGAGCAGTTAAATTCTTTTAAATCCAGCCTAGGATGCTATTCTTCATTTGATGCTTATGTATATAAAAAAAACACCCTCTTTTACAAGCAGCCACATTCAAATTTTGCAAAGGGAAGGAATCCATGGTCATGCAAAAGCTCATCGGTTATGCTGCTTCTCCCTTTTCCAAACAGGCAGTGACTTCAGGGAACAAATAGCAAATTAAGGAGGTCCCAGAACAGAAAGGAGAAAAGTAATAGCTACCTCCCACACCTCAAAAACCCCAGCTTCTCAAATCCTCTTATAATCCTTCTGCAGAAGATGGGAAAAATCCAATTAGTAAGGGAGCAGAAAAAACAAAACAAAGACAAAACCTTGACAGCTTCCTTTTGGTTACATCTATCTTGGGTGATCAAAGTGACATTATCCTCACAGGGGGAAAGAAGCAATTCCAGGACTTGAGAGTGAAGAGCTTTAACACAGTAAAAGGTCTCCAATAAAGTTCTTCTAATTCTGCGAGCAATCTGTAGAAGTTTCTTCTCCTGATCCTCCTTTTGCAATCGGAATGCCCAGCCGTGCCAGAAAGCTTGAGAGAGAAAAATAATCAAAGGCTTGCGTCATTTAATTACTCTCTTGGTTTTGTGGTGTTCTGCCAAGAGCAGTGTTGCCTCACCTCCCACAATACACTGAATCTTCTGAGACAAAGCAAAAAATACAAACCATCCTCCACCCAGAAAATAAAATAACATGGAAAAGAACAGAGAATTCCAAGAAAAGTATGTAAGAGCAAGAGGGCTGAAATATGCTGGAAGCACTAAAGAAGGAAGCTTTAGATTAAAAAATTAAACACAACATTCATGTGAACTCCATGGCAGTTTTCATACTCAACCTTTAGAATCTTGAAGTGTTAAATTTCTTTGAGATATCTCAGTCATTCCAACAGTAGTAAGAGGATCTGTGATTATGTGAATACATGCTAGTATGTTGTGCACCCTGGAACAGGAATTTTGCACTGAACTTGGAAGGCTGAAAAGGGAAAGGCATAAGGCCCTACCCTGACTCAGCAGCCCACAGCTCTCACCGGAACAGTCTCCAAATTTTCTTAAGCAGAAACTATGTGTAGCTCTACAAAAAGTTACTTTATTTAGGTACACGAGCTATACAACGTCTTCCAAAAGATACTGATGCTTCTAAAGAAGCCAGAATTCAGTAGAAAGTGCTCTTCCG
>NW_009953758.1:3381987-3384678 GCF_000747805.2 Chaetura pelagica | reverse complement strand
TTTGCCCTCATCTTACAGGAAATGTAAAAAAGAACCTGATGGAAGAAATTCCTAGAAACAGAAACTACAAGATTGCTGGCAAAACACTTCTTAAAGTTCTCGCAAGTATAGTCCACCTGTATTTACTTCACAGACAACTGCATAATATTTTCCAGACGTAGTCCCAATGGCATTTAAGATTATCCCATTTTTTATACATGTAATAACAACTGAATATACCTATTACAGCTGATATAAGTCAAAATACTCTATTCCACATGTTTTGAAGTAGTAATTGCAGCATGAAGTAATTGCATCAGCAAAAGTTAACTAAGAGAATAATTCCTTACAAAAATATCCTGGGTATCTGTGAAAGCACTTTTTTCACCTTCCACACAAATATAAATTCTTCATCTCCTGTGAAAACACAGAAATAACTCCCTCAACATCTGCAAATGTGTTACAGCAGCCTAATCTATTCCCTTCTAGTAATATTTTTTTTGTATCTCTATTAAACTAGTTCTACAAATATCAATGAAGGCTCAGCATTGCTGTAAGAAAGGCAGGCAAATATCTATACACAGAGGAATACTCTTGGTTGCCAGCAAGTCATGTAAAATTTTCAGATGTGCTTGCAAGCCTGCAGACCAACCATTACCATGCTTGTCATACAACATTCCCGAGTGCTGAATACATATGGCAGGATTAATTCCAAAGCCATTTCAGTTCCAGCCCCCTTCTTTGCTCAATCCCTTAGTGAACCATGAGCCAAACATACTGTGTGAGGTGACTCAGTTTCAATCAACAATTTAAGGATCGCTGCAAACCACCACCACTTGCAATAGATGCAGTGGCTAGGCCTGTGCTGCAGACACAGAGCAGAGTGCTGCATGGAAAGAGCTAAGGCAGGCAGACTTTGTGCTAACTCAGAAAAACCCCTGAGTCAAGTATTCTGTCTTCTCCTTTCCACAGTACTTACAAAAAGATGGAAAATGCAATCTAAAACATGACCAAGATGCACAGGTGCAAGCAGTACGTATTCAGTGGGCCTCAAGTTCAAAACAAAATCTCAAAATGGGCTCTAAAACTTTAAGTACTTTTTTAGCCAACCTGTCTCAGTTATTACAGGGTCGATACTTTTTTTCTAATGTTTTGGGTTTTTTTTTTGTCTTGGAAGCAGAATCAGATTAGAGGCTTTGTTGTTCACCTGTCATTGCAGCAAGATTTGCAAGCTGGCCAGGACTCTTGCAGTAACTGTGCACTCTTGCTACCTGCACTGCATTTGCACAGGCTTAGCTGAACTGACTTCTTAGGACATATTTACTATGATTGCTCACAGGAGCAAGTTCAGTTTGCTTATTTGGCTATGTGGCCTTTGCAGAGCTAAGAACAAGCAGAAAACACTTAAGCTGGTAACCACCCAGTTATGACAAAACCAGATCTCTGGAGATAAATGGCAGCTTCTCACTTTGTCAACCTCTGTAAACTTACCAGTGTTATATAATAGCTAGGAAATGGAATCCTAATTAATCTCAAATATATGTAAGGCACTATTTATATGGATTATTTACAGGCTGGCTTAGCTTCTACTCTATCATAAAAAGGGCTGCAAAAAGCAACCAGGAAAAAAAGAAATTGTGTAAAACCCAACCTTCGTTACTAAAATACTGTTTTGCTTCCAACTACCACTCACAAACCATCAGTGTAAAAAAGCTAGGCCTCCCATACTTCAAACACCCAGTATACAATTGCTAAGAAAACAGCAGTCAGCAGATGCAGGTGTTTTCCAAACACGCTGCTTCTCCCAGATACTGCATTAGCTTGTAAGCAGTTCCAACTGCAGAACTAAAGGAAAAACAAAATTTACTTTGAAAGGCAATAACGGTAACACTTTGATAATATGCCACAAGCTTCAGAGAATTACACAGTTAAGTGAGAAGAAAACATTTTTATTTATTGTATCTGATTAAAGACGTTTTTGAGAAAGACTGCTGCCCTATTTGGAACACATCCAACCCAACCGCTTTTTAATAGTACAATAGTCCTTGGGACAGCAGAGCACAGCACTCTACAAGACACACACCACAGCAGAGCTCCCAGTCCCTGTTCATTGTCATGTTCACTTGCTGAATCAATCACACAGAAACAAAATACCTAAATTTACATCCCTCATTCTCTGGTGAGGTCTTAATGTTGGAAAATAACACTACTATCTCTGCTCGTTTTTTAAGGGGAGAAAAATTCTAACACTCCTCTCTTACTGCAGTCTTATGTCTCTAAACATTTTAGGCTATTGCTTATCACCATTCCAGGCATATGTCTGAATTAAAACACCCAATTTACAAAAGATGATGCTTCCTTTTAGCACTAGGTAAGTCTGAAACCACCAATTAAATATTTATCACACTGTGAAAGAAGAGCAGAGATGCAGAATTTATTTTTCATTCTACTTCTGAAGAAACTTTGAAAGCACAGAACAAAGTAAATAATTCAATGTGTGAATGTTTTCAGAAAAAAGAGCCACCCACCCTGAAGAGCCTACCACCTTTTCTAAAAGTAGGGAATAGATTAAATGGTGTTGAGGGCAAATTATCCTTTCACATGCCACAACATGTCTGAAAGTGTTAACAGATGAGAAATTGCTTTGAAATCCCTTATTTTCATAACAGAAAAAGGGCAGGAGGAAAAAAAAAGGGCAGGAGGAAAAAAAAA
>NW_009953758.1:3359538-3380856 GCF_000747805.2 Chaetura pelagica | reverse complement strand
GGAAAGAGTTTTAACAACTAGAGGCTTGAGAATGTACTTTATTAATATATTTTTAAAGTATATGCTAATTTCCTCATAGATTAAATTATATTTTAACTGCAGAGCTATCAATACTAAGACCTTATTTTACAGGTTAGACATCCCAAAGGATAGCCAGCATTGCCTATCAGGTTAAATTAAATCTTGAAGGTGGTAAAATAAAATAGAGGGACAGAAAATGTTCCCCATACTGAATAACCATGAGGCTGGATGAAAAAAAGAGTGAACAGGGCAGTCATCTTAAAGGCAAATATCCCTAACAGAATCAAGTGCTGCACAACCAAAGAGGGGATGACACCTTTTAGTGAAGAGCTAGCTGGAAATATTGGACAGTTTTTTTCAGGCAACCAGATGATACAGAGTAACTATAAAAAGGTACAATTATTTCCATTAATCTCTATCTCCAGTAATTTTTTGATATTACAAATGAAACAATAGAGAAAAAACTTCTTGCTTTATGCATGAATTTTTTCAATCTTGATTACTATGCTGGAAGAAAAAGGAGTAGAAAAAGCCCGTGACACTTCTGCTGTCAAACGCACACCCATTTGTCAGTCTGCCTCTTAGAGGAACAACTTAATTACCCAGCTCTGTGCTACTTGTGCCTACTGGATAGAACCAGGAACTGACAGTACCTGACAGCGTCACTGATGCCCAAGACAGACTCATACTGGTCTTCTCATTCTCTATTGCACAATTCTTAGTCTGTGAAGTGCTGTAAGTGCATAAAATTATGATACATACTTATCCAGACAGTAGGGGAATGTTTCCACTTACCTGACACAAGAGCAACTATCCAAATGTTAGGCTAAAAGTTGCAAGTTAAAGACAATTAAATAGCCTTCGAGTGAAAGTCAAAAACAAGCTTCCCCAAATTCAGAGATGTACTTCTTTAGTGAGTAAGGGTACAGCAAGCCTTACAGGTTTTCCAGAAGACATGATGGCCATTTCTGAGAAAACAAGATAAAACTGAACACCAAAACTGAAGGTACTGGATAGAACAGTGAGCAAATTAGAACAACACTTCATTGACTAAAACTGCAGTAATTTTGGTCACTACCACTGTATTTGTACAGTCTACCAGCCACTAGAAGAAACTGCAGTCAGGATATCGATAGGCCAAATTCCCTCCAGAAATACAACTCTGGAAGTGGCAACACTGGCATTTCTGAACTAGTAGCTTACTGCTTCTACAATGATTGGAGGAAGAAAACAGAATGAGCTTTTTATGAAGAAAGATTATGTTCTTATACCAACTCTTCAAACGAACAAAACAGCCATGAAAAACAAAAACAAACCCACTCTATGTTCCTGTTAACTGCTTAGACCAACAAGGGGCATGGAGAGACCACATTCTGCAAAAATACCTCAAAGTGAGACTCTGCAAGCTGCTGGGGTCAAATATAGCTCTATACTGCATGAAGATACAGCAAACAATTCTCCAGCTTCTTCCTCCAAAATGCTTTTGGGTTTTGTAAAACTAAAGTGGACTGTATCTTAAAACAGCATAATAAAATCTTGCAAACACTTACCTAATCCAAATCACTTGATTTTAAGCCTGACAGTCAGCCAATCTATTTAAAGAGCATCTCTCACAGTAAAAACACAGCAGAAAGCCATTAGCTTTAAACTGCATAATGTTCGGTGATGGTGAAGGGCTGGAAATTTCTACTGACTCCAGCTAGATGGGAACTTCTCTGCCTCTTCCCAACTGCCTGCAGATGCTTCTCTGGGGTCACAGAGTAGTAGCAGTTATTTCTGCAACCCTCCCTGAAAGAAGGACATCAGCTGATAAACAACTGTTTTCTGTGCAAACCTATGACCACATAGACTTCAGCCCAAAATAGCAGAAAAAGTAATTTATCCTACAGAAGTACCAAGAGATGAGAGTAGGGTAGCCATGTCTAGACTTTCATAAAGCAGTTAAGAGGACTCAAAGTATCCAGCTGCCTCTCAAATAATCAGAAAAGCTAAAACTTAGCCAGCAAAGGACTCTAATACAACACAACAACCATTCAAAAGTAAATTAAAATAAAACAACCAAACACACAGCTCTAAATATCTAAAGCCAGCATTACAGCCTTTTCTGGAACAGGTTGCCCAGGGAAGTTACGGATGCCCCCTCCCTGTCAGTGTTCAAGGCCAGGTTGGATGTGGCTTTGAGCAACCTAGCCTAGTAAGATACATCCATGCATGCAGAGGGTTGGAACTAGATGACCTTTAAGGTCTTTTATAACACAAACCATTCTATGATTCTAATAAACAAACACAAACAAAACTAAAAAAAAAAAACAAAAAAAAAACACCCCAAACTTAACCTGCAAGATTATCCAGAAGTTTCTGGAGGAAAGCATCTCTTGTTGGAGACTGTAATTTATAAGAGCCAGCACAATGTGGAATAATCGAATAATAAGGGCTTCTTTTTGAAGACAAAGACAGAGTTATGACAATGAGGTCATAACTAGGGAAGTAAAGGCCATGTTATTTACTTTGTGTAGGGCTTATTGCCAAAACACACTTCACTCCCTAGATAAAACTTTTACTCATATCAAAAACATGGCATTAATAACCACTGATCTCATGCATCACAGTACTTTCAGCACACGTGTTTGCTGTGGGGGTTACAGGAATAAAGATGGACAAGCCCCCAGCTTTGTGTCCTACTTCCAAAATCTCAGCATCAGCTGCCTCCCTTTCTGTTAGACAACTCAAAGGCTCTGTTGTCTCGAGAATTTTACTCTGATTATTGAAAAGGGGAGGAATATATATAAAATTAAGAAGGTCTGTGCAGCCTGAAGTAAATTCAAACCATTTCAAAACATTCTGCACTCCCTTCAGGTCTCCACAGTTGCCTAGATCTTTAAGACTCCTCTGTATCATAACAAAAGCCTGCATCTTAACACAGTTGGACTTCAAAATGCTTACCCTGAAGTTTTGTATTACTTTCTACATGAAAACTAAGTTTACTCTCCCAAACCTGTATTTAAAAAACACCATATCTACTCCAAGGCTTGGTGCTGGCCATTTCAGGAGAAGGAAGGGTGGGGTGAAAACAGCTTTTCATCCCAGTTCATACGGAACTCATGGAGTTCAGATAAACAGCAAAAACACAGCAGCTTCAAATGTCATGCAAATGCTTAAAGCAGTTAAACATTGCCAATCAATCCTGTAACACAGAAATCATGACAAATAGGAACAGGGCAGCTGTCAACCATATGGTGAAATGGAAGGCTCTGGTTTGATTCTAGTTATTCCCTTTCCAAATCTTCACCTTGGCTATCCAAAGGGGAGCTTCAAAATTATTTCAGTATTTGATTCAATCTTCAGACATAAGCAAAATTTTTCCATTGCAAAATTCTGCATTTTACAGCAATCAGCTATGTCAACAAGATTTCAAGGCTCTTTTTCTTGTGGCACCTTATTAACAAGAAAATAATCTCTATTCTCTTCCAGTAACACCACTGACCCAAGAAAACAAGTTTTCTACTTTTGTTTGCAAATTCCAGACCACCAATGACTAGAGACTTCCCAAAAGCTTCCAAAAGTAGTCAGTAGTATTCAACAATGTAAGGCTTAATGACTGACAATATTTAAATCCTAAAATCCTGTGGTCATTCTTTTCCTGGCCTTGCAGGCTTTCACAGATGAACAGCATCAAAACATTTTTCATAAAAATGTTTCCGCTTCTAAAATAACTACCTTGTTATGAGTTCTCCCATCAATTTTCACAACCCTTTCCTTCCTTAAAACAGAAGACAGTAGGAATCAACTCCCAAATCATATGCTGTTCACATTACAGCACCACAACCACTGCTTTATTAAACTCTATTTATATGTTGACTTCAGCAACATTTGAAACAACTGAACATGTTCATACACAAACGTCCAGATAGAATAAAAACCACAGGTAAGCAAGATAGTGAATTTTGCAGGAAAACAAGCAATCAGAAGAACTCTAGCACTGCTAGTACTTCAATTTCAAAGAAAAGACAACACCGAGTAGCAACAGACATTGAACAAGCAGATGGACAGCTTTTGGGTAGAAAAACAGGCCTTCCTGGTGATGCGTTAAGAATCTCAAAGTCAAACACTGCAATGCACTGTTCTCTCCAGGTAGTGCTCAGGGGAAAGACCCAGGGCAGAAAATTGGTTCCCAACACAGACACATAATAGATATTTCAACACCACTGGCCAGTGAAAACCTCCATACAGAGCAGGTAGACACAGTTCTCACCTCCCTCATGATCGATGGCTGGGGACAGACAATATATTCAATAGTACCATAAAAGTATTTACTCCCTCCCTCTTTTCTCTTGGCTCAGAATAGTGTTTAGTATTAAAGAAATAGTTACAGCTTATTCTCAAACTGCTAATTCACTGTATTGTGTTTTATCTATACCACTGTTATCACATAACAAGATGGCTTATAAAACACATGCTTGCCAGACCAGTAACATACCAAGGTATAAAACTAAAGCAATACAGAGGAACTCATGCTAACAAAGCATAGGCAGAGTAAAGAAAGAGTGAGCAGCAGTTTAAGGTGCCTCTGCTAGGTCCCAGTACTAATGCTTACAGCATTTTTCCTGCCTTTCTAAAAATGAGAAGCAGTTGTGCTGCTGCAGCAAAACATCATATAGATTAATACTTGTACATAAAAATATAAACCATGCACCCAGCATTCCCAACATGCTGATTATTTGGGGGTTTTTTTAAGCAGTCATCTGTGCTGTATAGCTATAAATAACAGTTCAGCAAAATCACGAGCATGCACACATATGTATAAGCACTTAATAATCTCAACTTGGGTTTAAGTCTATTATTATTTAGTTTTAGAACAATAAGCATAACTTACAAGAACAGGAAAACTAATTTTTGCTTCATTTGGCTTTGTTTACAGAAGCATTTTCCCACAAAAACCACTGAAGACTTTAGAACTTGAGCAAGAAAAACACTCGCACATAACCACAAGAAAAAGCTTACTGAATCAAAACATCCCCTCTCCAGGAGCAGCTAAAAACATATGGGAAGACTAAAACAAACAGGTTGGGAGAAATATACCATGATATCATACACCTCACCAACAACCTGGGAGAGACAAACAGGGAGTAGAACTAAAAGCCTGATTTTTTGTTTTCTATACAACCAGGAGACCAGCAGAAGATGACATCTGATCCATGCATTAAGGAAACTACAATGCAAGCTGAAGAGGTTTGGTTTTTTTCTCCTTTTTAAACAGGAAGCAAATAGACATGACCAAACCTCAAAACTTTACATCCCAAATTGCACATATTGCTCGTTTCCCACTAGCAAACAGAGCATTTGTAATATGCTGCCATGGTGTCCCCGTGCCTCCTGCACCCCAAAACCAGACCTGGCTGACTGGGCCACTGGTGGCTGAGCTAACAGCTGTGGACACACTGTGCCTCTCCTCAGCTGCAACCCCAATCCATCATACAATCTCATAAGGTAAGTGACTCTTTTGCATGGCTCTGTGTTTTAAAGAGGATAACAACAACTGAATGTAGAGCGATTCTGAACTCAGAGCTAAACATTAAATAGAGACAAGATCACAAAGATTCCTGCAAACACAGGAAAGGAGTCCTTGTATAAAAGGATGTGCAGCTACCTCCATTATCTAAAATTTTACTTCATTAAGAAGCCCCTTACAAACAGACAACCTATTCTGCTTTAATTCCTCTGGTATAAGACATTCTGAAAGACCATAGAATCATAGAATGGCTTGGGTTGGAAGGGACTGTAAAGATCATCTAGTTCCAACCCCTCTGCAAGAGCAAAGGCCCCTCCCACTAGACCAGGTTGCACAAAGCCCTGTCCAACCTGGCCTTGAACACCTCCAGGGAAGAGGATACACAACCTCCCTGGGAACAGGGCAACTTGTTCCAATGCCTCATGATCCGAAGAGTAAAGAATTTCTTCCTCATGTCTAACCTAAATCTCTCCTCTTCCAGTTTAAAACCATTACCCCTTGTCTTATCACTACATACCCTGGTAAAACGTCCCTCCCCAGCTTTTCTGTAGGCCTCTTTTAGATGCCGGAAGGCCTCTCTGAAACCTTCTCTTCTCCAGGCTGAACAGCCTCAACTCTCTAAACCTGTCTTCATACGAGAGGTGTTCCAGCCTTCATGTCATCTTCATGGCCCTTCTCTGGACTTCCTCCAAGAGCTCTATGTCCTGTGTTGAGGGCTACAGAACTGGACACAGTGCTCCAGGTGGGGTCTCACAAGTGCAGAGTAGAGCGACAGGATCATCTCCCTCAACTTGCTGGCCAAGCTTCTTTTGATGCTGTTAGATATTTTGGAGAACAAAAACCCCTGATACCTTATCAAGCAGTTGTTAAAAAAAGCCTTTGAATCCAGTCCAATCTATTTTACTGTGTGAAATTTGGAATAGTGGCCAAAACAGGCAAAAGGTACTTTGATTTTCATATGCAGTATATTTGTCAAAAATACATTTCAAAAATTAAAACATTACAGAACATACACAGTATATACAGATGGAAGTTTCTTGTGTGCAAAGCAGATTGTATTGTATAAACAAGTTTTCTGAAATATAGATATTTCATTTGGTGTTAGAATGAAAACTAAGATGAAGACATAAGACTTGCATATGAACTTTCACAAAACTCCAACCTCTTAATTAAAAGTCTGAACTCAAATTTCTAAGTTATGATTTGAAGAGACTGTTTATGTAAGTCTTACCAGATGCTACCAGAGAGAACTACCCCCATACTGATTTAAAAAACTTAAACTCTTGCCTTACAGATTTTAATAGCTTGAAAGCTTGGGATCTACTGGAAAAACAGCTGCTTTTCATTCAATGAAAAGCAAAAACCACGATACAATTACCTTTTATCAAAACCAGTCTTATGGAAATGTTATTGTTTTCATTCAGAAAGGTTATTTTATCTTTACCAGAAAAGTACTGTGAAACCACCAAATGCAAAAGCGATTATTTTGTGTCCTGCTGTGGCCTGGAGAGACCTACAAAGTATGAAAGAGACTCTTGTTAAGTACAAGCAGGCTCTGTCCTAATGGGCCACAGAAGCAAAAGCTGTGCAAATGCAGTATAATACAAGCTAAACAGACCAGTTGGGTGTTGGGGTAAGAAAAAAGAATTATGTCAACAGCTTTAATATATTTTTTTTTTCTCTGCCTAACAATGAAGTGACACTGCTGAGTGGCACCAGAAGCTCCCTACAAAAAAAAATAGCAAGTGCTCCAGACAAGGTATATACCACGAAAGGAGCCTTTCTAAACTACCTGCGGGCTGTTCATTGGTAGAAAAAGAGCATGAGGAGATAAGTTCACAGAAGTTCCTCTCTTTACAAATGGAAGATACCTGTTAAATATTAAATTAAAAGAGAATCTGTGGATGCTAAGGGAAGTTACAACAGATGTAACCAATTGGTACATGTGGAGAGGAAAACACCCTTCTAGAACTTGTTCTTGTTGTTTTTTCAAAACAGAATAAAAAAGAGCAAGTTTGGGGGCATGTACACGTGCCTTCAAATACAAAAATGAGGCCTGGCCTGACAGCACTGCAAAATACCCAACCAACAACAAATGTTAAAGCCACTGACAGCACAGGTAAACAGTAGCCTTGCTCACCTTTGGACAATAGGATTTCAGCCTGGTCTGTAAAAGAAAGGATGCTTACTTCAGAGATATAATTTATTTCAGCAGTGATTCAACTGTTTCAATGCTCCTGTGGGTGTGAGCTCTGCTGAAAAGCAAGCAGCTACTTTTGTCATTCTCCTAAACCTGATCCTGCACTGATGACCAAAAACCACTTGGGAAAATAAAGACAAAAGGTGTCTAGCAGAAACCACATATCCTTCCAACAGCAACTCCCAAGAGTGCTGCAAAATTAAGCACAAAGAATTACACAGCTTCTGGCTCAGTTCAGCTCAGAACACATCAAATTTAGAAAGCACAGCATCCTAAACAGGTATGTTATATTCTATGTACTTGGTTTATCCTTTTTTTTCCCCCTGCAAAGAGAAGTGCCCAGCCTAAATTAGCATGTCCCCATCCCTTCAAGCAGAGCACCTCAAGGAATGAGACTGTGGGTGGAGCACCAAGAACCTTTGGGAAAAGGTCTCAGGCAGATGTCAGTGGCTCTAGATATTCTTCAGCTCCATCACATCTAGGAGTGGATGTAACTGGGTCTCAGGATGGTATCATTTAGATGTTTGGTTTCTTGCTTCTAATTATGTCTGTGATCCTTCAAGAGTATGTCTGTGCCATATAGCAACCTTGGAGGCAGGGGTACAGTCCCACCCTGCCTTGTCCCCCTTGGAGATGTACTAAGGGTGTTCAAAGGAGAGGGTCTAGAGGACTGCAGGGCGTTAGGACATGGCACAAAATTTCTGATGCATATTTGGGGCCACTCAGTGAATGACAAGCTGGGAAGCAGCAAGAGGAAAGTTGCACATAAACTTATTTCTCTTTTTGATTCCCTAGTTCTTTGTGATTCTTTTTTCTTTCAGAAAAGTAAAGTTTCTAGTACTTACTTAAATAAAATTTGGCGTTTTTTAGTGTTAAAATCCTTTTGAGTTTTGGGAACTCACCACAGGAAAAGGGTTAGACACATCCACATCAAACCTGTGGAGGACTCCATATCCTGCTATGACAACCCAGGATGGTCTCTGAGCCTTGCTTCTTCCCACAGAACCCAGTCCAGATTACACAGCTGACCCTAAACCAGCACTACCTGCACCTGATCACAGGACAGAGCCTTCAGCTTCCAGTTCCACAGTAGAGTTATGTATCATATGCAGGCCACACCTCTAGCTGCCAAAACCTGTTGATAGTGTTTCAGTGTTGCATTGCCCAGCATTGTAATGCTGTACAATGTAACTTGTTTTCCACATAATACCCTAAAGAGCTGCAGACAAAAAGCTGCTGAAGGGACACAACTCTTAAGAGTTTGACTTAAGAGAGTCTGAAGAAGATTAGCAACTTAGTACAGAAGCAGATGCAGACCCAGAACACCAGCAAGGCAATAAAAGGACAAAACCAAACATTGCCCTGTTTAAAAGTCCTCTCCCTCAGAATAACCAGCCTTCAAGGAACAATCACCTGACATCTGAGTAAGCAACATCTACCTGCGAGAGCTGTCCTTATCAAGGGTTGCCACACCAGAGTAGTATTTTCAGTACCTTGTTACACCACAGTAAATGCTTTATTGATAAATCAATTACAACATTTTCCTTCAATACTTGAAAAAAGCATTCAGACATACTATTATTATCATCCATTGCTTAACCAATATTACAACATACAGCACTTCCTTACACCTGTAAGGGAGACCGGAAAAAATATATTCTGTCCAGATTAAGGGTCTACGCATCCTTCCTCTGTCATTAATAAATCATACGTATATGTGCACATGTGCAACCAAGTCGCTAATGTGGAAAAATCTTACATTTCTGGCCAATCAGGACTAAAGTCACTCCATTTGAAACTAAACTGCTCTGACCTTGAGCCAAAATGTGCATTCTTATTTTTTCGTAGTCACTCCAGGTTCTCCAATTCCAATACACTCTGGTGACCCAGATACTCACCAATTAGGACAGCAATAGTAACACATCCACTTGTGAAATCAAGTACATGAGAGTCTTATAGAAAACTTCGGAATTTTATACATATTAATACACTAGTTAAAAATATTATTGTTATGATCCAAAACATCAGAACCTGAAAAGATGCAACTGGAAAATGGATGAAATCACATGGCTGTGGCACACTCTTCTTTGGAAATCATAATCTTGTATTGCAGCTTACATCTGTGACAACTCCTAGGAGACACAGCAACAGATTAACATCACTTGGCTCTTGATGGAGTTGAAAACTGTGTTGTACTGCAAAACCTTCTTACTGGTGCATTTGTTCCAGCTCAAGTATTTTTGTTTCTCGATTACTAGAAAAACTTATTTCCTTGAATAAAAGTATGTGTGTGTATATATATATCCAGATATATATATCCAGTTTTTATATATCCAGAAGGGTAGTACGAGCATAATTTTCTGTAACACATGGCTTTGACTGACTAAATTTCACTATTTCCCCTTTCCATGGTATGTCAGCTTCCCTGCATTTGCTTCTAAGGGCCCTCAGGTCTAGTATAATACTGACTTCCCCATTTTTAAGTGCATTATTAAATCCTGCCCCAAATGTTGTTAGCGCCAGCCTTCACCAGCTACATTATAAAGCAAGTACTCCTGTTTTCCCTCCCTCAGAGAAGACAAACATACAAAAAAAAAAAATAATAAAAATTGACAAAACTATCTGGTTATCCTCCAAACCACTCCTATCCTGCCAAGCACAGAAAAGCTGAGCAGCAAGGCAGCAGGTGTGCCAAAACCATTGTTCATCATCACAGCCACCACAGTCTGCTTCCTTTGCTCCTCTGGCTGTTTTTCATGTTTCCTCAGCCTTAGACAAGGAACTCTCTTGTCCAGAATCAGCCTGTTTGTGTTTGTAAAACAGATAAAATTCTGAGATTACCGACTGTAATCTACAGGAGTAACTACATTATAAATGAACATAAACCCCTCTATGCCCACCACACTTCTCAATTTCTCGAAAAAAAGCAAGAGGTTTCTTGAACTGCCAGTTTAAAAGAAGGAGGAGAGGGGCTTGCTTTATTTCCCACTGGTTTAGTGAGCTGAATCAAACAAAAAATTATAGAATCATCAAGGTTCGAAAAGATCTCCAAGACCATCAAGTCCAACTGTCTGCCCTAAAACCCCTAACCACTAAACACCATGTCCACCTGTTTTTTGAACACCTCCAGGAATGGTGCCTCCACCTCCCTGGGCAGCCTGTTTCAATGCCTCACCAGTCTCTGTGCATAAATTTGTGCCTAATACCCAATGTGAACCTCCCCTGGCACATGCTGACCCACTCTTGTCCTATCATTAGCCACGAGGGAGAAGAGGCCAACACCCACCTCACTACAATCTCCTTTCAGGGAGTTGTAGAGAGCAATGAGGTCTCCCCTCAGCCTCCTCTTTTCTAGACTGAACAGCCCCAGCTCCCTCAGCCTCTCCTCATAAAACCTGTTCTCCAGACCTCTAATCAGCATAGCTGCCCTTCTCTGCACCCTCTCCAGCACCTCGACGTCCTTTCTATACTGTGCACAGTGCTCGAGGTCTGGCCTCACCAAGGCTGACAGAGTGGCAGGATAGAAGTTAGAGTGAGACTTCCCCTTCTAGATGCAAATCAGCTGAGCCTTGCCTCAGCAGACAATGAACAGTACCTCAGGTAGCCTAAAACACTCCAGGAATACAAAGAAGTTATTCCTTAAAAAAATATAAATTTGATGCATTTGAACAGACAGAATGTGTTTATTACACTGATGAGCAGTGAAAATTATTCATAGATTATTTCATTTCCCCTTTCCCTCTGGTGACCAACTCTAGAACTGGGTTTACAATTTTGCGGGATTAAAACCTCTGCTTAGTATCACCAAATGTATGAAAATACTTAGTGGTTTTATACAAATCTACAAATTCAACCAAAGATATACTTCATGCTAAGCGGAGGCAGTGAGAAGTATGGAATAGTAGCGGTAATTATTCACAGAATAATGACTATTTTGGAAACAAGACACTTTACAGAAGGCAGGGGATCAGGAAACTAGCCCAAGCAAACTGACTTTTCACAAATGAACACACTAAAATAATAAAAAAGCTCTACATATATTTAATACCTTATTTCATTGCCAACTTTCTAACACAGAATTCAAAAAGTAGAGGGAAGCAAAACCACATCAAAATCATCAAAAAAGCAGGCAGCAGAGCTTCTGACTAGGTAATCGTTATAGTGTAAAGTAAGAATCAAAATGAACTGCCAACATCCCTTCCTGCTGTGACAAACATTAAGGTGAGAAGAGATTCTCACTGACTTAATTTTCAAATTTATAATGGAAGCTATTAGTCAGACAAAGCTATGATACGGTGGACCCACAGGCAGCTTTATAGCTTATAAAGTGCCTTTCACACAGGTAGCAGAACATAAACAAAATGTACACATACAACACTACTCAGCAGGACTAGACTTTTGAAAAGCAAACTATTAACAAACTGAAGCAATACTTTTTCTTTGCTTCTTAGAAACAAAGACAATTCATATTGAGATGCAGTATTTTCTATCTTTCAGTACCTCATATAGGAGAGAACCCTTGCAACAACTTTGATTCAATCAAAAAAAAGTCATGTTACTTGGTGATACTGAATTAAAATCAGAAAGACCTACCTTCAGAAGTCACTTTCTATTGCATGAACTCCATACTGATACTGCAGCAAAAGGTGGAGATCCCAGTACACTGAGAAAACTCAAAAGGACTCACTGCTCGGGTAACTGTTCTGAGAAATACTGGCACAGAAAAATTACTTTAGGGAGGAAGAAAGAGCTAGAATAGCGTGGGAGGGGACAACCTGCTGTTTCAAACAATAGGAAGCTGTTAAAACAAAAAAACAAAGGCCTCCCTCAGTACAGGAAAGTCTCGTTTGAAAAGCATTGCCCCCACTGCCACCCAGCAGGCAAGCAGGCAGCACTGACAAAAGCACCAACAATTCCCTTCCAAAACACGGTCAAGCAAGAGGGATGAACATTTCCCAAACTCTTGTATAAAAAAACTCAGATTGGGGGCAGAGGAGGGAGAGACAGGGCTATAAGGTATTACTTCATTTTACAACAGCAACCTGTGCAAAGGCAGAACTCCCCTCAGTTCAACAAGTGAACTGGTGAGGTTCCTGCAAACTGTGTAGTTAAACATGACAGACGTTTTCTCATTGGAGAGGCTGAGAATCCGGAGTGCCATGTAGCCATTTCACCGAAAAAATGCAAAGGAATCAAAACACAGCTTCACTTTTGATCCCCTGGTTGCAATGCAAATTTAAAGCATTTTTTAAAGAACAATGATTGCAGGACAATTCCTGGAACCATCCCCTGTGGTGCAAAGACAGTGATACTGATCAAGGATAGAAAGCGGCTTGTTCAGAGAACCAGCTTCCTACCCCCAAGACCTCCCATAAGCTAACTTATTTAAACTCAGAAGCAGCATCACTACATGATTATTCACAGACTCTCTTACAGTACATACAGCTCCAGGACACTGGTGCCATCGGCATTCAGCATCAATTTGTACTTCTAACATGGTCACATTCATAGCACAGACAGGGAGAATTATTGTATACCCAAGACCAAAATAACTTTAAAGAACACTTTGATTACGTTACAAAAAACAATGAGCACTTTGCCTTTCTGTTCTAGCACAATATAATGCTAACAAACAGAATCAGGCTGAAATATAATAATGCTTTGGACCATACAAGGTACTGAAGATACTATTCCCAATGGGACCATTTACCTAGTAGAAACAAACAAAGCAAAAAGGAAGCAGTTGGAATACAATTCAATTGGTTTGCCTTAAGAACAATCCAGTCTTGCAGGACAGAGGGGGCTGAGCCAAGTTTTAACTATGCCTTTCCATAAGGAGAGTTTTGATGAGACAGAAATAGGTGTTAGAACAAGAAAGAAGAGAAAAAATATCACAAACGCACAATACTTAAAGCGGTGTTTTACTTCATTATGCTTCTACACACTTTTTTTTAAGGCTTAGTTTATTTGAAATCTTCACACATAATTCTAATGGTCTAAAATTTACTAATAGTGGCATCATTGTGAACAAAAAGCAGTACAATGTTCAGTAGCCATACTGGGCTGAAAACACACTCCACAGCTGCCTGTGGTTAAAATAGCATGTTAACTTTGTTGCACTCTTTTGTCAAACAGCTTGTTTCAGGCAAGCCAAACCAATTAAAAGCACTATTTGCAATACTAACACCTTTTCCAGGCAAAAACAATATGCCAACCCTCGTTTTTGTCATACAGAAAGACTGATCAAGTCTTCCAGGTGTCCTGCATCATTACTTGGATCTGAAGGCTTCCCTTCAAATATCTGTATAAGTCTTACCAAGAGTTAGCAGGTCCACTTGCTCAAGTGGCATTATGTCCAGGACTCGATGACCTGAGGTTGGCAAGCACCCTTGCAGAGAAAACACCAGTTACTACAGTCCCTTCTTCCTCCTCACTCCAAAGGAAGAAACATTCATCTTTCCTTCTCAGACACACTCCTGTGACTCAACTGATTTCCTTGCTGAGGTGGTGTGGGCCAACACTCACAAAATGACAGAAGGACCTACAACAGAAATACCAAGAGTTTTGTAGTATAATGTTTACAAATTCCTATTTGCTTCAGGCTTAGTTTCCATAATTTCAGAACTCTGTTTTTTGCTAAAATGCTTCAGGTGACCACACATACCTGAGTAACTCCTACAAGTATGGATCAAATTTTGGACACTTTCCAGTACCTGCTCTGACACCATTTTATGCAGTTCCTCAGCATGTGGAGAGCTGAGATGAACAGTTACCAGTCCAAAAAATACCCCATTTCTTCAATATGTCAGTGTGTGAAAAAGTATGAAAATTATTTCTAGCAGCTCTCTTTAAAGCAAGATCAGTTCTTCATCACACCTAAAATTAAAACTTTTAAAATCATATGAACAGCTAAGGGTTTTACGACGAAAACAAGGCCCCCTGCAAATCTAACAGTTCAGAAAGCAAGCAGGGCTCCATGCCCCAAACAGAAGCAAGGGGACACATCCCTAGTGGAAACATAACAGCACTGCTGTGCTTTGCCAAACACCAGCTAAGCATCTGACTCACTGCCACCAAACTAAGAATTCACAGCAATTACCACATTTCAGCACAGAACAGGAAGAAAGAAGAAAGGGAAAGAAAAGAAGAAAAAGAGCACTTCTGCTCTTCTAACATTTCACCTAAATTAGGCCAGCACAGTAACCCTCAAACAGTTCTGGGCAAGTACTACGGCCCTAGGGCTACCAGGACCTGATAGCAGTGCTACCTGTTATACAGCCACCCATATAGTGGCCTCAGACTGAAATGAGGCAGGAAAACAAGACAAGATAAAGCAACAGAAACAACTCTGGAATCTCTCTCCCTTCTCTATTTTCTGCTTTGGTTCAGATATCAGCAATATGTGAAGCAAATCTATCTATAAACAACCTAATCTATTAAAAACATGTATGTGTACAGCTAAGCAGATTACAAAAGCAGAAGTTAAAAGAAATTTGAAGAAACAAAGTATAGATGACAGAGAGCTGCAATAATCATTCTGACATCAACAGTGAAAACAGTTCTTTTCCCAGTGTCTGCGATCATATGATTTTGGCTTCCTTCTGCCATTGCAGATCATATAGCTTCTCATCCAGCAAAGGCTATGCTAGCCCTTCCCTTCACCTTGGAATAATTTTCCACCATAGCACACCTACTCAGAGCTGTAAGTGTCAGCACATTTAGTAAAGTTTAAATATCTTAAGTTTGTGTACATGGAAGAGTTTATTAGGATTAAGTCATTTGTGATGAAAAAGCACCTTGATTGCCTTCAACAAAGAAGCTGGTTGAAGAAGTTCCTGCCCAGCTTTCACAGGTCACTCAATTACTGCTCTGATCTGATGCTCTGCTCTGCAGATGGCAGCCTGGTAGGAACAATAAGTCATTTGTGATGAAAAAGCACCTTGATTGCCTTCAACAAAGAAGCTGGTTGAAGAAGTTCCTGCCCAGCTTTCACAGGTCACTCAATTACTGCTCTGATCTGATGCTCTGCTCTGCAGATGGCAGCCTGTGTAGGACCACATTATAAAGTGCATCATGAAAACAATCTAGGTTAAACATAACCAGAAAATAAAAGCATGCAGGTGGCTATTTTTATATTTTCAGTTATTCAGAATACAGGGCAGTTCTGCAGTAAGTAGTTTTAACTGGCACAACACTGACCAGGAAACTACAAGGGGTACAGCAAGAGAAATAGTAGTTAAGGTAGCTTCTTTCACGAGCTTTGCCACCAAAGCCGGGACATGGTACAGATGCATTAATTCCTTCTACAGGTAACTTAGTGTGTTCTATGATAAAGCTTCACTAACCAGATAGCTGCTACCAGGGTGGATCCGTTCACCATCACATGCACTCTCTGCTCCCCTTATGCTGATGCTGGGCAGTCTGCTAAATGAACTACTACAAGGGAATACATCAGCAAAAAGCAATTCTACCAATGGAAATAAAAATTACAGGGTTTTCTTCATCAGCAAGTTGACTCAGGATTCAGAGAAGCAGGCTTGGTGAGAAATGCCTCTTGGCCTGAAGTTAAGATTCTCTTACCCAGATAGCAAAGCTGCAGTCAGATGCATATGTGGCAATCAGTAACACTGAACTAAAGGTGTGGTTTTGTTTAACCGTGTGAAACACTAGGCTGTGTCAGTGTGTTTACTTTCCCTGTCCTCATGCTCCCACTGCTTCCGAGTATGGCATTGAGTTGCAAGCCAGTCGCATGAGCCACTTCAACTGAGAGCAGCCACGTCACACAGCTGAGCAAGGAGGGAGCAAACATTCCCAGCAGAGACCCAGCAACGTGCCCAGCCCTTTCCTGAAGCAGGCACAGTGAAACTGCATGAGGTTAACACCAGACTGCACTCCAAGAAAGATCAGTTCAAAACAACTGCTGCAAATTACAATCCCTGGTTAATCTTTTCTAGCCTTTTTAAGTAAGTGCATTCTTCTAGGACAGTGGGTTTTAATTTACAGTATGAATCCTCTAGACTTTTAAGAAGCCTGAAAACAGATGTTTGCCCCCTCCATCAAAAAACCTTTGCAGACAAAAAAGTTAATTTTGTGAAGTGGATACAAAGCAGTGACTATCATCATTTTTTGAAGGGTGGGGAGGGTGGAAAGGGTAGTTTGAGGAAGAGAAGCTCATGTTCCCACATCAGCAGTGCATTTTTCAAGTAGAGGGAAAAAAGCCAACAAAAATCTAACAACAGTCTGACAAACCTCAGCGCAATGTGTTCAAATACATTAGGCAAACCCACACGCTGTACTCAGCTGACTTTCCCCACACGGCAAGACAATTGTTTAAACACTGTTTGAAGCTGGGGGGGGGAAAGCACAGCAAAGTCTTAATTTTACTTTGTCAACACAGCTTGTTTTGGTAGGGTGGACACAGCCTTAAATCAAATGGACCCACATAGTCAAAACTGATGAAAATCAATACTTCTTTCTCCATTACCATCTGAGCTATTCAATTATTTTATTAAAATCAGGTTAACTAGAGATATTCAAGTAATTTGTGAATTACAAGATGAGCAAAAAGCACTTTTTTCTATTTCTCAATATAGCTAAAGTATAACAAAACATCCTTTTGTTTTGGTAGTTATCAAGCAAGAATCAGAAATACTTTTCAGGACTATTCAGAGATTGGCTAATGTGAGGCCAGAGCTTTAATGCCCTTCCCTTTCCTTCAGCCTCCCAATTGCTCATTCTCACCCTTTCACAATCCTTTTCAATGTGGCAACACAACCATTCGTGTGGCAGCAGAGGCAACCTCATTAGGGTAAAAAGCAACTGGGTGGAAAGACTGGCCAGGGTAGTTTGAAGTCAGATCTCTTCCTCAACGTTCCCTACACAGTCCCACAAGTATTTGTTGTTTAGGGTTGCTCAGTGCAGTAGTACCAGTTAAATTACTTGAGAAGCCATGGCCTGTAGTCTAAAGCAAAATCTAAACTAGCTTTAAAAATAAGCTTAGGAGCAGTAAAGTGCAAAGGCTTTATTTGTATATAAAGTACAGTCTTCAGCTACCAAACCTCATGGTTTGACAAATTAATCTGGCCCACTCACAACTTTAAGAGTAAAAACTGTGGATATACAGTCTGTATACACACAATATTTTCCACTTAAATGAAAAAAGATGTGTCTTTTTTCTTATGTGTATGTATTGGAAGACAGAGTGCTTTTCATTGAAACCAGTCTTCCTTTTGGCAGATGACTCAAAACAAGAAAAGAAGTACCAGGAGAAAAAGAAAGCAGCAGTAAACTGAGCACATCATTATGAACATATCCTGCTAGTAGCTTGGCTTTTTACATTGAAGAATTCAAGGAACCCTAACCTAGTGCTTCAAACTAGTTTTACCTGCAGTACACGGAGGTCTGGGAGTCCTGTAGACACTCAAGAGTTTAAAGGTCACCAAACACAAACAGGAACCAAAATACCACTCTACAAAAGATGTAACCCCACAAATACCACAGATAACTGCATTTCTTGTTGCTATTACACTCCTAAAACCAAAACAAAATCAAGGAAAGGAATTCTACTGCTTACTTATTCCTAGTGACTGCAAAACACTGTATACTGTATTTAATCCATCCTTCTTCTGTGGCTTTCACCTCAGTATGCGGACCAGCGCCGAAAGCATTTTTTATAAATATCCTAACAAAAACAGATGGTGAAAGTTCTTGACTACAAGTAACTCACCAGTTTAAAGATGCTTGATAATCAAACAAAACACTAAGTTAAACTTCTTGGTTAAAGCATGAGCAAGTTCTTTGAATGAGTGTGGTGCCATGCCACTGCCAAAGCAGGTGAGACAAACCAAGTGTTTATGTCCTAAAAGGCATGGCACAAATTCTGTTTCCCTGTAAGAAAAAGAATTTCCTGTGGTTTAAATATGACCCTGAGACATTCAGGAATTAATCTACAGTTTGACTAAGCTGGGAATCAGAAAATAACTCTTTCTGTCTAAAGCACACACACGGCATTGGACCAGCGTAACTGCAGTGACAAATCCCTATCTACCCACTTTTCCCAGTGTCATCAAGAACTTACATAATTTTATGGCCCTAAATTATGGCATCCAAACCATAAACCTCAATACATCTGATCTTAGCAATGCTGTGGCCCTTGATTACTTCATTTTTCTGCACCAAATAAAAGTAATGCTTTTCAAGCTCTTAACTGACATTAAAAACAAAGATGACGACAGGTTGGAGGTGAAAGATTCACTTTGGAAACTAATTTACACCAGTGTGAAACCAAAATGGAAGTAAGCTCATAAAAAAGTTCTTTTTCCCTATATTCATTTGTACCCTTTGACATTCTAGTTCCTTGGCTTCGTTAGTTTACTTTTGTATCACTTCATTTAACAATAGAAATAACAAGACCACAAAGCCACAGTTATCAGGAAGGTAACAAGGCTCATATAACACTTTATCTTACAGTATTTTAATTTTCCCCCACTAATTATTTTTCATTCTCTCTTATTTTTAATGTTTGTCCTATGACTGAACCGTGGCAGAGTGACATGTAGCCTGTTTGCATAGCACAGAAGTCCTGAGAGCATTTACATCCATACAACAATATTAAAATTAAAACTGCATGCACCTACAAAACCTGTTGCAGATGCTTAAAATCCAGTTACTTCTTCAACAGTATATATCATGAAACATGAGGGTTATTGTTTTGGTTTTTTTTCACAGCCAATGAAATTAAATTGGCTTAACATGCTAAAGTATCAACAAGGAGGACACAAAACAGCTGATGACTTCCAGAGGAAACAATGAACCACTTGTCAAAAATCTATGGATAGTTACATCCATTACAGTAAGAGGTGCTATAATGAAAAAATATACTTAGCAGGTAAAGAGATTTTCAGGTAGAGAAGTAATTGACCAGATTTCACCCTGTAGCCTAATCCTACTGTGTTGTGGATTACTTAGTTGTTCACCTTAGCCTGGCATCCTAAGCTGCATCACGCTTTTACACTACAAATCTGCTTCAGACAGAACACCAGTACTCTCTGCCTAAGTATGCAAAAAAATACTACTAATTAAACAGTATTGCAATGTGACATTCACTCAGAGGTTACTCTCCACTGGGTGTGTGATGCATGCAAAGCACAAGTATAAATTAATACACCTAAACATAAAGACTCCATTGGTCTTAAACCATGCTATATTAACATAAGTCATGCCTTGACAATAACACTACTAATATAAGTCAACTAGGATAAGGCAGATTCCAGGAGAAAGGCCATTGCTGCCCATCTATCCATGCAGGGCGCCCACTACAAAGTGCAGTGCAGAATACCAAGTACAGTATGAACACCAGCGGCTAAATTTAGAGAATACATTATCAAGACAATAGATGAAAGAAACCTGCAGAAAGATTGATTCATAGGTGTGCATTCAAAACTAAAAATAGTACATATCATACATACGGCCATACATAAAAGTAATTGGTTTTTTATTGTAATGAGGAGTTACTGTAGAATCCTGCTCTACAGACTTAAAGACTAAATCTGCTTTGGATCAAATGCAGAAATTAGATGTGATAGAGATGGGCCTTTCCAATTCAAGACTTCCCTTTGAAGTCTTAGCCTACATTTTTAGCATAAGAATTCCAGAGAGACCTCACCTTCCTCTAAGTCAAGAGTAAAGCCTGATTAAGCCTTGTTTTACATCCTCACCTCTTTCTGCTACCCAGAAAATGAGAGGCCCTCCTGTCTACGTTATCTTAATGTGATAATTCACTTGAGCATAGAAACTTTTACCATTTTTATTTCTGACAATTTTAACTTATCTGGTGAAAAATGAACATTAGACAAGAAATTAGAACTGCAAATACAAAGCCTATTTATCTGGATAGTGAGCGAATGTTCAAATAAAGGTTTCAGTGTCTCTCTACCCTTACTAAAAAGAAAAAAACCCCCACCATATTTTAAAAAACACACAACAAATAAAACCAAACACAGAAACCCAAAAGGCACAATCAAAGCCATAATCAAAACTTTGCCTTTCTTCACCAGGGCTACCAAATGCAATTCCTGTAAATATGAAGATTCCAGTGGTGTAAATTCCAGATGGGCTTGCACATTCCCACTTAATTGGCAAAGGGCACGGCCATTTCCCTTCTCCATACAGATGGGCATCATCTCCCCATTGGCAGGGGAGGAAGCGGTAAGACACCTTGCACCTCTGCTGAGCTCCAGTCTCCGGTGTTTTGATCTGCCTTGGATTACCCAAGAATTAAGAGTTAAATTTAACACAGCACCTTCTACCAAGGACAGCAGGTACACAGTGCAATTCATCACCACGAGAAACAGAAACACAACTAAGGCAGGATTTGGGGTTAACTTACTCTCTCAGCAACAGCTGAAACAAGTAAATACAAATGAAGTGCATAACACTGGGTATGCCTAGACACAAAAAGCTCAGAAACACGTTTGCAGGCAACGGAGCACCCTGCGCACAACACTTTTTCCCAGCCTAGTCTGCTGAAGGAGACAACCTGACGCTCCCGCACAAGGCAGAACGAACCGACACCTGCTGCCACGCCCCG
>NW_009953758.1:3337140-3359460 GCF_000747805.2 Chaetura pelagica | reverse complement strand
CTCACCGCAGCCCGGGCCCGCCCGCCGCCGCTGCCCGTCCCGCAGCGCGCCCAGCGCGGGAGCGGGAGCGCGAGCCAGGCCCCGCCCCCGTGACGTCACCGCTGGGGCTGCGCACCTGATCCCCGGGCAGGTCGAGCCTTAAAGGGGCAGCGGCGCTGCCAATGTAGTATCGCACAAAACTGACACCTGTTTGGTTTGTACCATTGTCACCTGGAAAATGAGACTCACTCAAGGCGTAGCTGGCATAAATCTAACTTACCACTGTCCTCTAATCGAAATCAAGTGTCCTCTTACCCTGCTCAGTGGTCCTTTCTACTAAGAAAACGTGCTGGAGACCTTACATCGGTATCTGCTGCACTTCCACTCTGCTAGGCAATAATGCTAAATGCAGAAGAGAGAAGAATTAAATGGAAGCTACAAACACTAACATTTCCTATGTAGGAAGGAAATTTGATCAGAAACGCAGTAGTTCCTACACTGTGCTTCCTGTTTTATCTAACCCATACAGAAAACATTGTCATGCCATACGTCCAGCCATGAAAACACATCGGCATCACTTAAACCTCAAAAAGGTCGCGGGAAATTCTCAAGCTGCAGCCATGCAGGCACTTTTTCTTCCACTAGTTTTAGCATAAAATCACCAACCAGTCTTAATTGCCACGTCCTCCAACTGTCAGGGCAACTGCATGCAAATCAATTAATCTGATCCAGTTCCTTATCTGTAATACATCAACAAATGATACTTACTTTCCTAATTCTCATCTATTCTTTCACTAATAGTCCTTACTTTTAGATATCAAAGATAAAATAATCATGGAGGAAAGCATCACTCATTGTCCAACTAGTATCATCCAGGTTTTACTTAACATCTGACAGATATTTCTAAACAATTATTTGATTCTGCAAAGTGCCTCTTTTTATTTGTTTTTATGCACGGGTTCCACCAGCACTCATCAGAAACAGTATTGGCCTTTGGAAGAGCAGCATTCAGACCAGAACGTGAGACACAGCATTCTGGTTTGCACACAGAACAGGCTGAGTTATGCTTTAGCACAATATATTATAGCCTCAGACTTATATATTACTAAAGCTTCCTGCTTTGGTAGTAAGGAAGATACCATAAAAGATGCATTTATTAAAATACCTGAATTGCATTCAACTCTCTTTTTGCCCTATAGAGATTGTTCCTTCTTTTGCCCTGATACTTCTAGCCAATTTTCTTCATGTTTAGACCCTTATTTTTCTTCTGCATTCTCTGAGTATTTGTAAGATCTGTTCTACTTTACTAAACAATTAATACTATCTTTCAGAAAATAGTGAATGTGATATGGCATGTTTTCTAAAACAGAATTTTACTTTCATTCTAATCTCAAACTGCATGCGGACATGTTATATGATATTATTTTAAGTACTTTTAAAATAGGTTTTAAGACTAATCTGAATTAAACAGATATCGATGGTAATCACCAATGCTAAACACTTTTAGAACTAGGGCATCCCATCCCCTCAGCTCTCTAGGTTTTTTCATCTTTTATTCTAAGCTGAGAAACAGTGTGGGACAATCAAAACAGTACATCTATGCTATAATTTTAAAAGCCACTTACTATCAAAAACTAGGTTGTCAGTTCACTGGTGCTAGTTTCAATTTGCTAAAATTTTAGTGGCAAACAAGCAGTGGGATTTTATTTTAAAATATATTTAGAACAGATTATCTTAATTGATAGTATGAAACATCAGATTTAAATACACTCAAATACACTTTTCACTCAGCAAAAACAATTCTAATAATTTTTAAATGTAATATTAAAAAGAAAAAAGTCCCTCAGTTGGTTGTTACCCATCCTGTTTGGTGCCCTTTTGATCACAGAGCTCCCAGCTCCCACACTTACAGAGGCAGAGAAGCAACTTCAGCTGGAGCCTGGAAGTCAGCTCTTCTTAGATGATAGATCAACTATTGTCTGTAGCGTGTTTGCAGGGCTATTGCTTATCCAGACTATTGTGTTGCTTTCCTGTTGCCTTCCCCTAGAACCCACTATTAAATTAAACCTACATACTTACACATATTACCATCCAACATATCTATCCACTGGCAAAGTTGAATATTCAAGACTTGATTAAAATTACAGCTCAATTCTGATTTGCACACTGAAAGCACAATAGATGAAATAAGGTTTAGAAGTTATTTTTAAAGACCATTTTTTCCCCAAATTTTAGTGGCCTAAATAAATTCAGTACTGCTTTAACAATTAACCTTCCTCCACTTTCTTCAGAACTGAAACCTATTACTTAAACTTAAGACTTTTTGACATATCACTAAATTGCAAGTTTGGATTGTAATTCTGCTACTAGAGTGTTTACAGCACCACACTTTAAATTACACTTATAAATAAATTTTCTGTTACGTATCTTAATGTGGTAACAACATCCAAACAGCCTAAACCAGGATCCCCTGGTAGGAGGCATCTTTACAGAATAAAGCAAGACAAAAGTAACTTTTCTTGGTCAAGGCTAAGTTAGTTATTACCTTCATTAAGTCAAATACAGAAAGTGCAACATGATACACTATAAACAATGAGACAGGTGGTCAGTGCTTCCTTAGTAGATTTCAAGCAGGGTAGAAGTCCAGTTCCCAGAAAAACTAAATTTAAGGCATTCACATTCCATCTCCTTAAGAAAAAATAAAGCCATGAGTTTTTGACTTACCTATGGCTGTCAAAAACGATAGGTAAGATCCTACATGAAATTACCCATTGACCAAAAACCCTCTGCTCCTGAACATTTCATTGCTACCCAGCTATGCAAGGGAAAAGCAGCTCTATCACCCTAACCTGGAGGACTGGCATGAGCTCAGCAGTGATCACTCAGCAGCACCACAGCACTCCCAAACCCCAGGCATTCTCATTTTGTATCCAAATGCTGGTTTTGCCTCCTATATCCAGAAGCATCAATACTGCCTAGAGCTGGTTGATGCGGTTGCAACATCTTGCAACTTCTAGACTATGGTATGTCTTCATTATACATTCCTCCCACAGAATAGTTTCATCCTTCCAATTCCAGTGGCACATGCTACTGGCGTTCTCTCAGAAACTGAGCATTTTTGGCATATTTTTCAATGATAATTATTTTACCACTGAGTATTCATCAGCAATAAACTGTGTTACTTCGCATTCCACTACACTAAGCATCCTCCTATTTATTCCAAATATGTGCATCACCTGCTAGATTCATACAGTGAGCACTAAGCTTTCAATTTAAAAGCAAGCATTTCTGGCTCTGATAGTTCAAAAAGAATACCCTAGCCTGAATAAGTACAGCCCTGTGAGTTCTCCCAACATGTATCGGTCCAGAAATTTGAAAGCTAACCATGAACATTTAAATAATCAAAGCTAGCAAAACCTCTGCTTGCAAATATGAACATGACCACCCAGCTAGGAAAGCAAGCTATGTGATGAAGGAAAAGAATTAAAAATTACAGAATTTAGCCCAAATTCACTGTGGGATGGAGAAGGAAGATAAGAGGGTAAGAGTTACCCTAGCAGAAGGCTGAGGAGTTCAAATCACCCCCTCATACCCAAACCAACAACAAACATATCTTTCAGATCACCTTGATCCTTTCTATGATATGCAAAAAAACTGCACCTCTTAAAAGTTCCAGAATGATTCCCTGAAGGTCTCTGGACCCCTGAAGTTTTCACATTACACATCTGCCCTGAGATTTGAGGCTACTCACCACCTCTGATCAAGCTGTCAGAACTTCCATATTTCCTCACGTAAACATCTTAAGAAGGCAAAGAAGTAAACAAAAAAATAATAAAAGGTGGGGGGGGAGAAGGCAAAAATGTAAATTGGAACCAGCTTACAAGAAATTATTAGAAAGAAGGAATTTCCTTCACATTTACTTAAACAAAAAGCCCCATTAAAAAGTGCTTCAAGCTGTGACAAATTCCACTCTCAGGCACAGAATTCAGGTTTGGCTGGCTACACTATACACAAGCTGTTGGCTTTGACTCATGCAATCACTTACTCCTCCTGGAGAAAACAAACCAAAATGGCTAAGCAAGGTAATTTCCAACTGCAATAATGAAAGACGTGTGTTCTGGAGTATAACGATGCAAAAAGAGACTCAAAGTATGCTAACAACACATACACTCATTTCTCAGTGGAGAAATACACAATGAAAATTGGGAAATTTTTATAAACAAAACAATTACCTTCAGCACACTCCTTGTTGTCTTATGATAATAATATGCTGGAACACCAAAGTGCTCGACTGGCAACTGAAGTCATTATGAAAATAAGAAAGAAATAAAAGTTCATTATTAACAGGTTTGTCAAGGGCATAAAGCAGAAAAGTGATCTGAAAAGCTTGCACAGTATACCTAGTAATTATGTAGTCAGCAACAAAAACAAGAGGAAAGCTACTGAGTTAGAGGACATTAGAAGGGGAAGGACAGGCAACATGGAGTCTGCCTGCATCATCATTTTGTCTAGTGAATGCTGTCTCAGGGTAAATAGTCTCCACTTACAAACACCATGTGCATCAGGTCTGGCATAATAAATAATTTTTTTAATCAGTAACTTTCAAAAAAGTCCATACATACTATTCACCAGTCTAAAAATACTGTTGCTATTCAAAATACAGCTAAGCAAAGAAAATGCCTTATGAGAAACAACAATCAATTATCTCAGACACTGGTCCTTTGCTCCCTGTCCAAGACATAATCTGCATTTTTTGCAACAGTTTAAGATCACTTACTTGTCTTGCCCTAACTTCTCTTGGATGTGCCTTACTCTTGACAGCTTCCTACCTTCTTGAAATAGCCTACTACATACACACACACACACACACACACGTATGCCTTCCAGTTTAATTTTTGGGTCTTGCATGTTCCCCCTCTTCTCCAGTTCAAATTACGTCATTAATTTGACCCCATTCTAGTAAATTATTACTCTTCTCCCAGCATCTGTTCAGCTGAGCTGTCTTTTCTTGGAGCATTTGCCCCAGCCAGATGCAACACTTCAATTGAGGACTTACCTGTAGATAAAAAAAGACTGTTCTGTGTGTTTCACAGCCTATACTCATATTTTTATCCCTCCTGATATAAGTTTGCCCTTTTTCAATGTCAGGAGTTCTAGAAAATTGCTACCTAATTACTTGTTCCCTACCTTGTATTGGTGTATTTAATTATTTCAGTTAACTGTCAAACTTTAATCTGTGCCTATTTATCTCCCAAGATTTTCTCAAAATAATTTTGTGCTCTTAATCTTATGCCCTATGTATATACATTCCTTCCAAGTTTTGAAGGCATTTTTAGTGAATCAATTTTGTAAGCACACTCTCTCTTCTATCATCGAGGTAATTAACAAAAAGATTGAAGTGAAGCAGAATGAGTATAGACCCAACAGACCGTGGCAGATCCACATTCAATATAAGTCTTTCATTTTTAGAGAGAATCATTAGCCGCCCACTAGGCACAGTCATCCAACAAGTCTTGCTCCTACTCTACTATAGTTTTTTTCAGGCCATGTTTCTTCACTTCTTTGTAATATCATTGCATGAAACAGTGCCAAAGAACTCACTATGATGAAAATATTAACATTCACACTTTTTTAATCAGTTAACAGGCCTTATTGTCATGTTACAGAAAAAAATTGAACTGACATGACTATCTAGTCTTCCTAAATTCATGTTGGTTTTGCCTCATGTTCGTGTTGTCTTCCAGAGGCTTATACTTTGTGCAAGAATTTGTTCAAAATGTGGAAGACAAGAGGAATGGTCTATAATTTCCTGGCTCCTTTCCCCCACCTCTCCTTTTCCTTTTCAAGTCTTCCAGCATCTCAAACAGCAGCTAGTGCTACTGAGATAACTTTGGTAATGTTATTTTTTTTCTTTAACATTAATTTCATTAGGTCCAGCCTAATAAATAACCTATCCAAGTACTAAGTATGCAAAAGGCTTGGTTCAAACTTTTCATCCATTTTCTTTGTCCTCTGTCCTTTGTATTTCTTTGATATTTCTAAACGGGGTGGTCATTCCTAGTGCAATGGTAGCACACAGATCTGCAATAAGACAGTAACATGAACAGAACCAGAGCTCTGCAATCCAGACTTGCAAACACATCAGCTAGGGAAGACCAATTAGCAGATCGCTTGCAGCATATTATCATCAGTTCTGTGTCAATTATGGAAGGCAGACAGGGCTGGGTTGAATAGGGGGCTGCGTATTTTGTTCACATACTCATGCACGTATACTGAATAAGGGATTGCAGCTAAGAGATTAAGCCTGACAGATGATGCTGCAGACACTGCCACTCATAGTGTATTTGCTCTAATAGCACAGCGCACAAAACCAGTGACCCTTCTGTACATTCCTACATTCTTGCACCACTTCATTTAGAAATGTTGGTTACTTGCTGTCATTGCCCAGAATTAAACTGCATAATAATAGACTCTTATTATGGTACATATGTATATATGTGGCAGTTTAAGATGTAAATATTTTCTTTCCTTATTTTAAAATATCAACAATAAACAGGATGGAAAAAAAGGTTAAAGATACATCAGCAGCTCTAATGTAGCCAGATAACTAATACCTACCTTTTCTTAAGTGTAGGGTATTCACCATGCAACCAAATTGTTTCTCTATTTTTCACAAAAATTATACAATGATTACAGAAAACTGAAATCTGTCTGTTCTCATCTGCATACACCAAACATACTCATAGCCTTCCAGGTCTTCCCTTTATTGAAAAATTACATCTTGCCACAAATAGCAGAGACTAAAACAAGTAGGATACAGAAATACAATTGTAAATTAGCATCAAAAGGATAGTTAGGGTGCAAATGTATCCTTAAAATTGATTAGTTCCCCATAGATTATCCAAAATTCCTCTGACACATTGTATAATTTTGACAAAATTTCACAAATAGCAAAGCAAAACCTAAAAGTTTAACATTAGAAGAAAAAAGAATGAAAATATTACCTAGGTAGGTTAAGATGATAAGTTAGTATTTAGCTTTTGGGGAGTACCTGACTTTATCTACTTAATAGTACAAATACTAGCTTTTGAATAAAAGAAAAACCTACCATTTCAGACATACCATGCTTTACCCACCACAGAAAGAGGCTAAAATACTGATTTATCATGACTTAACAAGATATTGACCACCAGCTAAACTGCATTAACTGACTAATATATTTCTAGTCCAATTACTCTGAGAAGCAACACATGTTAGCATGAACCACTAGTGAATTGCCTATATATACTCAAGGGAAATCTCAGACAATATACTAAAAAAAGAACATTTATATTATGACGGCTTAATCAATTATTTACAGCTTACCCCATTTTTCCTGATGAGGCAAAGCAATTTACAAGGATTCAGGCTTTAACTGGTGGGGTTTTAGGGAGTTTGTTTGTTTGCTTTTTTCTACAGGCAATCTTAAAAAAAATGTTTTGGAAACTACTAAGAAAGTAACAAATGTTACTGTTCTTTTTATTGATCCTCTTAGCAATATTTAACACTAATACTAATCACTATTAGATAGCATTTTGCTGGCTAACTTGAAGTGTGCTGGCAGTCAGTTACATTTTGAAAGGTACACTAAACAACAACTGTGTTTTATTTTCTTTTACATGAAGTAGATTAATTACTATAGCTCCTGTAACAATAATTTCAACCCAGAGCTCAAGAACTTCATATGTTTAGAAAAATCAACATGGCAAGAGGCATACCTTGCAGACATGATTTGCACTGCTGTGTCACAGCAATTTCCATTGAAACAAAAAAACAACATAGATGCAGACATCTAATATTACCTTTGAACTTGAAAAGAAGAACACTCATGTCTAGTTCACTATCTGCTACATGATTAGCTTCTATGCTCTACCCACAACCACACTGAAATTCAGTCCAAATACTTAGTTTAATACTTAGTTTAACAATTCTCTAACAGAATTTCAATGGTTAGTACAGCCTGTATTCACAATGCTTGTTTATTCTTAGTCTTAGCTGCAAGCTCAGTTGCATCCCATCTATATGGTATGGGAAGGTTTACATTAGATATTAGAAGAAACTTCTTCACCAAAAGAAACACTGAACTCAGGAAGGTGGTTGAATCGCCATCCCTGGAGGTGTTTAAAAGACATATAGACGTTGTGCCTAGGAACATGGTTTAAGCATTGGACTTGGTAGAGTTATGTTATGGTTGAAATGGATGATCTTTAAAGTCCTTTCCAATGAGAACAATTCTGTGATTCTGTGACCCGTAACAAGAAATAATTACTGTGGATTAATCAGTGAGCTTCTGAATTAAATCTAAGTTCTCTCTCGTATACAGATATGCACACAATACATTAGCAAAATCATTTGCTAACTCATAAGAATTCATTGTAATGTTTCATTAGTCTACTTTGCATAGCCTCCAAGAACTCCCCTCCCCAAGACTCAAGTCAACAGACTTTATAATTATTCCTGTAAGATAGTGCAAGATCTGTTTCCTCTTCTCACTGAACTGGGAATGTGACAGCACTAGAACAGCCAGAATTCAACTCCCAGTTCTATGCTAACATCCTCCAATAAGCCAAGCCTGTTTGTCTATCTGCTCTGGCTATTTACGATACAATGCCAAAGTACATTTGTTGAAATCTCTGGACTGAATACTCAAAACAGAATTCTAGTTAAAAAAAAAGAAAATGGGAAAAACATGCTGAGAACTCAGCTTACCTAGATTCACTTGAAGTTTCAAACAGCAAAAGGAATACTGCCTGATTATGAAGAAAAGACATGAAATAAATCCTCACCCCCTTGCTTATCAGAGGAAGCCCTGTTTCTGGACATCCATCACAACAAGCAAGGGAGCAGTGCCCTATAAAGCAGCTGATCCTGATTCTAACACAATTAAACCTGGGTAACAGCTACATGCAATTTAACAGGGAAGGCTGGAATGGAAGGTGATGTTATAAATAGCCACTGGAAACTAATGCTGTAGTGGCAGAGTTCTTATTCCTCTAGAATTTTAAACGCTGTCACCTTTTCCCTAGTACCAACCAACCATTTACTATTTGAATGGATAAACAGAACCTAAAGACATTACTGGAGCAAAAAAGTTGTACATGTTCCTTTCTTTAGTATTTACCAATAAACTGAGCCCTCCAGCCTGCTCTCCTTTGTATTTACTTCCCCTTTGATGGATCAATAGTTTTGCAACTTAAAAACTGGCTACTTTGAAACTGCAAAGTTTAAACTCCGTTTAAAAGTGTGCTTATTGAGTACACACAACTTTTGTCAATGTTACTTTTGCAGACACAGATGTTTGTTATCCATGCTTAATTGGGCACAGCAAGAATTAATCTAGAGCCAGGGCAAAGACAGAAGGAATAGACAACATATTGTCTCACTAAAAACACCTTCCACAAACAACCTAGAAAGCTGTGAAATTGCACAGAACACCATGGGATCATTAAACACAAATATACTCCCAGCAAGACCTAACCTCCCTCACAAAGAGCAAAGCTGCGGTCAAACACTTTGGATAAAAGTGCTAAAAATCTGTGTGTATCAAGGACTGAAGATCACATGGCCCTGTACACAGACTGACTGGGGCACATAAAATTACCAAGTATTAGATGCATAAATCCATTGTGCTTCTAAAGCTTGACTCTTGTATAATTCCTGCCACCATATCCCTGAAATATTAAGGTAGAACCACAAAAGATGCAGCAAAAGAAGACAAGAAGACAGATAGTAAGGAAGGGAATAAGGGAACTTCACTAGAAGTCTTTATACCACAAGTCATTATGCATCATTTCACAAGACTATAATCTGAAAAGCAAAGAAATTATGAGGTTACAGGTTTAAAAATCAATCTAGAGATACAAACGTACTACACATTAAAAAATTTTGGAATTTCCTACCACAGTATGTTGCCTACATCAAAATACCATTTGGTTCAAAAAGACTAAACTTATTAATAGAGAACAAGTTTTTCAGAGGCAATTACATATTATTACATAGATCCAGTGCAGGATACCTCTGAATTGCTGATAGTCAGAAAGAAAAAAAAAAAAAGACGACATATTTCAGTCTTCACAATCTACACACTTTTAGGCCACAGCTGACACTGCTTGACCATTACAAACAATGTAACTCCAGCTAAAAGCCCGTCCTAAAAATCAAAACCTCTTTATAACAGCCTTCCAGTACCTGAAGGTGACCTAAAGAAAGCTGGAGAGGGCTTCTTTTACAAGGACATATAGCAATAGGACAAGGGATAATGGTTTTTAACTAGAAGAGGCTAAATGTAGGTTAGACATTAGAAAGAAATTCTTCACTGTAATGGTGGTGAGACACTGGAACAGGTTGCCCAGAGAAGCTGTGGATGCCCCATTCCTGCAAGTGGTTCAAGGCCAGGCTGGATGGGGCTCTGAGCAACCTGGTATAGTGGGAGGTGTCCCTGCCCATACCAGGAGGGTTAGAACTAGATGATCTTAAAGGTCCCTTCCAACCCAAACCATTCTATGAGTCTATGATAAAAATTAAAAATTAACTACAAATCCCATACCAAACAAAAAGACCACATAGCCAGAAAAAAAAACACACAACACAAACAAAAAAACAACAAACAAACAAAAAAACAACTATCAAACAACAAACTGCATAGAACAAATAAAAAGCCATAAAAATGAAGAAAACTAATTACTAACTGATTGCTAAAGGCAAAGAATAAGAAAAAATTGACTCAAAGAACAAATCTTAAATGAGGCAATCAGAAAGGGGCATTAAGCAAAGCTTCTTCCTCTTTTAACCATTCTCTTTATTACCAACTAAAAAGACAATAAAGGAGGTATATTAAGCCCAAAAATATGAACCCTGATAGCAACAGGTATAAGCCTGAACTAAAATAGTGGTCACCTACAATGCTGTCATAAAACTGAGGGCAAGGAGGAGGAGGGAACCCCATAAAGCTGAAAAACCAAGTCATTCTGGGGAGCAACCAAGTATAACAGAGCAGAGCTACGAAGATGATTAAGGGAGTGGAACATCTCCCTTATGAGGAAAGGCTGAGGGAGCTGGGTCTCTTTAGCTTGGAGAAAAGGAGACTGAGGGGTGACCTCATCAATGTTTACAAATATGTAAGGGGTGAGTGTCAGGGGGACGGAGTTAGGCTTTTCTCAGTGATTACCAGTGATAGGACAAGGGGTAATGGGTGTAAATTGGAGCATAGGAGATTCAAGGTGAATATCCGAAAAAATTTTTTTACTGTGAGAGTGACAGAGCACTGGAACAGACTGCCCAGGGAGGTTGTGGAGTCTCCCTCACTGGAGACATTCAAAACCCACCTGGATGAGTTCCTGTGTGATGTACTCTAGGTGACCCTGCTCTGGCAGGGGGGTTGGACTAGATGATCTCTCGAGGTCCCTTCCAGCCCCTAAGATTCTATGATTCTATGATTCTATAATAATGGGGTGACAAAAGATTCAGAAACGTAAAATACATGAGCTGGAGGAGAATGCCAAACAGAGCATCCCCATACTGATTACAACCTGAATAAGAAACTGGGCTAAGCAGATTCTTGGCCTAACTCAGCATAGTGGCTGTCATGTTTTTCACTCAGCAGGCCAGGAAAACCAAATGTAATGAGCAAACCCAGTATTAAGGCTCACAAAAGTTTCAAAGCAAAACATCAGACTATTTTTTTTCTTCTCATTACAAAGGGTCTGAAAGAGCTGAGTAAGCGAGCAATGTCACTGGACTTTATAAAAGAGATAGATCTTGCATAAGGTATAAATATGCAAGACATCATTTATTTCCCAGTTACTTGCAAATAAGATATTGTTGCTTTTTATTAGTACATCTTGCAAATTTAAAATTATTCTAATACTTTGCCTAGCAATTCCGCATGATCATCTTTTCTACTAGGCAGAGTTCTATTTCTGATCAAAACATAAATTGACTGGGGGCTTATCACCCTCCTGAAGATCAAGAGTTTTTCCACAGACTCTTTAGAGCAGCCCAGAGTTAGCCTTCACCAGTTCTTAACATACTCCAATCATCGCTTCTTATTAATGTGACATTATCAGTCAAAGAAAAATCCTTTGATAAGCAGCTAAGGCAACTTCTCTCCACTCTGATAAAGAAAAAAATAAACAAATTTTTAAACCCACATAGACTAAACAGGTAAAAACTCATTTAAAAAGGGGGGAATGAAAGACCTTTCATTCGAAACCATTTTCCTCTGTGTTCAGTTATTGTTGTTTGGGGTTTTTTTGTGTTTCTTTTTTTTTTTAGGACAAAGAATGTTGGCAGAATTTAAACTGCATGACTACACAACTAAATAACAGGAATGGGCAGAAGAAGGAACATTCAAACATTATTTTATGTGCTAAAATTATACTTATTGCTTACAGTCATCATGGGGGAGGACAGATATAAGATTACTGCAGTGGAAAGTGAAGGGTAAGCTATTTATTGAACTGCTTTTCAGTTGTTAACAACTGTGTGCGCCATCCAAAACAAGCAGCTGGACCTCACTTCAGCATTCACACCAGAAAGCACTCCCAGCACTTAGCTCATATCAAAGCAATCTGGCAAACTGGAGCTGCCATACAGAACACCACTATGCAGCATCAGCAGCAGCTCTACTGAGGCTGTCTGGCTCTGAACCTGGAGCTCTCCTTAAAAATGTATAAAAGAAACTGATCTTCCTTCAACAGCAAAAGGATAACACTAAAATGTAAAATGGATATTTAAAACAAAACTGTCCTCAGTTAAGTCTAGGACCAGGTTCATCAAGAAAGTATTACTACTAGATAAAGAAATAGGATTTCTTTCCTCCACTTTAAGTAGGTATTAATCTTTTCATAAAACTATACTAGTTATACTAGAGAGGCATAACTTATGATAGTTTCTATAACTTTTCCTTTCTCATGACATAACTCTTGACTCTGAAGACAAAAGGGGTTTTTTTATGCAATCTCAAAAAAATTTAACCTGAAGAATTTTTTTTAATCTAAATGCATATTTTCTTTCCTCTAAAATACTAGAAAGTAACTGACAATGCTATTCTTTTAAAAACATTCGTGCAGTTCAGTCTGCCTAAAAGCTGATTGCCCTTAAACAAAATGTATTTTTGCCCTCTTTCTGTCTTTGTTTATATCAGTAGCAAAAAAAACCCAAAAACCCAAGGAAAAAAAAAAAAAAGGGGAGGGGAAAAAACCCCACAAACAAACAAAACCCATCAATTTAGTTGAAGGAGCAAGTTCAGCAACAAGTTAAAAACTGCCTTGGTGAATTTCTGCGTAAAAGCTATGCCAAACTCTGAAGGTCTGAAGTTCTGTCTCAGTTTTATTAGGAGAAAGTGTGTGCTGGCTCCCTTGCTCTAATTCTTCTCATGTGCATTATAATCTAAGTTAGGCTATATTCTACCAATATCTAGAATTTGTAATATGTGTCAGAATCCTCTAGGATTCTATTTCTTTCCTTAGTCAAGCTCCTCCATAATATCTTAAAATTTAGAACACAGAACTCCATAGTTCCATAGTCCTCTTCGGAAATGGCTTGCTTGATCTATACTAAATCTCCACAGAAATATTCTTCAAAGCAGGAGTTAATCTGTCCATGGCCTCAGTCGCTTCTCAGGACAGTGAGACAGCACTTCCTCTGCACTCCTTTTCTCCCTGAGCTTGGTGCCTCTAATTCTTCAGTCTCACATGATGCCATTCTTACTGAAGGAATTTATTGAGCACTCAAAATGATCAAATCATGCAGTTAAGAACAAAGAATGCTGACGATGAATGTGAACAAGTAAATCAGAATCACAGAATAATTGGGCTAGAAAGGCCCCCAGATGAGGTCTCTAGTCTAAACTCATGCTCAAAGCATGACCAAGAGGTCAGATTAGGTTGCTCAAGGCTTTATCCACTTGAGTCTTAAAATCCTCTAAGGATGGAGACGGTATACTCTTTCATTGAAATGCATGACTGTCCTAACGGAGAAAAAAAGTTCTTATAACCAGTTGGGACCTTTCTTGTTTTAATTTACGTCCATAAATTTGTAACATACTTCACATACTTCCTGACAAAAGTTTCTACTGCTTATTTGTGAGTGAATTTCACAAACCAAATGAAGACATTATTATATCCTGTATAAAAGAGACTTATTGTCAGTCTTATGTCAGATCAACAGGTGGCATGACACAGGAGTAGTGAAAATTTGGTATGTAGAAAACAAGGAATTGCAACTGAAAATTCTCAGAGTTCACCTCAAGAAAAACATTTCCATTGTTTTATTAATTATCAAAATTTGAATGCTATTAAAGCTCAAGGCAATTTGCAATTGTGGACAAGATCATCAAAATAAAGTGGGAGGGTGGACATATGAGAAAAGAAGCACTAGAGCTAGCATAACCATTTTCAGTCCTGTGAAAGACAGCTAAATTTGAAGTTAAACAATGCTAAAACAAATTAGTCTTTGATGGTTTCTGCTATGAAAATCCAAATAATAACATCTACAGATGTTTAATGAGTTTAGTATTAATTAGAAAGCTTATTTTAGGCTTTGAAATCTTGTTCAATTTTATATATTTTTAATTTACTATGCATACACAAGATAAAGCATTGAAGGTTCAAAATTATTTCTAAATTACATCAATCCTAACTCCTGGTCAAACAGTAAATAAACTCCTTATCAGAGGAAAAGGGCAATATAATTTTTTAATTGACACTTGAAGTAATCTTTTTCACAGCAGAATTAAGCAATTCAGTTGGGCGTGACACTGCAACAGTCACACATTTTCCATGTTTTCTCTCTCAAAACCCCAATATATTCATTTGCAGAATAATCCTGAAAAATAAGATCTTGTTAGTGCTGCTGCTTCTGCTTAGGGAAGTTCCCAAAGCTTCACAGTCAGAAAAAGCAACTTCAACTTGAAAACGTCACTCTTTATCCTTAATCCTGAGAACATTCTGTTCTGGTAGAGATGACAAGACTCTACCATCTTCTGCCTGCGAACCCTGCTGGTTCCCACCAGAGCAAGAATCTAATACATTGGAATTGCCAAAGTACATTTCCAGGCTGCAGCTGCAATATCAGAAAAACAGGCAGAAGAGAACCCATCACAAGCAAAAAGTGAAGAGAGGAAAAACACAACGGAGAAGTGATAAATAGATAAATGTGATAATTATACTGCTGAATATGACTGCTAAAATTATTAACTGTAAGTGTTGTTAATACAAGAAGAAATACATTAGAAAATTAAACTGACTCTCTATTTCTCCCCAAAAGGAAGAGCCCTTTAAGAAAATACCTATGAGCAACAGAAGTTATTTCTTATCAAAAGATGATTATTATAATCTCAAATGGATAGACTTAAACCCAGCTATCTATAAGGAGACAATACAAATATCTGTTTGCTAACAGGAAAGTTATCGTCTCTTCTTACCCATCCTCTCCTGAAACAGTGCATTTTAATAGAAATGTCTAAACTGATGTTTTATAAAGCTTCCCTGAAAAATTTGTGGAAGTTGTCTAGCTTCAAAAATTTAAATGGATCAGGAGCACCTTAAAACAACCACTTTCAATAAAAACTGTTGCTCATCCCATAGCACAGCCAAGCTCGCATTGCAGCACTCTTTTCCAGTTCTCTCTGAGAAAAATAAATAAACTTCTATTCAAAAGCTATCAAGCATCCATAATCAAATGATTCTAAGGTTTTTGTTGGCAATGCTTTTTTTAAAAGTATACTTTCTAAAGTATTTATGTAAAATCCCCAGATATTATCTATTAAAACAAAAGTACTGCATAGATTTATCGTGCCCAACAATGTTCACAGCGGACATCACAGAGAATGCTGAAGTTTACTAATCACAAGTTTTATGAAGCTTTGCTGTCTATTTATTGTCATGCCTCAGGTACAGTATAATGGAAAAGTTTTAGGGAACAGGCAGAGTACCTAATTTTAAAAAATACTTCCTTTTTTCATTTTCCATCCCTTTTCCTCACCATGACCTATTTTCTTGAATAACATGCAGATCTAGTGAGGACATTAATCTGTTTCCATGTCACAATACAGCTCATGTACTGATGTGTTGAGATCCATTAGTTGCTGTTTATTGATTCATGTATAAGTTCATTCTGCTGGGAATAGTAGCTGGAGAATCAGAAAGTCTTTTCTTATCCTCTGCTTTGTGACACACTTTACTCATTAACTATTTCTCAGAATACATTTATTTTAACATTTTGTGAAAATACTTACAGAAGATTCCTCCTCTTCAAACAGTCTCCCACATTTGAATCACTCTGACATGTTTTTAGTCCATTCATTATTTTCAAAAGCAAAACTTAATAAATCACGTATTATTTTTTTAAATAAAAATGTAAACATTACATGCACCCATCATTGTCTAGTACAAATATTTATTTACCTTTTCCCAAGTATTAGAAATTAACAAGCTAGCTGGTCTTCACCCTAAAGTGTAAAATGCCAAAACGAGCATCATGCAGATCGGGGGGCAGAAAGGAAAGAAAGAAAGAAAAAAAAGCTAGTTTCCCCTTGATTGTCTACAGGCTTTTCATATGCAAATTGTACCACCTCAGCACAGCATCAAGTGTGTACTTCTGTACAGATTCTGCTGAGCCAAATGGTACCATAAAAAATAATTCTAAACAAGACACTAATAAGTAATGCTTATTTATTACAGTTCATCCTACCTGCTTCTGCCTTCAGCATTATTAACCTTTGAACAGCAATTACTTACTGCTTCTTTGTAATGTATATACTCACGAAGACATACCTTTGTGACAGTTAGTGGTTATACCATTTTGGAAGCTTGACTACATTTTAAAAATAGATGTCTACAATAAACCCACATTCACTGTTTCAATTTCAACAGGATGGGAAAAAGCTGAGCTTTAACTGTCTGAATTTTCAGAGCTGTAAAAGCTGACAGGGGCAAGTCATTCTAAAAGCCAGGCTTCTAGCCTTCAAATCCAAGGACTGCAAGCTTGACCAAATCCACACATCAAATCAATTAAGTCAGAATATAACAAGCCAGGGCCAATTGCAAAATAATCCAGCAAAAGATCACCAGGGTTCATGTCCTGTCACACTTTTACAGCCAACCACCATTCAGTGAAGTCTTATCTGCAACATGAAATGTCATTGTTTCAGGCTTGGAGAGATGTTCAAAAAAAGGAAACATTCACAATTTATACCTTTAATAACCTGATTTATCTAATTCTCAAAAAAACTCCAAGGATCCAGACATTTTGCTTTTATTAACAGAACGCCTGGGAAATTAGTGCAGTGCAATCAACAGAGTGGGAAAAAAAAAGACAAAACAGCTAGTGATCACATCCTGTAAACCAGAAAAAAAAGAAAAAGGAAGACACTGCTCTAAGTGGGATTGCTTTAACTTAAAAAGGGAGAGAAAACAAATAGCACTAAGGATATATCAGACAGCAGGATCACAAACCTCATTTCATTACTAACTAAGCAGCAAACTATTTTTATTGCCTGCAGAAGCATCTGACCAAAATCAGTTTTCATGCAACATCTTTTGAATCAGTTGGCCAATTTCCATCACTCAATTATGTTCCTATAGATTAGGTGAAAATTGATGGCCAGGTAGAGGAAAAAGACCCAATTTGTATTTTTACTGAGGGCCAAGTAGGAAAATTCACCTCAAATATATTTCATTTAGCAGCAGGTTCATCAGTACAGACTATTCCCAGCACTGTCCCTTGTTACAGAGGAGAACTGGATTAAGGATTGGAGGAAGGAGAAGGGATAAGGAGATAAAAAAGCAATCCAAATACATACAAAAGTAGATTTTATTAATTATGCAGCTCACAGAAACTATGATCTGCAGACAGTAACTTCATTTAATAGCCCTACAAACTGAGAATAAGTTGGACAAGTATTTACATTTCTTGACCTCCTCCTGTTAAGTAGGTTGCCTAGAAACATCTTGCCTCAGAATGAATGGGAAAATGGATTATGTACTCCTATCTGTGCATTTAAAATGTTTTGTTGAATCTATTTTATGAAATGGAAATAATAATTTCACTTACATTTTTTACAACATTGAACACAATGAAGATACTCAATGAAGAACAGATGAAGTAGACATGCAATAACAATAACACACTCTGAAAAGGCCTCCTTAGCTAAACCTGGATACAACATGCTGAAGTGTTGGTGGGATGACTCAGTGCCTAATGATATTTCATTTAAGTTCATTTTCTTAGCAGCAGCCTGAGGTTATTAATAACTCCCAGTATGTTACTTAGAGCTGTGGACTTCATTTTCCCCTTAATGGTAGCAATCGGTTCTTTGTTAATAGCTTTAAGATAATGCTGGGTTCTGCCATATGGTTGGACTTGTATGAGGGCTTCTCATGAGAAGCCAGGGAGTGTAAGAAATTGTTGCTGTATTTAACTTTAGTGTCCTCACACACACAGCAGACAATTGGAATGGACACTGTTCTAGTATTTACAGGTGCAAATGATGTTCTATATTTACTGCATGTTCTGTTTAAGAGGACTACAGGGACTTTAAACAAGAGGACATATGGACAGATCAGAGGATTGGTAACGTAATACTGAGCTTTTCACCTTTAGGTCATTGGTTCAAAACTAAACAGATTGGTAATGAAGGCAAGCTATTATCATCTGATAACTCTGGCCCTTGCAAACTGATTGGTCAGGCTCAGCCCTGCACCCATCAAACTCAAAATTCACCATTACAATTCGCATTCCTGAAAACAATTTCAGCCCAGCAAAGTAACAAAAAAACTGAACAGTCAGAAATAATCTCTTACCCTTAAGGCACCATCTCCAGACTAGGACTTAAGGACAGTATCAGAGGAACAGTGTAAATTACACCACCAGCAGCACAGTACATCATTCTATGAATAAAGGTTACTTCTGCCCGTCAGATAGCCAATTATAATTACCTCTCTACCAATATAAAGCTTTCAGGCTTTTTATTACCAAAGAAAGATGGAGAAAGAAGAGACACCAATACGCAGGTTTTAAAACTGAAATTTTACAGTCTTTGCATAAAGATTTCTTTGGATATCTTGTTCAAAAATGCATTTCACAAGGCTGAAGACTTTGAATAAAATTGTCACGGTGCTCTATAAAAGGAATATAAAATTTAATATCCATTTTGTTATGATGTATTTGTAGCCAAAATATTTAAACAACTCTTGTAGCAGTAACACTTAAGAATTGCATTCCCTTCAGATGGGTTTCATTCAGAAACGGATTTATTTACAAGTTACTGTGAACAATACTAGACAATTCATGTTTTTACAGTATTTCTTCATAAATATGTTAGAAAACGTACAGATTAGTCCATAACAGCACATAACTTTCCACATGCTTTCATAATTTCAACAAAAATGGTTTTAGGCTTCAAAACTCTTAAGTCTAGCCTCTTCTTTTGTCTCTTAATAGTTTGATAATAATCACAGAAAAGTGATCTGCATGCACTACAGTCAACTTAAGAGCCTCCTGCCTTTGTTGCAGGTTTGTTGGTTTTTACTATGATGTTGATAATATACTTAAATTTCTCCTTCTGATTCCATCAACTCCAGAAATATAACACCTACTGTCACTTTCAGAAAGCCACAACAGGTTAACTTCCCAACTGAATGACTGCACATAAGTTGAGCAAGCTGAAGCTGCACATATGTCGAGCTGGCATGTAGTCTACTGCTACAAACTCAGGAATAAACTGCATGCAAAACCTGCATTGTCAAGAGACACAGTAAGAGATATATGTGTTGCATCACTTGTCTTAAAAAGTGTCTAGGCTGCAGCTAGTTCCTCCCAGCAGTCTCACACACAGGGTATAAGCCTAGGAAAGTAGACTGCCTACAACTGAAGGCAAAATTTTAAAGACTAAAGACTGCCTATGACTTGACTTGCAGCTAACATGAACAATAGAGAGATCCATGCAAGACAGTCAAAATTCTTTGACCATCAGTAATGAGATTTCATGCTGCTCCTCTCTGCCATGAAACATTGCATATCTGTGCTAAGGAATGACCTTCAGTGACAGAAATACACAATAACTTCAGGATTGTGACCGTAGCCACTACTGACAGAAAATAAAAAAACTTAAAAGGTTTAAGGAGTATTTCAGAGAACAAACGAAAATAAACAACCTGAATAAAAGTGGGTGGAACATATGTTAGGAAATTGAAAGATATGTAAGGGATTTGAAGTTCAGAAAGTTGCATGAGAAAAAAAAAGGACAAATAAGTTCTACAGGTGCCAATAGGCATGTTTATTGTAAGACAGTTTTATTGGTTCTGAAAAGTATGGTATTTATTATAAGATATATAATAATAGTAATTCATAAAGGTACCTATTTATTATTCTTTTGTCTTCCTACATCAGTTTCCTTTTTGCATCATCTGCTGCATTTTGCAGAAGTTACTTCAGACAGCCACAACTGTTCTTTATACAGATATGTTTATAGAGCACTCTAACACAATGGAGGCTAAATTCTGATTAGTGTGGATAGAACCTACTACAAGTACAATAATACGACACCTAAGGCCTCTGCCACTACTCTTTCATCTCCAGGTAACAAGATTCTTGAAACTCCATAAACTGGGAAATAAACACACTTTCTCTTCTATGCACTCTCCATGAACATTTGTGTAAGAAGGCTTAATGGCTAATACCATCACCGGGACTGTATAAAGAAGGATTTCAATTCACATTATCCTTTTTAATTAACTCATGACTAAAGACTCAAAATAGACTGTTAACCCAGGCCAGAGAGAAGAACTGACATCATTTTTACCTGCAATGACTGAAAGAAATTAACTGGAATGCTTTTACAGCTGTCACCAGCACAAATAAACAAAAATTTCTAAATTCACTGAGATAACTCTAAGTCTGTCTGTACTGGACAAATCAAGCACACCCTTACCCCTCATCCCACCCCAAGAACACTGCAGCAAAAGGCTGCCTGGCTGGCATCACCATGGTGAGTGGAGAAAAATAAATAAATAAAAGGCTCCTACTTAATTCAGTCTGAATGATATCCAGCATGCTTGATTAGATATACTCTTGATTAGGTGCTGGAACAGAATTTAAAGAGTATCCTATCTAGTGAAATTATCATTATTTCTATCATTTCCTAAGTGAGAACAGATTTCAACAGACTCATTCAAATTTTTTTTAGCCTATAATACATTTTAGTAACTACTTTTAAAAGCTATCATGTTCAAGTTATGTATTACCTCAGCAGTTTAGTTCTCAGCACAGCAGTAGTTTTTTCCCTCTGGAAACAAACAGAAGACTGTATGTGTTGCTATTGGTTTCCAAACTGTTATTCAATGTCAAGTACATTGCAGCACAAAACTTTTCTAGTTTTTCAAGTCTGAAGAGTAGTAAAAGCTTAGAGAGGTTTGGCTTTAGTATCTACTTCTTCCTTTCAAACTGCATGAGAAATTATACAACTCTTTTTCCTCCTATTTAACATGCATTTTTTTTCCCAGAACACTCTATTTTTTCTGAAATCTGAAAAGCTCTTTGAAGTCTTTTCACATGCACAATCAGCTACTACAATACACACAACCATTTCACTCAGCAGAAAGACCAGAAAGTCATTGTGTCTGCAACTTTTTGAAAGCAGAATGTACATATTGTTATGGTTCCTATTTAGGAATCCTGTAATCCTAACAAATCCTCACTCATAATCTTCCTACTGAAGGAACGGATTCAAGTGAAGGATCTCAAGTGAAATCAGATCCTGGAAAAGTAAACACCTTCTGCTTTAAAAAAAAACAAAACAAAAACAAATAAAGCACATGCTTCTGACTGCCTTGGGCCAACACAGTAAATCTAGCACTATAATTAAGCAGCTTCTTCTAGCGCACAGCTTCTATACAAGTTTAACTTTTAGTGGCAGTTGAACATGGCCGAGTTACTAACAACTGAATGCAATGCCAGTGATACTAATTTCAAAGATTCCTACTGATGAAACACTTTTTTGTCCCCCAGTATCCTTTTCCTCGCACCTGCCGCTGCTGTCCCTTCCTCAGGGAGGCTGCGGGTCAGTCCCTCCCGGCGAGGCCGGGGCAGAGCCCGGGGCCGGGGCAGATCCCCCCCACACAGAGCCCGCGGCCGCAGCCCCCCGCCCGCAGAGGCCGGGCCGTGCGGGGCTCTGCAGAGCCGGGAGAGCCCCTGGGGGTCTCCGGGGAACAACCCGAGCCAACGGCTGCCTGGTGGCTGTTTTTTTCCTGAAGGGACGGGACAGGAGGAAGGAAACCCCAAACGCTCCCCGGGCGGCGGGAC
>NW_009953758.1:3281565-3336787 GCF_000747805.2 Chaetura pelagica | reverse complement strand
TTCCCGCAGGGCTCGTGATGCGCTGAGCGCGGGGCGCCTGGCAGGGCCGGGCTGGCCTGCGGTCCCGACCCAGAATGGGCGAGAGGTCTGCGCTGTGTGTACCGGCCTCCCCGTGGCGAGGCAGCCCGTAGAGCTGTCTCCAGACTCGGCACGAATCCCGGGCGTAGCTGGGAATCATTTCGGCGGGGGGGGGTGTTCGCGGACCGAGTCCCGGTGAACTCTTCCCGGTAGTTCCCAGGTCAGGAGCAGATCGGGCCCGGCCCGGCCTGGCCTGGCAGGACGTGGCTGCTCCCAGGGCAGAGCCCGGAGCAGTGTAACGCAGGCTCGGTGCCTTGAGCCATGACCAGTTTGCTGGACAGAGCTGCCTGTCTCTTGCCAGAAAGTGATGAGGTGTGCTTGCAGATCGTCTGTAATCTCCTAACAGTATGGGCTGTGATGGCTGTGGGATGTGAATGGAGCCAAAGGTGACAGTAACACCTTAATGTCTAGCAGAAGTTCACTTGTAGTTCATGGGAGAACTGGATTTCCTCACAGGTTAGAGCCGTAACACTATCTGTTCAGCATTTGTCCCAAGTGCTTCAGGCATCAGTTAGACCATCTCAAGATCTGGAAAAAAAATTGAGTTAAGATCTTGTAAAAATTTTTATTTTTATTTTCTGAATAATAGACAAAGTGTATAATTAATATTAAGCTCACATTCCCTGGACTGTATCAGCTGCACATTGCAGTGTGTGATTATCCTGTTTCTCTTGCCAAGTGCTGGTAGTAACAATTCTGGCTTAATAGTATTTTTTGTGATATCAAAGAAACACATTTCAGGGCCACTGAAATGAATGGGTCCTTTCCTATGAATTCAGGATTATGCACGTGGAGAGAGTGGAGGTGACTGGGAGGATTGCTGTTTCCATGAGCAGTTGATGTATTAGTGCTAGCATCCTGGATAAACACTGTAATTACTCAAACTGAAATGTAAAGACATGACGGCTAATAGACTTTCTTTCCTGCCCTTGTATTTCAGTGTTCGTGACATCTGAGGGATATGTCTTTTGAAACAGGGAAGAGTGCTTCCAGCTCTCTTAAGTTGTGGAGGAAGTTTTATTTAGCCAGTTGCTGAGCCCCAGATTTACACAGAAGTGAGTTGATGCATAATGTTGTGTATCTGAAGTTTATATTTATGTATGCCAGAATTACCAGCTTCTGATAATTCAGATATACCAGATATGCATCATACCAGATGCATAGAGTATGCCTGGAGGACTGGCACTACCTTTCATTTTGCCCAGAGCAAACACTTAAAGCATGCTGTTTGTATATATGGGTGTTAGCAATACTGTTTGTGCTGCTGCTGTTCATCTGGCACTTCTAACATGACTAAAGTGATACCCTCAAAAAGTTGCGCATTTGGAAGAATTCTTGTTTACTTGTGACTTCCTATCCCATTTCAGTCTTTTGCTTTGGGAATCAAGCCAATACTGGGAGAGAGAGCAAATGAGGAAAGCCTCAAGCCTCTCTTAGGGACCAAAAATAATTAAGAGAAACATTTAGAGAGAGTAGATATAATGAAGCCCTGAATCCGTATTAGCTTCAGGCCCATTAAGGCATGGCTGTTTTTATAATAGAATATGGAAGTAATTACTCATCTGAGCCAGGCATTGTGGGGTCGGACTAAAGTGCTCTGCAGTGTAATTGAATTTGTACAGCATCTGTGAGCAGGGGAGGTCCTGTGCAATAAAGCCCATAGGTTGTCCTTAGGCTGCCCAGCAGAAAGTTTTTCATTTGTTTGTTCCTTCTTCCAGGGCCACTTCATTTTCCCTGTAGTGAATGATGCATAATGAGATTGTTGCTTCAGGCAAGAGCTTCTCCCAGTAAGAAGGGGAAGACTGCAGAGTCCTTATTTCCCCTTTTGTGTGAAGGGATGTTCTGGAGCACAAGTAAAACACTGCTTAGTGGGTAGCCTATTTCACTGCTGTTTGTGCCCTCCTCGTATGTTTTTTTCACTCCAGCTACAAATGCAGGAACCTAGTGTAAAACAGTGATGCTACCCTTGGATTTTGAGCCCGAAAAGAGTCCTTTGTCAGCCTTTCATTGTATGATTGTGCCTTTCCTGGCCGAATTTCCCAAAAATAATTGTTCCCAGTAAGCCTTTTTAGTAGAGCAAAGAAGAGTTAACTATTTTGGTTTGGCACTGGAAGAAAGACTTAAAACCATAAATTAATCTCGCCCTATTTATGCATTTATTTGTTTACTGTTGAATTTTGAAAGTTCATTATAACTCTGGCTAGAGCTATACCTATAACTTCTCCCTGTTTTTAAAGGGTAGCAGTCCTCTGCAAATTTATTTATGTCAGTTCTCCATGAAAGTATGGTAGATGGAGTTTTTACACGAAAAACAGACTTTTAAAATTAAAACCCTTTGCAGAAAACAATTTTTTTATTATTTTTTTTTCTTATTGTTAATCAAAAGCTCAAAACAAACAAACAGCCTGCAGGTTTTCTTCAGAAAAGTTGAAAAATGTGCATTACAAGTTTTGATATAAACAAAGGTTCTAACAAGTATAGTTTAAAGGAAGAGTTTATATTTGAGAATTTGTTTATTAAGCTTTCTGGAGTTTACATTGTGTTTAAGAGCATTGCTTCAGAGTGGTTTGTGTATTTCTCTTTATTGCAAATGCTAATTAACACAGTATTTATCTGAGCAAGTACTTGCACTCATTAAAGCATCATGTAAGCTGAACTGCAAGCAGAAGATGATCATCAGAGGGGAAGTGACACTGTGTTAAATACATAGAGGGCAAAAGGTACAGCACAAAGGCACTGCTAAATTAATTACATTAGATGAAGATACTTCTAGAGTAAATATATGATGCTGTTAATATAATTGTGTCTCAAATCCCACATACTCAGCTGCTCAAAAAAGTAAAGTTCCACAAAATCTGTGCAGTCTTGCTTCTGCGTTTGTCTGCAAATTCTGCTTGATTATCTGTTGGTCCTGGTCAGGCACACCTCCAAGACAGAGCAGGCAGCTTGTCTAAACTAGTTTGTAACCTGCAATTTGAGGATTTGGGCACAGATGAGATTGCATATAAATGTTTTAATGTGCTGTGATCCAGCAGGCTGGCTTGCAAAGTTTTCTAGTACTCGTTCAAGAGAAATTAGTGTGTGTGCTGCTGATGGGTAGCAGTGGGCCCCATAAGTTGCCAGAGAAGTACTAAGAGCAGCTTGTTGTGCCAAGGAGTAGTCCTTTGTAAGCTTGCCTTTACAAGAGGATGGGCTCATTTGTTAGTTCTCTTATCTCTAACTATGATGATCCTGCTTAAAAGCAGATGACTGAGTTTCCCTTCTATAGATTCTAGTATGTGGGGGAAATCCACTGTAATTAAATCTTATAAAATCCTCTTATTCCCAATACAAATCTCTGACACAGACAATTCTCCTGAGTCTACATCATAGCCCAAGGAAAACAAAGTGCAGGAGCAGTTACTTACTTCCTCTTAAATATTTGATAATTTTGGACAAACTTCTGCCCTGATTACAGTAGCTGCAAAACTCACTAACATTAATTATTTTTGAGACAGAATTTAGATTACTGATTTTCCTTACTTTTACCATTACTTTGAATAATGACTAAACAGGCATGTATTTTAAGCTATGTAAACAGCAAGACAATAGGTGTCTGAATTGTTCTACAAAATGTAGTGTGGTATTTCCCACTTTGTACTAGAAACAAAAGCACATGAGTCCTGCTTGACAGGATTTGAGGCTGAAAGTGTACTGAAGTATGAATTATAGCAATATTATTAATAATTTGCAGTGATAAAATTGCAGTGATACAATAGTCATTCTAAACACATTGCAATATTTTATTCCCAGTTAGCGTTTGAGATAATGGAGCTCACACTCAAAATCTGTGGTCCAACAGTACATCATAAATCAGAGAGCTTTGGGTGTATACCCAGTCCTTTGACCTACTTGCTGGGTGATGCTGTCTTGGTCGAACAGGGAACTTTGAAACTACACCACCAGAGAGCACTGTGCTCTTGCTGCACAGTGTTTCTGACCTTTCCCGGCATGTTTAATGACCTATTTTACTTAGTATTTTTTTCCCTTGCTCCAGTAGAACTCAAATGATTGTTGTGATTATACTGGAAATTGCTAACATTCCCTAACATTGCCCTGTGTGCACCAACAGCCCTTAGTTGCCCTGCCCAGCCTTAGCTGGGACCTTTACCCCACTTGTGGCCCAGAAACCCCATTTAAACTTAGTCCTGGGCCTTGAGCCCTTGTCTGAGTTGTGTTGTAGGGGTGCTGATCTGCACTGTCCTGGGTGGACCTGAGACCTGTGCTGTAGCTAGCCTGTCTCCTAGATGGACTTTGGACCCACAGTGTAGATTGTGTCCACCCCCTATGCCTGATTTATCCTCTCACCATGTATGGGATGATTGATGGACCCAGCACCCAGCTCTGCCTGACACGCTCAGATGTCGTAGGCTTGTGTGCTGGTTGGTGAGGGCACTTGCCTGTGCTGGGCTTGCCTGGGGCAAAGTTAGGAAGGCACTCGTTCATTACTTCCGCAGCTTATTTTTAGCACAGTTTTAAAGAGATCTCAGGGTAGCCCTGGCAGTAGCCTTTTAAAAGAGTATCATAAAGCCAACCTTCTAACTATTCAAACAGAATTAAAATAAAATATATGGTTGCAGGAATTTCTAGACAAGGATGAAAAACTCCTAAATGAAAGGTACTTCAGTGGAAGCTGTCCCAGTAAAGAAGTTGTTTAGAGGATATGTTGATCCAAAGGCACCAGGACAGAAAATTCAAAACCAGTCTTCATGCAGGCTGAGCTAGGGTATGGTAGTGAAACAGCGGTCTTGTATGTTATGTGTCAGGATGCAAATGTTCATGAAACAGAAGGTATTTCATGTAGAAAAATCAAGTTCTTTATTGGTTTTCCTCAGTGCCTGCTTTTCTTCCTGTATGTGTGGCATTGATAAAACTGTTACAAGACATGAAATAAACTTTGATGCTGAGTATTTGCATAAGTAATGCACTGTGGTGAGTGGCAAATTATTTCTGTTGTAGTTAAAGTTTTTTATTCCTTGCTCTCTGACTATGGGCAAATCATCTTACTTGAGTGTGTCTCTGTTCCTTCCAGATCTACTGCCTTCTTGGTCTCTCTGTGTGAAAAAAAAACCCCACACTGAAGCTATCACCTGTTTTATACTCTGCAGAACTGGGGAATCTTAGTTCTGAAATAATTCAATCTGTACATTACACTAACTTGCTGACTTGCTCTTTAATCTCTGATGCTGTTATGATTACCTGTATCATTTCCTCTTGAAGTCGTCACTCTTCACCATCAGTTTTGCCATTTTTATCTTATACACCTTGATGTATACCTGTCTTAGGACTATCCTAATCACCCCAATCTTTCTTCTCATGCTAACAATCAAGTAGTGTGATTGAAACTTTTAAAATAACTAATCCCCAAATTGAACTAGATTATCTTTCAAGTCCCTTCCGAGCCAAACCATTCCATGGTTCTATGATTCAGCAGCATTTTTAAAGACAAAACAAAAGGCTTTTTTTTTCTTCTTGGTGTTTTATTACTTTAATATGTAACAAAACAGATTTATGGCAGAGCAGACAGACAGTATTTAGCATTGCTAAGCAGAAGAACACTTCCTAGTTTTGCCTTTTTATACCCTGGTGAATAAAACGCTCGTTTTCTTCTGTTTCTGGTATGGATTAACACTACAGTGAAGATAAGTTTAGAACCTGTTAGGAACTTGTCTGGACTAAGGGCAAAATAAAGGAAGAGCTGTCAGAACTAGAGTTGCACTTTTCAGCTCCTTACTATCAACTTGCAAATAGGAAGGGCTGAGAAAGAAAGGAAGGCCTTAGAGATGGGGATTTACAGCTCTTCTGTTTCACCACTCCTTGGCACATTTAACTCAGTATGGTACTCAGAGTCTCCTGAAGGCATCCAAGGTATTGGGGTTCTGTTGAAGGAGGGTCTGTTGCTGAAATTTTGATTAAAAATCATGAGAGATTCTGGAAGCAAAGGGCCAATATCAAACTGAGGCACTTTGAAGGTCATCCGTTTGGCTGCTTTCTCAAAACCCCCATAAGGCATGGCAGTCCTGGCATAGTGGAATACATGGAGTTAGCAAACACAGCACAGGTAAACAACTAGTTCAGAAAATAAATAAAGTTATCGAGATTGTAAATTTTATCACTTTTGCAGTTGACTGGCAACAGATCCTTCCCAACATATACATGTCCATTGTCTATGTACTACAAAATATTTAAAAACAGAAGAAGCCCCTCTCTGCTCCTGTATACTTCTTTCATCCCTTTTGCATCAATTTCCATCAAACCATACACCTGTTGGTAGCCTGCACACATAGGAGGCAGAGGCTGAGTTATTGCAGAAGTGACTGGGTTTGTGCTGAATCCTCATGTCCTGAGGCTATGGAAGTGGGTGGCAAAATTATATAGAGAGGCTAACAGAAAATTTTTGCTGCCCTAAAAATATTTGTAAAACTTCCAGTTCTTATCAGAAACAGCAGAAAGATCCTGGTTCTTATCTGAAGTATTGTGAAGTATATGGCTTCTGATCGTAAGTATTTTTCCGGAACTCTTTACCTTTAAATGCCTGCAGTAATAAACAGTTGCAAGCTAAATCTCCCTGGCCAAATGGGGTGAGGAGGAAAGGGAAATAGGATTAAAGTCCTTCTTTCCTGCTGTGTAGGTTTTCTGTCCATAAGCTAAATTAAAATTTCTAGCTCTTAATGTCTCTTCTCTTTGTAGGCCTCCAAATGTTTCATCTGCAGAAGACTGTGCTAAGCATCATGACATGCAACTTAAACATATTTACACTGCACAAGACAGGAAGCTTCTGGCCAGGGTTATTGTGTTTTCTCATGCTAAATAAACTGAATTGAATATCCAAGAAAACTTACCGGTTAAAAGACTTGTAATGGGGGAAATCGGCTTTGGGGCTATATGACAATAAGTCAATAGTCAACTGACTTTTGTCCTCAGGGCTGATACCCATTGCTCGTTCCCAAGGGGAGATGTAAGTTTTAAATATAGTGATTTTTTTGCCTCCTGGCTTTGCATCTGTAAACAGAGGAAGGTAAAACGTCTAGTTAGATTACACTTTAAATACACTGCCTTTCCGTATTCTGATACTGAAGTTGAGACACTAGCTTTCTTTGCAGATTTTGTAACTCCTGGATCAAGTATGAGATTTAATAGTTAGATTTCTCATAAAAAAAACACTCTCATATTCCACTTCCATCCCTATCCACAAAAGCAGGTGTACCACAATCTAAGAGCCACTCGTCCAGGAATTTGTGTTACAGCATGTAGTTGAAAGCTAATTTTTCAATGTTCTCTCTGGTTGCTCAAATTGAAACCTCTTATCTCAAGAACCAATATCCTATCCCATCATCTCTCACTAACTCAGGGGAAGCTTTATATAAGGCAAAATGCTATCTAACTTCATAATTTACTTCTCCCTCACTCCCCTGTCTGATCATAGCAAACATAAATGTAAATATCATCATCAACATCATTATTGGCAACAAACAAAGCCCTGACTATAAACTCCAAAACTAGGTTCAAATTTTGAAGTTGGCCCTCACTGACCAAAAACCTTTAACCATCCTATTTCAGGGTCTTGGCAGCTCACAACCAACTTTACTAATGTCTTCCTTAGTAGTCTGTTCTTTAATGTTCTGAAATTAACATCTGCCTTATCTCAGTATTTTTATAGGTTAGCATTTTCTTTGTGATTGCATGGACAGGCATTCATTTTCTCACCCTCCTAAGCTAGGATGTTAGAGACAAGCCTGGTTTAAACACCTCAGGATGGTTAAAAGCAGTTTGGAAAGATGAAGTTAAAATCCTGTAAATGACAAAGCTGGACTTTACTGTTAATTCAGATGCTTGATTGCCAGAAAGTTTATATATATATTATTTTTTTTAGTAATAACAATCTTCTACCAAGACCATTGGTTGTGTATTGACATGTAGCACACTTTTAAGATTCTCAGCCTTCAGAAACTTTGAAACTCATGAGCAGTGACTTCCACTTAGCTTGCTTAGGGCAGATATTAATAATTATGTAAGGGAGTTAGACTTTCTGGTGCTTTCATGGTGCTATAGTTTCTGTAGGAAACATAAATCCTTATTAAGTAATTGACAAAGAATAAACACTGTTACACTTGTCTGAAACTTTATTCTTTATCACACTTTCTTTGTCTTGCTTATTTTCTACAAACGGGGCCAAGTCCTGGGCTTCCCTGGCTTCAGAGAATTGCAGCCATGCACAAGAATCACAGTTGCATTAAAAACAAACTGCTTCCCTCTTTCTGTGTGAAGGACTTAAACTAAGTTCAGAAGTAAATTGATTGCTCGTGTTGAAAAAGAAAAACAGTTAGGATCCATCTCTGCAGCGAAAGCTATGAGATGATGTTAATTCTCCTTCCTGCACACAGAAATAGTATAACCATGAAGAAAAATCTCTTCTAAGAGTCTACATAGATTCTTTTTTCACAGGGATGTCCAGAAATGTAAAAGCTGATTTTGATTTAAAATTTGCATTCTTTCAGATGTAAATGAAAAACCTTGGATTTTACAAGTCACTCATACGGTCACTTGTGACAGTGGTTCCAGGTTCCCAAGCAAATTTGCTGTTTGTTGTAAAATCCTATAGGGACTGTTAAAATAATGATTTAACCTGCTGATTTTCTTGCAAGGAATTTGGTTCTAGAGCTTTCTGGCCAAACTAAACAGAGGATAAATTAAGCAAGGATTATATTAAATAAAAAATACTTTTACTCATAAAGATACTGCTTCAGTGGTACAATGGTGATTACCACATAACTTTTAGAAATATTGCTGTTCCTTTCTGAAGATTATAAAAAAAAGGCTGTTTGCCTAGGTGAAACTTTGATTTGAAGTCAGGGGTCATGTACTTGAAACTTCTGTGTCAGGTTGGATTCCTGAGCTAAAGAGCTAACACTACTGTCTCCAGTAGAACTCAGTTTGAAACCCTTGAAAGGAAGGGGTATGCCACAGTGGCATACTGCTGTATCAACTTTAGGAGAACAGTAATCAAGTTTCCCAGTGTTTTTTTGTCCAGCCAAGGCAGGTATTTCTGCTTCTTGCTTATGATTGAGCAACACAAGAAGCCTGCAAACAAAACTATCAAGCTAAAGGCAGTTCAGCTTTTCTAGACTTTGGAATCAAACGTAGTTTGGAAGAATTCAGGTCTTAGTTAAATTAATTTACTTGTCCTTAAGAGTCAGATTGGCATGAATTTTGATAGCTTAAGCTATTTCTTATTCTTGCAGAGACACTTGCCTTTCTCAGTACCATCACCTCCTTCTCCACCAGTTCCAGCTGATTCCCCGACATGTTGCCCTTCATTGTCCCCAGGGCCACTTTTGCTTCCAGGCCCATGAGGACCAGCAGAATGCTGCTGCATACCGGAGCCATGCTGTCCAGCTGTCACTCCTCCTACCATCCGCCCATGGGCATAGCCATGAGCATCTTCCCCGTAATGCCCTCCTGGTGGGATGAACTTCTGAAAGTGATCCTAGTGCAGGAGAAAAGAGAGTAGGGATCCTTGTTACAGGACATGGTCCATTCACATTTGCATGGCTGGAACAGTGCAGAATGTGAACTCCCAAGTCCCTGTGATCTGACTAGTTTTCTGTCTCAGTTATAGAACCATTGGCAGAATTTCTTCTGAGTTATTCTGTACATTCAGTATAGAAGCAGTTGTAGAACAGCAGCAAGGGCAATGGAAGCACACCTTCTAATGGACACCTTCTAGTCATTTTATATGGACATGGTGACAAAAGAGGGATCTGTGTATTGACTCCAGTAGTGATCAGTATGAAATGCAAGAGAAAGGGAAAGGAAATACGGCTTTTGCCAAAGCAGGTGAAGGTGCAGATAGATATATTGGATAACCTGTGGGAAAGCAAGCTGAACAAGAAATAGGAAGTGTTCTCATGTCAAGGTTAAGATAGTCCAGGAAAGTCAGTTTGATTACAGTGTGGGACCTACATGTTACAGAGCACCAGAACAACAGGGTACCTGTGACAACATAAAAGCCTGGAAGGTAACTGCTCATATGTCTGTTTTCCATATATAGGAAAGTCTGCATGGGGAGGAGTATTACACACCAAGGAAGACTGAAGAGGTAACAGCCTGGGAAAAAATGAAAGACTTACTGGAGACCACACAAGGAAAATGACAAAAAGGAAGTGTTTTGTTTGTAGCAATATGTAGATAAACAAACAAAATCTAACCAGCAACAAGACAAGAAAGAAAGCTGTACTCATCAGTAAAATCAAGTTGATCTTATTTTCCAGGCCACCTACTCTTTACAGTTCAAGCTAGAAGGCAAAATCCCTGCAGTATGTATTGAAAGAGCAAGTAGTCTGTGTAGGATTAATAGTCCCTATGGTGCCAGCACCAGGTCCTTGTCTTTGCACACCACAATTTTAATAAATGCTTGTGTGGAATAGAAACCAATATAATAAGTTCAGAAAAATGTTTTATGTATTCACTAGTCATGAGATCAAAGCTTGACTCCTATCAGATATAAATTCATATCTCTTGTGTATTACAGCCCACACAGCTGTATAATTCAAGTAACCTAGGTTATGTATCACATATGGTCTTTCCTGTTGGACTAGAAGATTGGCTGTAGATGTGCAAAGATGTAATAAATATTGCTGAAGCTGAATGATTGAATCTGTGGTTCTTCATGCTGCAATTCTGCTTGGATAAATTCATCTCAGGTAGTCAGTGGCTCTCAAAGGGTTAAGGCTTTCTCAGTGCTCTTACACCTAGTGCAGTTTAGCAAAAATAAGCTTTCCAGGCTGTAAACAGGCTTCCAAGGCCAGCTGTTCTATCAGCTAAAAATAGATGAGAAGTGAAAACCCCACAAGGCTCAAGGCAGAATTATCTAACCCTCTGCTCCCTGTGTCTCCAGCAACAGTGTCCAGGGTTTCACAGCAGATCACCAGGCTGCAACCCAGGCAGGCAGCCAGCTGCAGGCTGAAGTGGCAGAGCTGGTATCCCCAGGGCCTTTAGGGACTGTCTGACCTTCTCCTGGCTGTAGGGAATTCCCTTTTTAGGAACAGCGGAGATAATGTTCCCCTGAATGTCTGGAAGCAGTGAGAGGGGAGAGCATTGTGAGCATTAAGCTGTACACAGGAGCTAGCAGGGCAATCTGTTCAATTATGTGTGAGAGCTATATAGCTGTAAAAAAGCAAACTGAAAACGGTATTTTGAGGGCTTGGGATCAGAATGAGGTTATTCTCAAAACATTTATATACATGCAAGGTTAATGCTTCTACTGATTTGCTCAGAAATTTCAAAACAGGAGTTGCATCTGTTTTCCTTCAAGTTTCACCCAAGTTTTGTGCCTTCCTGAGAATTAAATGCTTATTTCTCTTTTGCTCTGGTTATTTACATGCACTTTTTTTGAAAAAAAAAAAGTCATAAAACATCAGTGTAACATGAGCTACAGTAAAAAGGGCTGGTTTGATTTTTGTGCACAGCAATATTCAATGTGACTAGGAAGGGGCATCATCACCATCTGGCCTTATTTTAAATTGCAGTATTATCACTAAGCAGGAGCGAAGTTTCTCGGAAACATAAGGTCTGTCTCAGGAAAGCCACACCTAAATCTTACTTAGCTGCAAATGAAATTAGTTTGTTATTTTTTATGGACCCACTGGGAAAACATCCTATGTTCACCAGACATCTCCATTCAGATAGGTAAGACCCATTTTCCATGCATTACCCCAGTCTACTCATCTACCAGAACAAACTATGATTTTCTTTAGTTTTGACCATCACAATAGATTGCATTAGCTCAAATTAACTGGATAATCTTTTTCTATAACAGAAGGCAAAGGCAAATTTATCTTTTGAAATCTTGAACCTCAGTGGATTCAAACAAACTCATTTCAAGGGAGTGAAGCTCAGGAACAGCAGCCTCAATCATGAGTTTCAGTGTAGTCAAAGCTGAGCAGGTGCAGTTTTTTTTCTGGTAGTTAGAGCATGCCTCTGGCCAGTGTGTTCAAAGTGAAATACAGCCTACACTTGAGAAGAATGTATATCTTAGGTCATTGCTAACAGGTTGTGGAGCTTTTATGTATATGCATATTCACAGGACAAAACTGACCCCTTGGATAGAGTTGATTGACCTTGCTTGTGGAAGTCCCAGGAGAGAAGCCCAGGAGGGAGTGTCAATTGAGAAGGCTGATAACCCTCTCCTGTTGGCTCTGGGGGCAGATCACACAGTCCCTCCACAGTAGGATCTGCCCTGTCCATGCACTCTTGGAGGTAGTCCCTGAGTGTCCTTAAATCCACTCTAACAAGAGAACTATTGTGGCAAGTTCATGTGATGTGTAGTCCCATGGGTTGGGTAAACAAATTTGACTCATGTCTTTGAAGTCCTTAGTGCTAGCAAGAGCCTGATCCTGCAGGGTGGGTGCCTAGATGGATGAATTCTGTATTCTCTGGAACTACTGCATGTGTCTCAAAAAAAAAAAGATAATGAAAGATGATACAACTAATAGAGCTGAGATCTCCAGGTATCTTAAGGCCTTGACGTCACTGCAGGCAGCGCCTGGGAGAAGACACTGTGTGCTCCCCGTCAGCTCCTTGCTGTGCCCTAAGGAGAATGATTGAGGCCACCAAATGTGTTTCTATTTCCACCTCACTGGTAAAGAGCTTCCCAAAGGTTTGATGCCTTAGTGGTTACTAACACTTCTGAAGTTACTGTGACTGCGTCCTCTCAGTGGCAGCCAGTCAAATGCTCCTTAGTGGTGGGATGGGAGATTTAAAATTCAGACACTTGAAGAGTCTCATAGACTGTCTGCTGTTTTTATCAAAGTGTGTGCCTTGGTCCTTAATTTTGAGTTGCATGGCCTTAAACCTATGATTCACTTAAGAAAAAAAAGGATGAAAGTAAAAACTAACCTCAGCTGTTGAAGTATCTTAAGCTATCTTTTTAAAACGTGCTGTACCAAGAAGCACAGTTCAGTGGGCTGAGTTCCTGCTTTGTATTTCCAGGTCTTAGGCAAATTATTTTTTTACTCTATATCTGAATTTACTCATCTAAATAATGAGAATTTTTATCTAATACTACCTAAAATATTTATAAATTATTATGTCTATTATAACATCCTTGCTACATCTTAAGAAACTCACTTTCAGAATTTCTGTCTGCAGTTTTCCAGTGCTCCAACAAACCACTGTGGAAAATAAAAGGCTCTCTGTAATTCTGATGTTTCCAAACTAGTCACTTCTTGAGTAGGAAGGCAGAGCCAGGAGCAAGAAAGGAAAGGAACAGAAACTAATCAAATTGCAATCAAAAGAGCTTTTTGATTAAAGTTATTTGGTACTAAGGTCAGGTACTGTCTGGATGATTTGGAAGGTAACAGCAAGGCCACAGATCTGTTGCCCTTACCTGCCCAAGAACAACCAGCTCCCTGAGAGGATGCCTCAGTTGCTGTGATTACTCAGCTTTTCTTCTCAGTGCTCTGACTGCCAGCAAAGGTGCTAACTCAAGCTGGCTGTGGCATTGAGAATAGCTATCCATAGAGACAGTGGATGCAGCCTAGCAAAGTCCTTGCACAGAGCGCATAGGGCAGCCAGCAAATGGTAACAATTGTATTTGTGATCCTACAAAGCTGGAACCGAGCAAGGGCTGTAGGGCAGACTGAAGTCTTTCTGCACTGACCAATGGAGATTTATCTGTACCATAAATGTGGAGAAAAGGTAGCCCTGAAGATGAAACATGGAGCATTTTAAAGCAGAGTACCAGCTGCTGTTCGGAGGCCATGCCATTCATTTCATATAGCAAAGGCATAAAGAAAATCTTAAGCTTATTAGGGTCTTGTCTAACCCCCAAGTAGATTTCTCCACAGGAGATCTTACAGTCTTGCTTGAAGAGCTTAGGAGCAGGGGTGTTCTTACAGAATAGAGGGAGAGATTCGCTACAGGAAGGGTATGGAGTGAAAGTCAGGCACAGATGAATAAACAAGGTAGGAATAACAGCTAACAAAAAAGCTATTGTCATCAGCCTTTGTAATGTCAGTCTTGGAAGGACTCTGTCCCCTCTGCATGTCCAGTTTTGAGTCATTTTGTCACATCTAATTAACTTTGTATTTCTCTGTTTGGGCACCCTTAAGTGACACCCTCACATTTTTGAAAGTTTGGACTTTTTATTTCCTCACCTTTTTATTTTCTGCTCTTCCTTACTGCAGCAGATTCTGACATATGAACTTGACCCTCCTCTGTCTTAGGAGCTCTGCAATTACTGAGCATTTATAAAAACAGCTTGCATTTCTCTAGGATTTTCATCTAAAGAGTCCAAACACACCATTCATTCTCACATGCTTTATAAGTGATAGCTCACTGAAGAGATTAACCACCTAAAGCACAAAGAGATGAAGAAACTCCCGAAGCCTAACAACATCAGATATATTTGCTATATCTTTGGTCTGTCATCCCTGATCTATAATCTGACCTACTCTTGTAATTTTAATGACTTTTTTTTCAGGTATCCTGCCTCCCAAATTGTTATTTTTAGAAGTGAACTACAAATATTTACTTATTGCTGCCTTTTAAAACATCAGAGGGCTAAGAAATAGTGTGGTTTTGTGTGACAGAACATCTTCTTCATGTTCATCTTTATTTTGCTTGAGTTTCCTTGGACTGGAAAATAGATGCCATAAAGGGATCAAATACATTTTTAAGAACATCAGAATACAAGCTGCTACATCAAAATGCTTATGGACCTGAAATATTTTGTATTTGTTTTACTGAACAGATTAAAATCATGTGAAAGGGAAGTTTAATTTGTGAAAGTTTAAGTATCTTCAGAAGACTTTATACCACCAATTAACTGCAGAGAGAGAAGATCAAATAACAGTAGTAACTCACAGAAAAAAAAAAAAAAAAGAAAAAAGAAAAAAAAAGTCTGAATTTATACAACATATCTGATAGGAAAATATTTTAGAAGAAAACAAACATAGCTTTCAGGAAAAAAAAATAAAAATTAAGATACTGGTTAGAGATTTCTGTCTGAATTTTCATTTATGAAGCTTCTTGCAGAAATGACCAAAGGACTCTGCCCAGCAGGAAATATAAAAGTGTATGCTAGGCTAAAAATAGAACCACACCTACTGAAGCTGAAGTCAGATCTGGATGCATCATTTCTGTCTTGCAAAGAAGTGGAATGGGTACAAAACCAACTAGTCCTGCCCTTCACAGCTCTGGACACCTGCAGACTTCCTTTGTCACTCATTACTGAATTTTTTCACACTTCTGTATATGTAATACCAAGTATTTGCCAAAGGCAACTAATGCTGCTGCCTAAAGGGAATAAAACTTTTGTGTTTATATAATCTGGGGTTCTTTTTGCACTTCTTTGCTGGTAGATCCCCCATGTGCCCAGCCCATGCACATACAGACAGAGGAGAATTGGGCACATTCCATTCCTGTTTCCCCTGGGTATATGGAGCTGCTTTTTAGTTTTAGTCTTTGACCTACCATAGAATTGTCGGTGAAGGCATCAGGGTTATTCTCATAAATGAACTTCTCCACCCTCAGCTGACGTAATTTGAACATCTTGGATCCTTTGTTATTGAGGAGAGAAAGTTCTTCTAACATCACATCTCTGGGGATGCTGATCTTCTTCCCCAAGTTCAGCTTGGATACCTCTTGTGGCATGACTACAAAAGATGTGAAATGAGATGCTTTAGGAAGTGATCCGGTCCAAGTCTCTTGACCATTGCTTCCCAGGGTCAGTGGGCAGCTTCAAGGCAGCTGAATTCTCTTCTAAATTTAGTTTTTAGGAAGCAACTTATGCACCAAATTTTTATATTGATGACACTTAGGATTTAGATGGGCACAATCTACTCTGGATTGCAGTCAGGGCAAATCTGCACAGAAAAGTGTTTCACAAGCATGAAGCTAGGTGCATGTGTCCCACAACTGAAGAATCTCAGTCAGAGCAGCAGGATTCCTTAGCCTCAAAAGGCCTTGTCTGGTCACTGCCCTACACTCATCTCCCCTTCTCTGGAATTAGATGAGTGGCAGTCAGCTCTTCAGATTGGGCTGACATACAATAAATAAAGACAATGGTGTGCTTTGGTTTAAACATTATCTTGAAACTATGGCAAGATTCAATGTTGTTATATCTTTTTATTTATCTTAAGGAGAACGTTTAAAGGGAAAAGTAGTTGAAGTTCTCTACAGGTCTTAACACACTGATTACTTCATAAGTCCTTTTCAATTTAATTTGGTGCAACCAACTCTCCATCAAAGCAATGGATTCAGACATTTTCAGTGTAAAAATCTTGCAGAAAGAAAGTTGAAGCTTTTCATTCAGAAACATGCAACTTTTCCTAAGCTTTCTCTTTTCTGTATTAAACAAGGTTAAGATCACCTACTCCAACTCTGCATCTCATTTACAGCGGAGACTGAATCTCCATCCTTAAACTGGTATAAGTTTATAACTGGTGTAAATTCATTCATTTTCTTAGCCATTCTCTTAAAAAAATGTTATTTTTTTAGCAAGCCAGTTTATATAGCATTATTTCATAGCGCAAGAGAAATGCCATCTAACTGCTAATGGGATTTTTACTTACTTGAATAAAGGATTGGGGACAAACAGAAAAATATATACCTATACCCTAGAAAAGAAGTTTCTACAGCCCTTTTGGGGGACTGAAGGAAGGGACAGCACTGAATTATTACTTTTCAAAACCTCCAAAAGCCTTTCCCATGCTGTCAAAAACAAAGTAAGGATATCACAGTTAATTAAAAGTCACCCTACCCAGAACACAGATAATCTGTAGAAATAAAAGTGTCCCAAGTTATATTCTTCTTGCTGTATTATTCCCTCTAAGAGACTTTGACTTTTTCAAATATGAGTGCTGGAATAAAATTAATTCTCTCACATACAGGAAAAATTGTAATTGTTAAATTACAGACAAATATTAGAGACAAAGGTTATAAGAGAGAGAATAACAGATTATCACTAGGCACTGCAATATTGATACCCTTAAAATACCATGTTCTCTTTCCATTCAAATTGGTGTGTATCCAAATTAATGCTGCAGGAGAACATGGGTTTACAAAGTGTAATCTAGGTCAACCTTTGACCTGAGTGTGTGTGCAATGCTTTTGAACAGTAAATTAGAAACTGTGATGTGGTTGAAAGCTGAGCTTTAATAATATTTGTGGCTCTGTCTCCTGCTGTGTCCCCTGCAGGTCTTGTTCTGGGAGTTCAATCAGACAGGGTGTGAAATTTTAAAGGCTGAAATTTAGGTTGAAATCCAAACAATTCTCATGTGTGCAGTTTTGCATATCTTACCTTCTTGTGTCAGCTTCCCAATGAGTTTAGTGGACTTTTTCCTTTTAACAGGAGCAGGAGTCCCTGCAAGGGGCATTCCCACAAAGAGTTCTCTGCTTTGCTCTAAACACACAAGGAAATAGAGAATGAAATACTGGAAAGGTATTTCTTGCCTCTCTTTTAGCTGCTATCTACAGTTTTCTATCCATTCCACATGAAGGAGCTAGTGACTGGTATCATTCCATACAGGGTATCATCAGCAGGCCATTGTGGTGTTCTCTGGATACAGAGCATTATGACACAAAGTACAGCAGCAGATCACAGCAGAAGCACTACCAAGGTCCCATATAGCATCTAAAACAGGCAACATGGCAGTCTTCTGACACCTGTGTGTGCCACAGTTGTACTCTGCTATCCCCTTGTGCTGCAGCAACAGAATTTCAGTTTGAAAATTTGCTCTATCATACCATATTACAAGATCATGCAGTAATCAATGGATGGTAATAAATATTTTTGTATCAAGATTTTGAGGAGGGAGGGGAAGAGGGAGATTTCTTCTGGTACAGGGTTTTCCATCTCTGTCCCCAGACAGGATGAGAGAGCTGTACTGCAAAGTCAGAGAAAATTAGGAGAAATCTCAGTAATTCTGCTTCAGGCAACTTCTCAGAGTCCTTCTTGGGGGTTATAATACATAATGTAACTAGGGAAAATGTCTTGCCTCCACTTCAACGCTGTCCATGCCCAAACAACAGCATATAAGGGGACAGATCTTCACCTAATACAGTACAATGCAAATAAAAAATAACAAAGATCCATTGGCTTCAGCAATATCAATAATTAACCATCTCTGTCCTTGTGCTTCTTTGCACTTTAGTTTCTTAAAATTTCAGAACTGAAGACATTGAACTATGAATTATATTTTAAAACTAGTAAGCAAACGGCTGGCTCTAGGAGTTTGAACACTGCCATTGTGATAAAGACATTATCTCCTATATATTTTGCAGTTTCATTCCATCATTGCTTCTTTTGCAACATGACTTTCATGTGATGAGGTGATGATGACTGTTAAAAGAAGATCAGCCACAGCAAACCAGCTCAAATCACTTTGGCAGATACTCTCTTGGATTAGTTTTTCTTTCAGATTTCTAAGCTTTTCTTTTTACTGAGGTGCTGCCTATGTAGTTCACATCATAAAAGAGCCCACCCTGGTATATTCCCAAAGCAAGCATCAGCAGGTGCAGTCGTAAAGTACGTGCTGCAAATTCTGCTTGAGCAGATGGACATCTGTTTGGCTATGTAAAAGAAGCAGGCCCTGATTGACAGAAAAGGGGCAATGGTGCCAGAAGGCAGGGGGAGTGCGAGGTTATGGCCCATGTGATGGGTCGTAAGACTGGCAAAACAGGGGGAAATCATCAGTATGCCCCAAGCATGGACTCCCTGGAGCAAGGCAGAAAGGGCTGGCCCTTGTGGAGAACTATGCTCTTCAAGCACACCCATTCCCAAGAAGCTGCAAAGGCAAGTCCCATTCTGCTGTCCTGTATTAATCCAGCAGGACTGGGGAGTGGAAAACCTGCTGCATGCAATTGGGCTGGCTTAAAGAAAAGGGCAGCAGTCTTTCACGATGGCAGAGATACACTGGGCTACTGCTCTTTCAGCCACCCCACCATAGGGAGGCTGCTGGAGCCTCAGTCTCCTTGTCCTCACTAGCCTGTACATAAAGCCAGGACCATGACTATCTTTCTCTCCCCTGAGCTCTATCCCTTGGTTTAACTCCTCTGCCTTTATCTGCCTCAGTCTTTGCAGTGGTCATTTCCTTGGTTTTGCTGCAAACCAAATCATCCTTACCCTCTCCAGCACCTGCTCTAAAGTATTTTGCTGCCCAGTCAACTCACCTCAGGCTTGCAGTGCCAAACTCAGTCCAGTTCATGTGCCTGACCCAGAGCTCAGCAGTGGGCTGCTTCCTCCCAGCTCGTCTCTGGGTGCTGCTGGTGAGGGTTGTCCAGCATGCCCCACTCACCCAGGCTGCCTAGGTGCAGGGGAAGCTCTGCCCAGCACAAAGTGCTGATGCGAAGTGCTGTGAATTTGACTCCTGAAGGCTGCTCACACAGGCATCCAGCAGTTATTAATAGCCAGTGGCCCAGAGGGCAGGGTCTCAGATAGCACCACTGCCAGTCTGGAGGAGAGGAGAAAGGAAAAGTTTGCTCCTCAGGCCTCCTGTAGTCACCGTCTCAGTTCCCAGGAAGATCAAGCACTCCATAGGTGCCTCAATTCTTCCTTCTCTCTGTTCAACATGACCTTCCTCTTCCTCCTCCTATTACATTTTAATGCAATTCATAAAACCTTCTCAATATCCTGCTTGTCAGTAATACCTCAAAAGCTCTCTTGGGTCTTTCTGTTTTACACTCTCCTTCTGCTCCCTCCTCACTCCATCATTCACCCCAGTGTTCCCTAGGCTCTCACACATAATTCCTAAAATGCAAGGCATTCAAATGATATATCAGAGAACACAGAAGAAAAATAATTGCACACATGAAGCAAGAAGTAGTAAGAAAACTACAAAGTCTAGAAAGCTATTTACAGAGTTCTAGAAAGTAGCTGTGAAATATGTATGGCAAACCTAGCAGATTCAAACAGCAAGGAAATGAATTTCCTGATTCATGACAGAAATAAGGTTGCAGCTTTGTAGAAATTTGCAGAAATTTGGTGCAGCTTTGTATCTGCAGATGACTCCTCTTCTTTAGCTTCTGTTCATTTCCCCATACCCTATTGAGTTCTGGTTCTAGGATGAAGGGAACATATCTCATTTTACTGAATAACTTGAAGATGCATGTACCTTTCAGCTTCTATGTAAACCAGAAATCCTACAGAAAACATTGTCTTTGTATTTCACATTGGATCAAAATCAGGTTGTCCACTGAGTCTAGAGGGGGGAAGAAAACTCAAAACACAGCTGAGACTGTAGTAGAAAACAATCTGCACAGAGAATTGCAAGAAAGTTTGATGTAAAGGAGCATTGGGAGATAGTAACTTTTCCTTTTACCTAGATTTTGCAGCTGGTTTTGCTTGCACCAAATGCATATCAAACTTCCCAGTGTGATAAGTGGATTGAAAGTACAAAGCTTGAACACCCCAGTTCTATTTAAAAGATCCTGTGTAAGAGTGCTATAACGTAGCTATGGACAATAATCAGCCTTTATACCCTGCTTGGAGTCAGGGCATGTATGGCAATCTCCTGACCTAAAGTTTCCCATTTTCCTCTCATTTCCCATTTTCTTCTCGCTTGCATCCATATAACCACTATGTATACCTTACATTGTGCCTACAGCACCACTCTTATTCTCCCTCATTCATGTCTATTATAGCACCACACCGTAAGCTTTCCACTGTGCTGTGTCCTTCACTGAGCCCAGCAGATGCACCAGAATGATTTGTGGGGGCCAGATGGTCCAGATCTTGCCCCCACACTCCCATGCCAGTGATCTGGGAGTAACTTCCCAGAGCTGTGCCAGTGTAAAACAGGTGTAGAGGGTAGCACAATTAACTGTAAACACCCGCTGTCTGCTCTGGGCACAGAGCTTCACGCCTGGTGAAGGCATTTACATCTGCACAAAGTTGGAGGCTGTCAAATGCTACTGTCACAGCTGAGCATCCATCCACACTTCACACCCACTCTGAACAAGTGCAGGTGGCCACAGAGGAGCAAGTCTCTTGGTGTTGGCCAAACCCTGCTCACTGTAGGTTGTACAGAGAGGAGTATTTTTTCACCATATTTCTTTCCCTTGGACTGGTTTAACATGTCCAAAGGCATGAGATACAGTTATTTCCTAATTTTAGGAAGTTTCTAGCTCTGTTTTGATAATAGCTCAGAAATTAATGTGATTTATATTATGGGTTAGAAGCTGAGAAATGCAGCTACCATTTTTATGGAACCTCCTTGCAGTCACTGGAGAGCTGCTAAACTCTGCCTTCTCTCTACTTGATTCCAGCAGCTGTTTTCAGACCAATTTATAGCTGGTCTATTATTTCTCCAGTCATCTCCTATGCCTTCCCGATCACAAATTACATGTTAGGGGAACAGTTTGTGCCAGATGGATATCATATGGAAACCTGCTGGATTTTGAGGCATGGTGTAGCTCCAAAAGATGATGTAGCAGACAAGTATGTAGTTACTGTTCTGTGCCATGAGCATGCTTCCACCTACCCCAGGGGTCCACAACTGCTCCTGCAGGCAGCTGCAGGAAGAGAGGAATCAAGCAGGCTGGAATGGAGGAGAATGCCCCATGGCACATGGTAATTGGAGGTGAGCAGGAAATGAATGTGATCCCTCTTATAAAGCTCAAGAGAAACTAGGGAAAACAATAGCAAGGAGATGAAGAGAAGGAATATTGTAGCATGGTGTGTGAGGATCTTAATCAGGAAATGGGCAGGTGTGTCCCACAGTTAGGACCAGGAACAAGGCACTGTCAGCAATTCAGGGTGAGCCAGCTCCAAGAGATAAGTCTGCTCTGTGGGTCTCCAACCCAAATGGAAAGAGGCAAGCAGGGTTAGGGGCAAGGCCAAGGACCTTGGAAGTTCTGCTTCAAGGACTGATGGGAACTGTGGTTTGATGAAAACAAAGCATTTGTACACTAAGGCAGGTTGTTGTGTGAGAAGTAGGCAAGGTGGTGAGGAACTTGAAACGAGACAAGTTGAGCAGGCATATGAAGGAAAGTAAGCTAGGAGTAGAGAGTACAGGGCAGAATCTTTATCCAGGGCTCAGAAATAGTATCTGAAAGTTGAAATGATCTAATAGGGAGATACCTTTATTCCTAGATGCTGATATTTATTTATTGCTATTTAGGTTCCTAGGCCAATCATTGGACTCCTCAGAAACTCCAGAAGCAAAATCTGAGGTATAGACCAGCTTCTTGGCCAATTTTTTCAGTTCTGTTGTGCCTGTGGCTATCATCAGACTCAAATTCTGAAGAAACCTTGGCTACCTACACTTTTAAAGATTATCCATAGCTGTCATTCAGTGCTATGTGAAGTCCCATTCTGTCCTTGAAACCCTAATAATCCAGAGGTTATTTTCATCTGGATGTGCATATATACATACACGAAGTGAGGCACAGGACTTAAGAGTACAGCTGGAGTGTAGTGCATAGAATCTGAGCCTTGAACCCTGAATGAATGTAAGAGAGGGTTTATCCCATTAGTATGGCACTGGGATTTATAAGGTGATTTAGATAAAGCTGTCTTGCATCTGACACTTAGGCACCAAGGCACATCTTCAACTGAGATTCTCATGTCCTACTCTACCTTCAAATAAAATTATTTGTCTCCATTGTCAGTTACCAGGCTGGGAACTAAATCCTGATCCTTTCTCCTCTCTATGCACAGTTTCTCCTGAGAGATAGAAACTTCTTGTTCACTAGTCTAGAAATGTCAATGAGGAGTCTAGCAGAGACTTCACTTGTGCCCTGCTATGGTGTCAGGTTCAGTAGCTCAGTGGCTTTTTCCACTGGGAATATTGTCCCAATCTGGTATCTCTGCTGTACGTAATATGATGAAATCAGCAAAGATAAGAAGTTATGTAGGGCTGTTACTATTATCTTACCCACTCATGCTACTCAGTTCTTAAGGGTTTAAATCATTACAAGCCTTGCTTGATGAGCAGTTTTGCTTTTGGGTTGGAGGGCGGGGCAGGGATTTATCTGGAGCGTGGTGAGGTTTGGTGGCTACATGAGGTTTCTTGACTACATGGAGTTTTCGCTTAGGTAATCAAGGGAGTACCTGCAGGACATTTCAGCACTTGAGGAAAGGAGTTTTTAATCATACAAGGAGCTGTATCTCACTGTCACCACCTCCCTCTTTGTACATACATACCCCTTGCTTAAGTGGCCTTCAAAACAGCCTGCACAAACTTTTGCTTTCTCTGACTTACATCTTGAAAATTAGTTTAGTTTTGCACTGAATTCTTGCACATCTCATTTCAAATGGTCTAACTTCAAATCATTGATATCTGCAAAATCATTTCAAAAACAGTAGATGAGATCTGCCTTGTTGCAGATGGACATAAGCAGTAAGTAAAACAGCTGTCAGCAGTAGGGCTGTCTCCTGAGCTCATTTTGATCCTGTAGAAGTCTGGCAAACAGCATTGGTCTGGTAAATAGCCTTCACCATTTTAATTTTCCAAAGATAGAGAGTGGAACCTTGACCCTGCTCCCCCTTTTTCCTGGAGTGCAGGACTTCCCTGTATTGAAAGTATTCATAAGCAGTGGATTTCAGCATGATTTAATCTTCTCTGAAAAAAGTTGCAGAACTCTCAATTCAGGGTTTGGTTGTTTGGGGATTTTTTTGGGGGGTGGTTGATTTTTGTTTTGAAATACATCATAGATAACATTTTTTATATTAAAATTTTTCATACACATGTAATCTCTTCCACTTCCATATGGCTATCAGGAAGACTTGCCAGTAGTTTGTAGCACCAAAATAGGAGAAACAGTTAATGCCAGGCTCCCTCCTGCCCCTAAGTGGGCTTGATGTACAATGAGGTGTAGGACTGGGAAAGAAATACATAGAATTTGATCACAGAACTGAAGCGTGTGTTGAAATAGCTGGCATGCCCATGGTGTGTTACTTGCTGAGAAGCCTGTTTGCTTGCATGCCCCACATGCTACTATCCAGGACTCCCCTCTGAGCTGCAGCAAGCCTCACTGCCAAAACTCCCTGGTATGGGGCTGGCCTTCTCCCCTGGTATGTGGAACTAAGCAACACCATATGTGAACGCCAAAAGAGGGTAGATTAGGAAGAAAGGATTTCCTAAGATTTTAAACCCTCCAGACAACACCACTTCAGTCAAATGCCAGAACCCAAGTCACTCGGAGAACAGTGGCGACATCTAGTGGTCGTTGAAGCTATAGGCCTGTACTTCTTGGGAATACCCTTACTCTTCCTACATGCCACATATTTGCTCTTTGCCAGACACTTCTTCCATTGGAAATAATTGTTTGTGGGTAGATATGCCCGCCAGACACCTTACTATTTGCTGGTGTTAAACTACTCTCTGAGTAGTGAACTGAAGTCCAAGTTCAACCCTAGCCAGCTGCACAGCTGTTCAGTAATCCTTGAGCTTTGTATTGGGCCAGTAAGCTCAGGGCTAGCTCCTGTTCCACCTTTGAAATTCTGTTTGTCTGGCTCCTTCTGACACAATCTGCTGTGAGAAGAAATTACTCTCACTTGAAAAGGTTGTAGAGGTTAACAGGGAATTTAATCAGAGCCCTGGCCACCACCAACTGTCCTGCAATGTGTCAAACCATCTGGAGTAGCTCATAATCCTACTAAGCCAGCTTTATTAAGCAAAACAAGATGCAGCTGTAATCTGCAGACTGTGCATCTGTAGATTTATTTCTTTAGGAGCTGTGCTTCTGGTTGGACAGAAAGCTCAGGATTGGCATCAGCAAATATCACTGCCCCTTTGTGCATTTCCTGTCTGCAAATCAGAAGTAGTCTGAATAGTCCCAAGACCCACTGCATAAGGGACCCCTCTTTGTAATTAATCTGAAAAACATCCACAAAATGATACCTGGACAAACGTCTAGAGTTTTCAGTCTAATCCTACAGCAGACTGCAGCATATCCTGCTGTGCTCTTGCTGTCTGTGAGTGACATACATCTGGGAAAGGCAACCTTGCTAACTCTTGTCCTAAACTGAGAACACTGAACCTCTCAGGACACAGAAATTGAGTAGACTTTAACATAAATTGAGTTAAAGTTAGGATTAGCTTGGAGCCTGAGGATACAATGGGATATATCACAAGGCATTTGACACTGTCCCACATAACAACCTGGTCTCCAAACTAACAAGGCATAGATTTGACAGATGAACCACTCGGTGGTTAAGAAATTGGCTGGATGGCTGCACCCAGACAGCTGTGGTCAATGGTTCAGTGTCCAAGTGGGGGCAAGTGATGAGTGGTGTCCCTCAGGGGTCAGCATTTGGACCAGTGCTGTTCAACATATTTGTTGGAGACATGGACAGTGGGATTGAGTCTATCCTCAGCAAGTTTGCTGATGATACCAAGCTGTGTGGAGTAGTTGACACCCTAGAGGGAAGAGATGCCATCAAGAGGGACCTTGACAGGCTAGAAAGGTGGGCCAGTGCCAACCTCATGAAGTTCAACAAGGCCAAGTGCAAGGTCCTGTAGCCAGGTGAGTGCAACCCCAGGCACAAATACAGGCTGGGGGCAAAATGGCTAGAGAGCAGTCCTAAGGAAAAGGACTTGGGACTGGTAGTAGATGAGAAGCTCGACATGAGCCACCAGTGCGGGCTGGAGCCCAGAGAGCAACTGCATCCTGGGCTGCATCAAAAGAAGTGTGGCCAGCAGGGCCACGGTGCATATTTCTTTAAGGAATGACATGCCATTGCTAACTAAATAGTTTGGAAGATTGTTTTGCTTAAATCAATACACTTGCAATATCTTCTTGATTGTCTTTTGGTTGTGAATAGCTTAGCTGGAATTGTTCAGCCTGGAGAAGAGAAAGCTCTGGAGAGACCTTATAGGTGCCTTCCAGTGCCTGAAGGGCCTACAGGCAAGCTGAGGAGGGGCTTTTCACCAGAGAGGGCAGTGATAGGATGTGGGGTAGTGGTTTTAAACTGAAAGAGGGTAGATTTAGGTTAGACATCAAGAAGAAATTCTTCATCATTAGTGTAGTAAGGTGCTGGAATAAGTTGCCCAGGGAGGTTGTGGAACGCCCCTCCCTGGAGGTGTTTAAGGCCAGGTTGGATGAAGCTTTGTGTGGCCTGGTCTATTGTGAGGTGTCCCTGCTCATAGCAGGGAGGTTGGAACCTGATGATCTTTAAGGTCCCTTCCAACCTTTACCCTTCTACAATTTGATGATATTTTACTTTCTGACTGATTTGGTTGTCTGATCTCTTGATTCATCTGAAGAATAAGTTGAATAGTTCAACATAAGTTTATATTTGGATTTACCAGAGCTGACAAATTTCTGTTTATATCAGATATGCTATCAGAGGGTAGGGTTCAGGTTAGTGCAGACTGAGAGGCAGGGCTTAGGCAGGCCTACAGAAATTTCTTCACCCTGTCAGCAAGTGAGTGTTCTATAGCTTGAAGTACCAAAGTTTTGGATCACACTTAATGTTTTGCTTGCATGGGGCTTTTTTAATATATAGAAGGTTTAAGACCAACTTTTTTTTTTGTTATTGTTCAGACATCACATCCTTTTTTGGACTCCTTGTATTCTCTTAGCCTTAGTAGTTTGTTGGTATTGCTAAGTGCATGTGTTGTACACATAGCATCTCCTTCTGGGTGCAAAGTGAAGAAAGTGACAAAATGCCACATGTAAAGTGCATATCACAAGTTTATTCTTCTGCACAAATAGAAAGTGACCATAAATTCAAAAAAACAAAACAAAACAAAACAAAACCACAAAAAAACCACCAACAAAAAGACAAAACAGAGAAGGAAAAAAGTATTTCCATAAACAAAGGTGCCAACTCTGTTCTTCTTTTGGGGTCACCTCTTCCACCAGACAGGGGACAGCTGCTGGACTCCCATTTTTAGAGCACTAATGAGTCTAAGAAGAGGGTCTGCTAGGGGATGCTAGATATTATAGCAGAAAAGGAGCATATTCTTTCCAAACAGCAGTCATGGCTTGCACTGTGTTCATGTCCGGCAATCAGTGACTTATCACTCCAGTATCTTCCAAGTTTATTCCTCTCAGCTGCTGCAGGATCTTGAGATTATCTTTGGCAAGTGTTCCCATATATTCAGAGGGAAAGGACTAATACTTCTGAAGTAAAGAAAACCCACCAGACTTGCCATAGGTGCAATGTGTAACCTGCAGCCTGCTACAGAGGAGGGATGATAGGCAGTTCTAAATCAGAGCTCATGCAGACATCTCCAAATGCTCAACAAGGGGATACTGGGGCTTGGCCTACCACTGCAGCTTATAGCTTAGCAGGTGGGAGCTAAAACTTGACAAACAAATGTTTATGTCTGTGCTTATTCAACAGCCCAGGAATTAAAAATTGAGAAAGGCTCAAGACAAGCTTATATGGTTCAAAAGTATTCCTTGTAATCTCATCTGTGACCTTTGTAACAGGCCAGCCACAATGTTTTAATGAGCAGACACTAGCAGAGCTGCTTGAAGCCAGCAGTAGTGCAGGTTTCTTCTTTATAGCTTAGCAGATGCATCTCAGTATTATTTCTCATCTCACGCTACTTGCAGCCATAGGCCTTATTTGGGATACTCCACAAGAACAGTAGGCCTCATCTGCAACACCCTCTCCTTCTGCAGATCAAGTCCTGTGTCAGTATAGGATATAGAAAAGATTGGGAGAGGCTGAGATCCCTCAAGCTACTTTGGCTTTCCTTTTAAACATAGCTTTGATCCAAGAATATTAGAAGTGAAATGCAGGACCCCAAACCTCCTGATCTTTTTCCTTGCTCTGATGTTTAATATACATTCTTCAATCAGACCTAACCATCTCCTACCCACTACATTATCAGAAGTGATGGGCCAAATGCAGCTATTCCACTCGTGTCCTGGTATCTACCATTCAAGTGTGTTTGGCCATCACTCCTTGGCTTGCATCAGTGTCTCTTAGAAATCTGGACTGGGACCTCTAAAATACTAACCACATGCAGTCTCCTTTACATGTTAAGGCCAGACCTCTCTTTTTTTCCAGTTGCAAAATTAATTTCCTGAGTCATTCAGGTTCTGAGAGCACTTACCTTTAGGGGCCTGAAAGAAAGGGACACTGGAGCAAGATTCAGACTTTCAGAAGTTATTTTGTCACTGCTGAATGATCCTAAACACACTTTCCCCGATCCACACAAGCCCTCACTGCACCTGAATTCAGTGACGCTGTCAATCTGGGCTGGCTTGTCTGTCTAAGGCTAACGGCTAAAATCACTAGCCAGTGACAGCACTCCACAAGGAGACTAGAGACAAAGCTTTTCCAGCACTGCTAGTCCTTTAGTTCCTTCCCACAACTTTCCTAGAGAAACAGAAGACTCCTCCTTTCATGTTTGGGAATAATCATATAGATCCATCTTGCTACAGCACACAGGATTATTTTTTTTTCCAGAAGCCCTGGTAACACAGTGCAGCACAGGATGAGAGAGAAAGCAATCTTCTAAGTTACGTTTTTTAGCATGGCTGCTCCCTTTCACCAGAGCTCAGTGGTTTGTGGTGATCTGAATTAACCGTGTGGTGACTTGTCCTAAAATCTACCCTGTGGGGCTTTCCAGGAACACAATACAATCACCTCATCTGTTTAGGTCATATGTTCCTATGTCATACAACCATGTGCAGCACCTCTTCTGACTCAGTCATCCCTTTGCTCATTGACTCAAGGCATTCCCAAAGGTTTTATCTCTGTCCTCTCCTATGGCTGATGGTCTGCCAAGTGAGGTGTCCTCCTCCCTCCCCAGCATGCCCATCCTATGATTCATGGCCCTCAAGAATGTGCACTCTAAACACAGGCTGCAGAGCAAGCCCAGCCAGACTCTGAAGGATTCAAAGATAGGAGTGGTTATTACTTTTCTTTACCTTTCATCCTCTCCCTCTTAAGCTTGTCCAGGAGTAGAGCTGGAAGTGAGGTTCCCCAGCCCTCTTTTTTCTTTGTGGGAGAGAACACAAGCAAAATCTCCAGGTGCACACAGAGAAGCACCATAGAGTCTCTGAGAATAAGCAGAGCCCAAGCTTCAAGAAAAAGAGCTACATATCATAAGCTCCAGCTTCATGGAGGAAGTTTGGCTTGGACTTGGTGTGAAACCACACTAGCTATGCTGCTTACAGACTTGGCATCAACCCCATTTGCACTCCTTTTTTCTCCCCAAAACCTACAGTTTTGTTCATCCAAAGTTTTTCTCAACCAAATCAGAGAACAGCTTCTGCTTGCAGGAGAGGAGCAAGTCTAATGAGATGGAGACATGTCTCAAGCAGGGCTATGGCACCCTCATCCTGGCTCCAGTACTTATTCTTGAGGGCCTAGCAAAAGGCTAGGCCACCCCTGCCCTGGAAGAGGTGGCAAAACCCTTCCCTGCAGCTGGGGCATCTGCTGTGTTTGGGAGCCAGTGCTTCAGGAGCAATGTTTTCTGTGTGTACTTGTGGGATCACAATGTAAAAGTGGCCACTCCAAAAAGGGGAGCATAGGCAGAAAGGAAAGAGCAGGGGTGTATGCAAACCACAGCACATATGACATGCACACACACATCCACAGTCCCTACTAATATCCTGAATTCTTCCTTGGGAAGGGGATTACTTTATTCTTAGATGCCTTTAGTGTAGGGATTAAGTCTGTGGCTGACCTGGGACATTCAAGAAATAACCAGTCCTGTCTCTCCAGCATTGCTAGCAAACTGAGCTCTGTATGTGTGTGTAAGTGCAGGTGCTCTGGGACTCTCAGAGCACTTCAGTTTTTAACAAATAGACCCCAAGGATACTTAAATAATTTAGTTTGTTTCTCTACTTGTGACTTTGTTTCCCTGTGCTCTACTTCCACACTGAGAGCATCTGTAGAGAGGCTCCATTTTCCAGCTTGTCAGAGTTTTCAGGAAGTTTTATCTCATGACCTATTTCTAATCTAGCCATGCTTCTGACCTAAACGAAACAAAAATATGATGTGCAAACACTTACTCAATCCTGCCTCCTTTTAAAGTCAACCATATCTTCTCCTACACAATCCTCCTTTGTACTTACAGCATCTGTATCCTGTTCTAGTGATGCAGGGCCTTCTTTGCACCAGGCCTGCCATTGCCTTGAGCTTAGCTTTGACTCTGTATCCTCAAAAATGTATACTTCCTCTGCAGTTCCTCCAGCTTGTGACAGCCCCACCAAGACCATTCAACACCCCCCTGGCAAACTGCTTCCAGATCTGATAACCATATTCAGCACCAGCTAGGATTAATTTCCCTTTTCACTTTTACTCCCAGCCCCGGTGGCTGGAAGAATTGCCACATATGGCCACCCTGCTTTCACAAGTGTCCAAGGTGAAGCCCCACTTCTACTTTCACTCCCTGCTGAGTGTCATTGTGTGCACATGTGTGCATGTGTGTGCGCACACACACAGGTGCGTGTGTACAGACTGACAGGCTCAGAGAAAAGCAGTCCGATGGGGTAAACAGAGTTTCAGTACTGTAATACCACCTCTGACACTTTCTTCCTGGAAAGCTCTTACCTCCTATTCTGCCTCCATTAAGGGGTGACTCCAAACCCTTTCAGGTAGGAAAACTGCTACATGTCCTCATGTGAGACAACCCCTGTAATTCATGCCCTCTGAAGGTGGGTTTTGCTGTTGTGTGGAAGTTCCCAGTTTGTACAACACATATGCCTTCTCTCTGCATTCTTCCTCCTGCTATAGCCACAGCCAGTAAGCCTTGCCAGGAAGCTGTTCATCTGAGACCAAGGGGAGGCTGGGGAAGAGGGTGGTGCAGAAGAGGAGTAATTTTTTTTTTCTCTTTTCTTCATTTTGTGTCATTCATCCCAATGTACTTAGCTGACATGAAAGACAAAAGGAGCACTATTTCTGCAAGGCCACATACAGGTTGGGAGGGGTGTCTACCTCAGTGGTGGCCAAAGCTTGGCCTCCACACATTGGCCTGCATCCCTGTTCTTGCTGCTGAGAATTTAGGCCTGGCCACCTGAAATCGAGAGGCTGAGGCTGCGTTTGGGGAGGGCCCTTGGCCCACCTTACCAGGCTCTGGGGAGCTTGGGTATGGCTTAGGGGACTGGCTGAGCTCCACCTGGAAGGGTGCTGGTGTAGCAGGGGCAGAAGAGGCCATTTCTGTTCTCCACACTGGCTCATCCAATGTGGTGGCTGAGCGAGGCATGAGCACAGTGGGGGCCAGGCTGCTTGAGGCTGGCATGGGAGCCGGAGTGGAGAAGCGACGAATCTCCTGTGTCTTGGCTGTTTTCACAGGGACCTGCTTGGCTGCTGTGAAGGACAAGCTAGGCTGTGCCCCTGGCTTACCAGGAGACTCCTGAATGCTCGGGCTTGGGGGATCTCCAAAACAGAACATGGCTGACTTTAATTGATAGGGCTGGTGGCGCATTACATCAATGACCTTGATCCCCGATTTCTGGCCAGGTGCCTTTTTCACTTTGCTCTCTGCTTTGCTAGCCTGAGATTTGCTGGCTGCTAGGGGATAAAAAGGGGAATGCATTGGGTTGTAAGCTATTGGAGGGGGAGCACGGATGTTGGGTGAATATTTCCAGGATGAGGGCAGAGAAGGGGAAGGAGAAGGGGTCCTGGGCTTGGACTCTGGCTTCAGTGTTGTCTCCACCACAAATTTGTCCATGCGGCTCTGGCGTTTGGCAAAGAGCTCTGCCCCCTTGCCTTTAAGCTGAGGCATGTCCTGGGCCCCATTTACCAGTGCAGCATCTTGCTGCTGAGGCTTAGGAGCCACTGGAGGTGGGGTCTTGAACTTGCGGCCAGAGGACTGCATGAAGTTGCAGGCCTCAGCACCCAGGCTTAGGAAGTCCTCCTCAGGCCCAGATTCAAAGCCTGCCCCAGGATGGTCACCTTTTGGCTTCTCATCCAGGTTCTGCACCAGAGACAGGAGTTCAGGGTTGGGTGAATTCTTCTTCTTCTCCTCAATCTTACTGAACATGGGTTTCTTGTTGCCCCGCCGGCGAGCCTCCTGCAGGATGCCAGTGCGGGGAGCTGGCACAGAAATCCTCTGCTCTCTGGAGGTTAAGGGCTCAGAAGGAGGTCGTGGCATTGCTGGTGAGACAGCAAGAGAAGGCTGATTTGGCACAGGGGAGCTGCTTTTTGTGTGCTGTGACAGTGCTGGACTGATATACAAAGAAGAAGAGGCTGTTCCAGGGACTCGTAGCTGGGATGCTGTGGAGGCCATTTCACCTCCTGGTTTTGAGGGAGTTGACAGAAAGATAGAGGTGCTGGATGTCCGAGCAGTGTTGGCTGAAGGCTTAGTCTCTGGAGCACTTCCTCCTTCTCTTGGCTGTGACTCTGGATGTGGTGTTGACCTTCCTGGTGCAGGAATATAGAGAGATGTGGAAGAGCTGACTGGACCACAATGTGTCGACACTGATGCATTGGCAGGTGTTCCTGGAGCCAGAGGTGAGAAAGGAGGAACCACTGTGCTTTGCCCACTCAGACTTTCACTAGGTTTTTTGGGTGCAGATGGCCTGAAGATGACAGAGGATGTTGCTGAGCGCTGGATAGAAAAACCAGGAGTAAAGGGCCGTGCAGACCTGTTGAACATGCTTGTTGTGCCTGCAGGGAAGGGGTCAGGGGTGCTTGGGGGAGGCAAGAAGAAAGTGGGGCTAGGGGGAGCCAGGAGCTGAGTGGGGAGGGTGGCTGGCTGCTTGCTGGGCACTTGCATGCCTTCCATGTGGATGCTGAGGGGGAAGCTATCTTCTTTCTGTGGCACAGGCATATCTCCGTTCACTGTTCCCTGCTGCGGCTGGGCAGCTGGGGCAAGCTGGGGATCCTTCTGCTCTGGGACTTTCTCAACTGTGTACTTCCCAGCCCGTTCCCTCTGCTGCTCAAATAATCGTGCTCCTTTACCTGAGGCCTCACTCAAACCTTTTTTCTTCTCTTCCTTTTGTTCAGAGTCAGACTTGGACTTTTCAATGTCCAGGTAAGTGTTGTCCCAGTCTGAGTGATTAGTTAGGCTTCGGGCATCAGAGAAACCTTCCTCATCAAATTCAGACTCACTAGTTGGAAAAAATCCATCTTCCTCCTCATAGGAGCGATCTTCGTCAACACTCCCAAAGCTTACCAGTGTATACTTCTTAGCTCTTTGCCTGCGCTTTTTGAACATCAACACCCCCTTGGAGTGGGGGTTGGGTGCGTCTGTCAGCAAGGATGCAATGGTTCTGCACTTGGTTTTGGCCTCTTTCACATTCTTCTCTTGGATGCTCTCATGGCGGTGAAGCTCTGCAGAAGACAAAAAGAGGCAAGCTCAGAGCTCAGCAAGAGGCTGGGTGGGCAGAGATGGACAGTGATATGGCTATAATTATTCCAGTGCCCATGCAAGGAAACAGTCTCCCCCTGCCCTTCTTGCTGAGAGTGTCTTTAGGAACTGTGGATAGAAACCCAGATGCATTTTTCCCTTTTCCCTGCAAACACAATGGAAGTTCATGCTAGTGTGGAGTAGGAACTCCCTCCAGTCTGATGGCAGGTCTCTGTTCCCTGGTCAGAGTCTCCAGCCATCTTTCATAGTGTTTGTACAGTGCTTCTGGGTATTTTTACCATTTACTTATCACCATGAAGGCGGAGCCCTGCTTTTTTGTAGACCTTCCTCCTACAAATGGAAGATTCCCAGGAGCACACAATCCCCCTGAGAGTTTGGGAAGCAGCTGCTGCTACTTTTAGCACCCACCTTTCATGTATGCAATGGGAGAGGTGCTCTGCAGAAACGCCAGGCTACTCCTGCACAGGGCCCTGCAGTGCCAGCTACAGTCAGCCTGCCTTACAGCAGCACTGAGTGGAGAGCTGTTTGCTGCTCTCTGCACTGGCCCTGCAACAGCAGGAAGTGTGTTATCACTCTTTCTGCAGTCCCTTGCCTGTGACCCATGCCCAGCAAGGAAAAAGCACATTTGCTCCTGAGCAAGAATCCCAGACCTCGACAACTGATCAGCCAGGCCAGAAGGAATCCACTTAGACAGGCTTGCTTGGAAAAGCCCAGCACCTGTTGGGACACTGGCATGAAAGTGTGGGATAATAATTTTCCACCTACTCTGCCAGCCCAGTGGTCGGTAAAGCCGCAGGGACGAACACTGTGTTCTCCACCTTGCGTGCAGGGAAAGCATGGGGTGAGCAAGATCAAATAGTAAAACCAAACTCATCTGCCCTAAGGAAAGTGTAACAGATATCAGCATTCACCTTGCACAGGAAATAAATAAATAAATAAATAAATAAATAAATGAACACGCCTAAACCACAGACTACTTTCTGATTTCTTTCATTTCATCTTTTTCTTTACTCCCAGTGTCTTTTTCCCACCATGACAGTAGAGATGAAACATTCATTGTTTTGTCTGCATCTAATAATTTGTCAAAAAATTGTGTAGCACCTTGTCTAGCCCTGATATTCTTAAGAAAGATGTGCAGAATTACATCTGCTTAAGAGGGAGAGGAGTGAAGAAGAGAGGAGAGCTTCAGGCAGTGGTAGGGGGTGGTTTTAGGTCAGGAGAGAATGGAAACTGCTCAGTTCTCTCAGGATATCACTTCTCACCACTTTACTACAGAGCATTCATTCAATAGGAATCTGCTAATGTGGCAAAGTGACCTGCAGTGGGGAACAGGGAGCTTTGCTAAGAAGGTTACTAGTTTTCCTGAGAGCTGCAGAAAGCAGCAGTCCCCCAAATCCTGGCTAGTCTGCACAGTTGTGGCATGTATCATCATTCTATACTACACCAGTGTAACCACAGCAGAAGGAGCTTCCCTGTCTCACCTCATGCTGAAAAGAAGGTGTTGATTTGCAGAGCAGTCATCCTTCTGGGAAGCTTAAGAAAAATACAAGTAAAGACTCTTAAAGTTTGCAGCCATTCCATAGCACATTCTGAGGCTCTGGGGTTTCACCAAAGGCACTTTGGTGGCTTTAGATCACCTCATGTGGCTGCACAGTCCATTCCTCCCCTTTGCACCCAGAATACTGGAAACAACAAAATCAATGCTGAAAAAATGGCTGTTTGTACTCACATTTGCAAAGGGGAGGCTGTCTGCAAAGCCTGCCTTACAGAATGACTTCACCTTGCTGACATAATACTGAAGTAGTTTCTAGATTTTTGTGGACACTTACTGCTTGCTCCTGGGGACAGTCATAAACTTGCCCTCAAAGACCTGCTGTCCATGGTAGAAATGAGCTACAGTCCCTGAAGGTCTGTCCACTCCACTTAGAAATCTGCACACGTGTCTCTGGGGACTGTTCACAAAGGAGGAAGTAAGAGATTTCTTCTTGCTACAAGCATCCTTGCTACAAGCTACTACACCTCGCCTGGCTCATATTTTGCTTCTGAATTTACAAGGAGGAAGAGCAGCACTATGAAATCTTAGTTAAGTCTAGACTATGTAAACTCTAGGCCCTGAGTGACTCACAGAAGAATTTCTGGCATAGAGAACTAACAGCCAGGGAGTTACACTGTCTGAAGAGAGGCTCTGTGCAGCCTCTTCTGGCAGCAAAGTACTATGAAAGTGCTCAATTGTGGGCTAGCAAATACTGTCAGAGAAAATATAACAGCAAACAGTCTTTGCTATGCCTCCATCAACACTTGATCCTGGCTTAGTATTAGCATCCATGCACAACTTCCCTAGGAAGTTGCTCTCAACTACCCTGTGCTCTGAAACAGCTGGCAAGTAAGGCCCTCTGGGACCTGCCACTTGCCTTCCTCTTCTCCCTGTTTTCCTTCTCATCAAAAGCCAAAGCATATAAATAATTATACCAATCCTCACAACAGAAAAATTATAATTATATTAAAGCTACCATCTCCCCACAAATGTTTAAGAAGAAATGGAAAGGGGAATCTTTCTGAGATTATTTGCTGAAGGTGAAGAGCAAGAGTGAAATCACAATAGGCAAAAGAATAGGGGAAAGAGAGGAGAAGAAAAATGAGAGGAGAAGGAAGGAGGAAGGGAAGGAAAGGGAAGAGTATGAAAAGAAAGGGAAGGGAAGAGGGTAAGGAAGAGTAGGAAAAGAAAGGAAAGGGAAGGAAAGGAGAAAGGAGAGGAGAAAGGAAAGGAAAGGAAAGGAAAGGAAAGGAAAGGAAAGGAAAGGAAAGGAAAGGAAAGGAAAGGAAAGGAAAGGAAAGGAAAGGAAAGAAAAAGAAAAGAAAAGAAAGGAAAGGAAAGGAAAGGAAAGGAAAGGAAAGGAAAGGAAAGGAAAGGAAAGGAAAGGAAAGGAAAGGAAAGGAAAGGAAAGGAAAAGAGGAAAAACAGAATAAAAAAGACAAAGGGAAGAAAAAAAGCAAAAGAGAGAAGAAAAGGAAAGAAAAAAGAAGAGAAACAGAAGGCAAAAAGAAACAGAAGAAAAAAAGAAAACAGAAGAAAAAATAAAATAGAAAAGACCAGACATTTGTACCTGCATAAGGCTGATCCAAGCTTGAGAACGCAGAGTCCAGACCTGGAGAACTGGGCATGTCACAAAGCCCGTCTAATTCACAACTCCCCATAAACAGAAAGAGTCAATAGGAGAGAAGCAAAGCAGCTCCCTGCTGGAGCAGAACCAAAACTCTGAGGTGTCCAAGCCCTTTGCTATCAGCTCTACAAGCCTTTTAAAGCTTCTCTTTTGTCTCACAGGCATTGCTGCTGAAAGCCATGAGGTCACTTTGTCTATTTTTGTCTGCTTAGCTTCATCACTGAGCTGTGTGATGGACATTGTCACCTGGCACTTAACCATCCTTTCTTTCCCCCACCTTCTACTCTCTCTGAGAATAAACTCTTCTTTTCTATTTTGAAATAAGAAAACATACTCTGTACTCTCACTGTTTCCATGGTGCAAGCTTTAGGTTAGAAAGGTGCAAGCTTCAGGTTAATGTTTCCAATGCCTCAATGTCCAGTATTTCTGTGCTAAAGCATTCTTCAAAGATATGAGACTAACACAGTGCTCATGTCCAATAGGGACAGGCAGAGAAATTCACCCAGGAGGAAAGCAACTTTCCTGTCTGAAACACTCAGAGAGCACCCAGCCCCAGGTAAATACAAGGAAGAAAGATGGAGAAAAGGCTTTCTTTTTCTGTGTTTATCAATTTCCTCCATGTCTGAGGAGAACCAGTCCATGATACAGATGGACTAGATGATCTTTTGAGGTCCCTTCCAACCTCTAGGATTCTATGATACAGATTCCTGTTGTGTGCCAGGACTCTGGAGTATTTAACCAAGGAGCATTAGAATCCTGGATGCCTATAGTGAAATGGTTTCATTGAATTAAAATGGCAGAGGCTGTTACTTACACCACTGAAGAGTGTGGCTGTGCCCAGGGAGGGTGACAGAGCATTTCAAGGCCAAGGAGTGGTGTTTTGGCAGCATCATTCATAGCTCAATTGTTGATAACCAAGAGGTGTTGAAAGACCAGATGCTGATAGTGAGGACTGGGATAGACAGGGAAGAAGGGAACAGAGGGTGCTGGGAATCTACAAATCTATGCAGTCGTGGCCCACTCAGCATCTCCTCACACTTCAGCTAGGTCTCATCTTACTGCTTCTTTCTGTACATGAGCACTATAGGTCCAGTGAGAGAATCCCAGAGCTGTGACCAAGGGACACTGCCCTGTGATTCTTCCTCTCAGCAGTCCCAGCCTCAGCAACCAGAACTCAAGCAGACCTTCTCCAGTGTTTTGAGTCTAGAAAAGCGAAGGTCTGACCATGCCTCCTGAACTCCACTTGCCATGGTTGTGTGCCAAGGGAAGACAACTTCCATAGGCAATGTTTCTGTGAGACCTGTCATGTCTCATACAAAGGCTCTTGCAGCAAGAGCTATGAAAGTGGTTCAGTCTTTTCTGCTTGGGTGAATATTTACATATATAGGGACACAATCTCTTTGGGAAAACCTCACAGAATGTGATATATACAATATGCAATTGGAAATGAAAATACAGCACTGCAGTACAGAAAAAGCTCTATGCAGTACAGAAAAAGTTCTTTATTAAGAACATTACTATTGAATAGATAAAAGAGTAAATGGAAGGGTTATAAAACTCCTAAATGCTGGTATGGTGGAAGATATCTACAGAACAATTTTTATTTTAAAGCACTAAAATCTATTGGAATAACCCAGAAAAAGGGAAAATTTCTATTAAGCAAAGCCACAAAGGTTTTTCCATCAACTTAACTAAATTTCACTGAAGGGAAATAATTACGTTACTAATTACAGTAAAGAGAAATGTGACACATAGTAGTCTTTTCAAGATCAGGCCCTATTAAAAGAAAGCATTGTAATGTATTTTCAGGAAAACTACTGAACAAGCAGGCTTGCATTATGTCAGATACGGTTCATGTTGAGTAGGAAACAAAAAATTGTAAATTTTATTACCAGACAGCCAATTCTAGAGAAGTCATTACCATAAAGAGCCTGTTCCTCTGTGATGAAACACTACTTGTCTACTATTTTTTCACATGGGATCAACCAGAATTTTGTTCATCAAGTTATTTACATTAAACAAGGTCATTTTTCCATGGCTAACATTGCAAATACCTCAGTAAGTCATTAGAGGCTATAGAAATCTCATGCTGCTCATACCTGGAGTCTTTTCAAAATAAGATTTGAAGAGGTTATATTGGCCTTCAAAGTATTTTCCTGTTGAAAGCTTCAAAATTTCAAGTTTTGGCCAAAGTTTTAATTGCAAATAGTGAAGCAGAGGAGGCTATGTTATTTTACTTAAAAGAAGTGGTAAAATTTTGTTTTAAAGTGGTAACATTTGTTTCTTATTCTTGGATATTTGCACACTTCAATCACATAATCTATGCGTAATAGAAAACATAGCTACGGCTTCAGCTCCAATTTAGAATGCTGCAGGCAAATACGTCAGTCTTACTCAAGTCTGGAACACTTAAGCCTGCATCTGAAGTTAAATATATAGTTAAATACCTGTAAACCAATATTTATTCTTAAATAGCTAAGAGATTTTAGCAGCTCCCAGTGAGACACTGCCCCACTGCAGTCTCCTGGTTTTAGAAAAACAGAAATCAAGCTTCTCTGCAGGTTAATCAACAGCCCATGGGAAAAAAAAACAAACACGCCCAGTCATTTTGTAGATCTTTGACCATTCTTAGCCATTCTGCAACTCCAACACTGCAACTGATGACCTCTGCTAGGCCAAGAAGGTGCAGAGGCTTTGCTATGTGTGGCCACAATGAATTAACCTTGTGCTATCCTGCTGGAGACTTGAATAATTTATTAACTCAAAAAAATCTCCCTCAGTTGAGTGAGAGTTTGCCTTTCTTCCTGAGCTGGATAGAAATGTGTCCTTAGTGCAAAAGGCAGCATATATGACCAGCTTTTCTGTGCTGACAGCTCACACTCGAGCATGGGATATTACCTACAAAGACTTCTGCAACATGACTGCTGAAGGAGAGCTTTCTTTTGCCAGGACAGCACCTGTTGAATGCACTAATTAATCTGTCTTTTGCAGTTTTAGCCTAGTTTCCTCAGAAAGGTTTATGCAGTCATGCTGCATGTCTTTCAATCTTACCTGTTTCACGCTAATAGCTTTTGAGATTATTTGCTAATTTTAACAGTCTAAAGTCACAAAGGCAGAAGCTTCTACAAGTTTACACAAAAATAGGGGGCTGGACAGAGAAGACATACCCCCACCAAAGGAAACCTGAGTCTTAATTAGGCACCAAAAACTGAAGAAGAACACACACAAGAGAGAGATTAGGAGTTCTCATTTTGAACGTGAGAGACATCAGACAGAATTGCATTTTACTAGACATGAGAGAATGAGATATCAAATACAAGACATAAATTAAAATTACATCAGGATCTGTTAATTCTGCTGCTCACAAAACTGCTTGATGTCTGACAGCAGGATTCCACTGATTCATCTTCTCTTTATCCTTTATTGTTTCCAGCATCTACTCTCTAGTAATACCAACAAGCATAAACTCACCAGCTGGGTCTATGGATTTGATTAATCCTGTAGCACTTACCATATATTCTTCTCACACAATTTATATTAGTCCTTTCCTGCTATCAGCCAAGGTCCTACTAGATTTAAAAATCCAGCCTTTCACAAAACAACTGTATACCTTCCATGCCTTATGTCATCTGCTAATTAATACACAGCAATCTCTGCTGAATCCTCAGGCCATGTTATTGTTATTTCCTGTTACTGCTTCTAAGTAAAAGACACTCAAAAGAAACAAAAAACATTTTAGCAGTTTCACTAGCAGAGTTTGAAGGTGAAAAAGCAGATAAGGAAGACAATAGTGGTGTACCTCCTCAATCCAGGTAACCCACCTCCCTCCCCTGTGTCCCCCACACACCTGGGCTTTCATGGGAGGAAAGATGAGAGAATAGCTGCAAGGTGTCCCAGCCAGGTCCCAGTTCTGAACAGTAGCAGTTCAGGGCTGTGGGGTGTCCCACGGCATATACTGCCTGTTCTGTCTAGATGCAGCCAGAGGACAAGATCCACTGACAGAAGAGAGGAGGGTTGAGATTTTTAATCATCTGTCTCCTTACCAGTCATATAACATTGAGGTGGAGTGGACATTTGATTGACATATGTTAGTGTTTAAAGCTGCATGGGTGAAAATATAGAGGTAGTCCTGTTAGATTCAGAAGCCCAGTGAAACACTATGACCAACTTAGCCAGTTAGCTCATCTGACATCATGAGCCATTAATAGGTATGTTTTCTCTTCTATTCTTAGCCAATTGTGTAGTCACCTTACAGTAGTCCTATCTCATCCATATTTCTCTCATTGGAAAAGTCATGTGGAACCATATCAGATATCATACAGAAGCCGACATATGCTTATTTCTTTAGCCACAAAGTGTTATCTTACTGAACAGGTCAAAGACTATATGTTTTTCTAGGTTTTTTTAGTCCATGCTGTTTTTACTGATCATTTTGTTTTCCATAAAGTGTGCTCAAAAAAGGTACTTTGTCCACCTAACTGAAGCTTTTATTATTATTTTTCTTTTAATATGAAAATGAATATACTCACCCCCATTCCTGTTCCTGTTTCTTTTATACAAAGGGCTAGATTCTTGTCTAACATAAACAGTAGATACACTGAAGACAGTGAAACTTTACAGATTTCACCAAAAAATGATCTCCCTTCTTACGATGGATTGAACTGAAACTGAAGAATGATTATTTGTCAGGTTAACAGTTTTCTCCTTCTTAGCTGTAATTTTTCTCTCACTTTTGCTGAGCAATGACTCTGTTGTTTAATTACCCCTTGTCAAAGTCCTCTTGTGCCTAACCCTTTTATGACTCTCCCTCCCCCATCACTATCACTTTGTCTCATTTCAGTGTTGTCTCTAAGCAAACTTGTCCCAACCTGGTCAGCAGCTTCCACATCACTTTCAGAACTGATGGAAACAACATTGGACAGGGAGAGGGATTCCCACTGCCTATTTGCATTACTATTTCTTTCAATTCAGCGCTCAAAATCCTGGAACCTAGAAACTCTCAGCTTGGCTAAGACAGTTTGTGAGGTTACATATATAGTTGTTTCAAGCTGATTATTGCTCATTATTGCTGATTATTGCACCTTCAGATCTGAATTATTGGGAAAATTTTGGCTGAATCCCATTGTTCCCCATCAGCCTCATGCATCCTATGTCATTCCAGAAGAGCATGTGCAAAGACAGGCTATGTTAACTTAATGTGTATGGCAGCATAGTCTGAAAAAATCACTAGCTGGAGCTCTGCAAGGACTGAAAGCATGAGTATGGAAGAGAACTGCTGACACTGTTTCACCAGCAGCAGGATGATGAATGAGCTCTGACCATGTCTGAGGAACTCTGACCCGGAGTCACAGTCCCTATGCTGACAATAATAACATAGGGAAGTAATGTCTTAGTAATGGATAGTTTAAAAAAGATGCTTAAAATGGTCAAAATGGACAAAAAAGAGTATATAACTTTTCATTTCAGGGTACACATACAGCTTTCCTCCTAGCATCTTGAAATACTAAAGATCTTTCCCCTCTCAGACAATAGTATATGCAGCTAGATTTATCCTGAGCTAACACATGTGCAGCTAAATCCATGTCTCTGTCAGGCTCTGGGGCAGCAGGATAGCAGTGAGGTGCAAAGGTGAAGCAGAGAAGAGCTCTATCAGCCTCTTTTCCACTGCTGCAACTCACAGCATCTGCACTGAAATGCTGGATAAGACTGATGCCCAAGAGAACGATGTTGGAAGTCTCCAATAAGAATACCTGAGGAAGATGACCAATGACTTGTGATGATTTCTGAGACAGCTCAAGGAGAAATTCAGCCACACTGAGCCACACAGCCAAGACAGACAACACCATCAGAAAATCTCTGTCTTTAGCCCAGTTAATACATCAGCTTGAAAAACCACCTCTGTGCTTTTGATAGAAAAACATAAAGTGAAGGCATAAGCTCAAATGCCATACTTGAGCCTAAAACTGGAGGAAGAGGGCTCCAGATGCACAGTATTTATCTCACTCTTGTCTTCTTTATAAATGTCTTCCAAGCTGCATAGAATTCAAAACTGAATGTTAGTTATTTAGTGGGATATTCTTAAGTAAATGCACACACCTGTATATGTAAACTGATTCCCCAAGTGGAGGCAATTTATTGTTTAATGCATGCTGAAGTGAGATCAGACTCCATCTATGATTCTACCATGGAGGCAGTTGTCCTAATTTTCCTAGTGTTTGGTTGCTTACTGAATAGCAAGGGCCAAGTGTTATTAAGTATTGCTTCATACTGCTAGGAACAGACTTCCTATAAAATCAATAGTTCAGGAAATTAATTTTAATCTCCTGGTCTGAGCAGAATGCTTTTCTATTCTAGTTTAAAGCAGGTAGGCTGGGGGCAGTTTATGACTATTGTAAACTTTTGGTCTTCCAGACAGCAGTGAACGGCAAACACAGTAAACTAGACTAACAACTATGCAACTATGATAATTAGAGTCACATCTGTCAAAGCTGAAATCCAAGTAGAAAATGAGGTGCAGTGAGTTCAAACTGCCATTCATGTACTTTATCCTGTTCACAGCTCCTGTGGCCTATAGTGATTGTAATAGGCTGATAGATGTCTGGGTGCACTCTCTCTGCAGAGAAATGTGACTGCAGTTGCTCTTAGAAGAGGTAATCTGTATGACCCTCCAATGAATAGGCCACTTATTTATAAGCATCCTATCTCGTCAAGTGATGCTGCTGTACATCCGCTTTAAACAAGAAGGATTTCCTTTTCTGATACGGAATGTAGTAACTTTGATGACACTGCACAGGCAGCCAGGACCATATAAAGCAGAGGAGGAAATTTCCCCACCCATTTTTCCCTCCCTTCCCCTACCGTACATGGAGAGGCTCTTGACTCCTAGGAACTAAAAATAGTTCCATGGATAAGTTTAAATTGAGATATTTTGAAGCACTTCTTGCACTGACACAAATTCCTGCAGTGTGATAGCAAATTAGGACTAGCCTGCTGTCCTGGTATGTCTTCTGCTAGCAATTGGTATGTCCTGTTGTGAGAAAGCTTGAGCCCATTGTTCCTGGGAGATGATTTAGGATGGGGTGAAAATACAGTACAATTTAGGGAGCACAAATAGCTGAGGAGGAGCAGCCCTGGCTACAGATGGATCCTAAGCCTCTGAGGGTAGGGTGAGCAGAGGAGGATACTGCAGGAGCTACAGGGAACTGAAGAACCTCACTTGTGACAACTATAGTCTGATTCTCCCTGCCACAAGCTCTCACTTTCCAGAAACCTTCTGAAACTCATTCAGATTTTTTAACTTGTATTTTCTATCTTCTTATCTCTTCCTTTTCTTCTGTGCTGTCCAAGCAGCATAGACATAATCTCAAGAGGTATTGTGGCTTGGCCCTTCACAATGATGATAAACTGAGGCCATAAAGATTCCTAGCTTCCCCAGGGATTAATACCTCTTTAAAGAGAGCAAGCTACTCTTTTATTGGGAAGGAAACAATTTGTGTTTTTGTTTCCTCAGATTAGGCAAAATGTTGACTATTCACAAGTATGAATGCTTTCCTAGAGTTAAAAGTACATCAAAGTGTATGCTGGCTATTCTCTTGCCCTACTGAGCAAAACATTGGTGTGCACAGTAGCCACTAAGTAGCAATGAAGACTGAAATCCTGTTACTTGTAGGACAAGTTCCCCACATTTGGATTGTGCATGGCTACCCACTAGTCTGAATCAGCAGCCCTCTGAGTGGTTTTTGAGCAGGCATGTCCAAGTCATGTGCCCTGTGGAGGGCTGGGATGATGTATGTGCTTATCCCACAGGTTGAAAAAAATTAACCAATACCAATGTGCAAATAAGGCAGGAAATTTGGAAAGACACGGGCCCAAACCTCACTGCAAGGGCTGTTGGCTCTCTGAAGAGCTCTAATGTCTTCTGTCTTCACTGAGGAAGGAGAGGTACACCTCAGCAGCTGAGGGCATGCAGAGCATTGTGAGTTGCACTATCAGCTGCTCATTCTTCCCCACACTTATTTTGCTCCACCTCATCCACTGCCAAATCCTCATCTCAGGCTATTAGTAGTTGCCACCACACTGTGTTCTGCTCCGGGAGTCAAATCCTTGCCTAGTGTAAATAAGTGAGCTCCATTTGCTTCTGTGTTATAGCGATGCAAAGCAGGTGTCAGCACTGTCACCTCCAGCAATGACCACATGACTTGCATCCTCTGGGCAAAGGCAAAGAAAGCAGCTGCAGTTGTCAGAGTTGGTGGAGTTAATGCAAAAAAAATACATCTACTAGAGAAATGGCAATCAGATGAAAATTAGAAGAAAATGAATCAGGAACAATCAGAGCATAATAATCACCGTCATGGTGAGACTAGGAAAGATGATGGGGGAATATGGGAAGCATCTCTTAGTTTCACTGATGATCTTGAGGACCGCACACAATCAGCCCTGATCAGATTTGCCAACAACACCAGAAACAAAGGAAAATTATGCAGAAAAGGGGAGGCAGGGGGGCTGAATAAATTTTTCTGTGATATGGAAAGCTCAGAGCTCTGGAAAGCATGCAATGAGGACAAAGGTCTACAAAAAGCTCAAGAGATATGAAAAAAACAGCAGAGATACAGCTCTTAAGTTTGAGAAAACCCAAGAGCTGGCAGGTGATAGCAGTCTTATTGAGATTTTTGCAGGACAATACAGCTGAGAAGAATGTCAGTTTCTACTCTTGGTGGCATTCAAAATGATTATTATGTATGTCTGTTCTTGTACAGGGATTTCAGTTATTCACTTAGAAATCCGATGTTTCCAGATACTCATCTAGAAATACTCTACTTGCAATTCTGTTTGCCTACAGTGCAGGGATAGGTGAGAAAGGGAGAAAGTCTCTTTTGCTTAAAAATTACAGTGAACAGCTAGAAAGAATTAATACAAAGGACAAGAGAAATACTTCCAAAATTGGAGAAAATATCAGAGCAGACATGAGAAAGGAGTATATTCTAGAAATAAAATGTGAAGAACCATCTGAGTAAAAGTCCCAACAAACCAAAATGTAGTTTTTCACATGTTTATGGTACAGCAGTGGGAGCCATGTGAATATCTTTAGATAGGTAGTGCTCCTAAAGGCAGACATCTGATTAGGTAGTCAGAATGGTCCTTAAACGTCTACTGTGTATCTATGAAGCATGAGGCTCCCACAACTGACTGTCCAAGTCACCTACTGTAGTTAACTTAGATTTAAAAAATATGCCTAGCTTCTAAACCATGAGCTTGACTTTGCATTTCTGTTTAGCAAAACCCAGGGGTCTCAGATGTTCCAGAGCAGACTGTTGTGCTGTGGGTATTGCTAGGGCAAGGCAGGGAAACAGAATTCTACACTCCAATGGCTCTGTGAGAGTCTGGAGCAGCTGGAGGAGCTGAACCAATGCAAGCCCAATCATCCTGGACAAGGCTACATCTTCTGGCAAAAGATGCTGTACAATGTTCCTCCCATGGTGATAACTTCTCCACAGGCAGCCTCCCCATGGAGACAGTGCAGTTCAGCAGTCTCACATCTTCCAAGTATGAGTGCTCCTTAGCTCTGTTCACCACATAATGAACACCTTTCATACCTTTTCCTTTCTTGCTTCCTTTCTCCACAGAGTTACTGGCTGCTGATCACAGCTTTTGTTTTAAAGGCTGCTGTGCTCCAGCATGGTCAGGAATTAAGAGTTTTGCTGTGACATTTACTGCCCAGATTCCTGACCCAAGAAAAGGCCGAGCTGGCCATGTGAGTTGCCATCCATGGCAGAGTAATTCTTACACAAGTACACCCACAGCTAAACATAAACCAGAAGGGGGATGAGTGGTGGAGGGGTAATGGAAGAATAAAATATTATCTCAGTCTGCAGTGCATCTGGAACCCTACCTCTAGCTAGCAATAGAGTTGCATCACCTTCTGCCATAGGATATTATTTTGCCATCAGAAATGTTCTGCATAAAATACATGGCTTTCCTGGGAGCCTTCTGTACTGACGCTCTCGATGGAAATAAGTCTTGATGTAGAGCAATTGCCCATCCACTGCTAGAACTATCAGGTGGCATGGAGCAGCTGAACATGCCTTTCTAAACATTCACCTCATGCTTGTACGTTATTCAAAGGGGGAAAAAATAGCTTCATCCTCAGGGAGGCTGAAACACTTTCTTTGCTGTCCTAAGGAAAGGGAGTGTCCTGAAAGTGACTAGGAGGAAACAGTACAAGGCACCAGATCAGTTGCACTGCCCAGCAGACCCTGACATAAGGGACTCAGCCGAGTCTGTCCTCTCAACAGTAAGAGAGTGCCCTGCCTGACAGAAGTAGCCTAGATTTGAAAGTTACCTCTATAGGATCCCTTAGGCAAAACAGGTAAAGGAATGTTTAGCCCAAGGAAAAGAGAGGCTTAACAATTGCCTTGCAATATTATCTGGTCTGGGGAAAAATGTCTAGCATTTGAAGGAGGGAATCAGAAGTTAGAATCCATGTGCTTTATTTCTGATTCAGTCTAGTAACTTTTCTGTGTCTCTGTTTCCCATTCTGTCCCCCAGCTGATTCACTTTTTAAAAACCTGCTTTATTTCTAGGCTCAGAGAAGTATAAATTAGTCAGTCATAGAGCACACTGATATATTTGTATGAAAACAAGGTTTTGATTGCCTTGTTTTTAATATTTTTCATAGATTACAACTGTGAAGTCATGTACCACCTTGTTCTGCTTTCATGTTTGGGTTTGAAATACTCCGTGGGTAGCAGAAACCAGGAAAGATATTCACAATTAAGGTCACTTCAAGTCCATCACCCACACTATATTTTTCAGTATTGTATTCTACCTGGGAAGGTCTTGACTGGTAGGGGTCCCACTACAAGGAACTGTTCCAACAGATAATTTACTGGTTCCTGCCTACCCTTGCTGACAGTCCTCCACTACTGCTATCTAAAAAGTGATCTATTCTACCAGCGCTCACCAGCTGCTGCCAGACATGGACATCTCTTGGATGAGGTATACCCTAGTGCCAAAGCTGCAATAGGAAGTCCCAGTCAGTGCAGGTCTAACTTGACTCTGCTTCTTCCCAATCTAGAGAAGCTAACCCACTTGACGTTTGCAGGAATGAGGCTTTTGGGAAGGAGATCCAACATAGAAATGGGGCATGGTGAGTGGCAAGGTACAGAGGACTTACTGGCCTGCTTGGCTTTCTCTGCATACGTGGTGGTTAGGTCTTCATCAACTGGGTGCTCCACTGGCCCCACCATGGGGATGAGGTGGCGTTCTGCTTGGATAGCTTTGCTGGCATGAGGCAGGAGCATCGCCTCTGGAGAAGGCTCCCGTCCGTCTGTCGACAGTGGCCGCAATTGTCCCTCGCTGTCTGAGAATGGAGTGTCTGTGCGGCTGCCAGGAAGGCAGGCAATCTCCCTCTTGGCCACCCCGCCAGACCTGGCCCCCTCAGCCCCTCCCTGTGCAGCAGCCTCTGGCATGCTCTCATAGCCGCTCTGCTCGGACAGGGACACCTCATCCTGAGGCGCATCTGCCTTGCTGTTGGTGCTCTCGGGCGGGGAACGTGGGCTCTTCTTGCGAGCCCGGCGGTGCTTCTCCTGGGCCACATTGTCAGCATCGCTGTCTGTCTCACCATAGTAGGCCTCACTGTCTGGCGGGGAGGTGAGGCTCTCCAGGTGCTTCTGTGACCTCCGAGGCTGTGAGGGCTGCACAGAGGCTGGGGCTCCTGCTGCATCAGGGCTGAGAGGCTGTGCTGGGGGGCTGAGGGGGGACAGAGGGGAGAGCACTCGCTGCCCTGGAGAAGGGGAGCGCTGGAGCCGTGGGCCTGTCTGGTCCCCACCAACTATCCTGTGGGGAGAAGGAAAAGTGATGAGGGAGATCTGGTTGGTGGGGCTGAGATGTGAGAGAGGGGTAAGGATTGAGATAGAGCACTTCAGGTGTCTTTCTGATGGCACAGACACCTAAACTGCAAATACCAAGGGCAGACATCTCTGACATCTCTGTCATCTCTGACATCAGCTACATACCCTCATCCTGATTTTTGGCTTCATGACTCTTTGAAAACCAGGCGTTAAAACACTTGAAAATCAGAATGCCCTGAGAGTATAAGATTTACTGATCCAGCTTAATTGACTCCTCAGGCATTTCTCCTGGGGAGGTAAATTCCTGCATAGCAAACATTCCCCAGGACAGTTAGATGTACCCCCACAGCCTGTTGCCATACATGGTGGATCTGCCTTTGGCTTAGACATAGCAACTTCTCATCTGTAAGTCAGCTGGAAGGATGACTAGAGTAGGGGCAGGGTAGACTGGGGCAGACAGCCTGATTGCTGACTGACAGCGGGAGGAAGAACTGGCTATTCTGATGGGGAAAGAGCCAACTCTGCTCTCTCTCTCCTAAAGAGTGAATCTGGATTTCAAGGGTGGTTTGACTCCAGGCCACAGAGATGGGGTGTGGAACTTCTTCCTTCATTTGCCAGAGTCACCAGGGCTTGTTGGAGTTAAAAGGAGACCTAAGTATTTGTCTCTGAGCATCCATACTGGGAAGCCAAGCAGACAGCATTGCCTCTGTAAAGCTGTGGCATTAATGACTTGGATCCCAACTCTGAACTGTGAAAAATTTATACTCATGTCAAATGCAAACCTTTGTGGAAGCTAAGGGTGGGGCAATTTCACTGACCATTTATTTTTTTAATAATATTTGCTATTATTAACTCTCACTGGGGAGCAAACCCAAAGCTCCCCACACAAAACAGAGCAGTCTTTCCTCTTCTTTAAATACTCAACCAGATAACTGATAAGAATAACTGCTTGTAATCCAGTTTCTCCTGTTCTGCACTGTCAGGTCACAATCCCTCTTCCTCCCTCTCTTTGTCTCTCTTCACAGACAATAACAGAATTCCACAATAACAGAAATACACATATGACCTTGCATGCTCCAGAGCCATCCAGCTGCACTTTATTTCTGAACAGGACTGAGTGGTGTTTTATCAGAAAATAAATATGAAGTGGGAATAGAGATGTGATCAGAAAGCAGTATTTTATGAGTTCTCTGCTACCCAAAGATGAAGTAAATTAGTTATTTTATTTTCAAACCAACTAGTGTTGGCTCCCAGAGGAATATGAGAAGCCTGTCTTTGTCACTTTGCTAATTCAAAGTGCTGATTTTGGCCCATTGGAATTTGCCTAGCCACCTGTTGGCTGCACATAGGCTCTGATGGAGTGAGATAAGGCCTTGGCAAGGGACCAGGAGCTATTCTGGACACCTTATGCAGGGCTCACTCATCCCACTTAATCACAGCTAGGGTATGGGGTGAACACATCAGAAGGTGCCAGCACTTTCCCTGAAGCCAAGGGGAAGATCCTACATGCTCAGGCTTTCCTTCTCTGAGTGCTGCCCACCTCTGCCCCAACTTTACAGATACCACCAACCAGCACAGCTCTACCTCTCCACTCCTCACAGTCCTGTGTCTTTTCAGGGCTGCAGAAAATCACATCTCATCCCCCTTCACCATGGCCTTATTTCCTGAGGGTGACTTCTGTTTTGGCAGTAGTGTGGACTAGCTGAGACCTCACACAGGTTTGTTGCTTTCATCTTTACATGATTCATTTACAGCTTGGGCCTCATCCAGCATGTACTGATGCATCAGCACAGGCAGAACCAGGGATCATTAATGGGACCATTTTTGTGCTTAAATTTGAGCCTGATCTCCAGTACTGTGCTGGACTAGAGACTTCACCAGACATATTTCTTCCTGCAAAAAGGGACTCTTATCTTTGTGAAGTCAGTTCACACCCTGTTACACTATAATCACCTGGTGTAGTAAATACTTGAGTAATTTTTGTCTTGGCACAATTATCCCTACACATTATCCAATGTGTAGTCAAATCCATTTCTACAGAACATTTACCCAGAATAAACTGGAGTCTCTGTTAATTGTTGAGGTGAACAGCCCTACTGCATCTGCTTCCTTGGACTCTAAATTGCTCATTCTTTGCAGCACAGCCCTTACACTGTGAACATTTCCCTCTTGCCTGAGGGGCAGGGGGGTCTGGGGTCAATTCAGGATCAGGCACTCTGTGCAGCTTAGAGACAGTGCAGAACTTTTGGATGGCCATGATAGCCTTGGGGAAATCCTCCTAGTACACCTTGCAGCATGGAGAAACCAAAGGCTTCCTGCCTGTTTTCTTTTTGCTAGGTGTGAATGGATAAAATTGCCCTGCTGCCTGCACTGGCACCGGTGTTTGGGAGCAGGTTACCTTTTCACACGGATGCTGAGCATGCCATTGGAGGAGTCAATGATCTGCATGGCCGTAGCATGGGAGAGGCCAGCACATGACTTCCCATTGATAGAAACTAGCACATCGTTTTCCCACAGGCCTCCGTGGCACGCCTTGCTTCTCTTTCGGATCTGGAAAAGCGGAAGAGAGGGGAGAAGGATGAAGGGAAGAACAGCAGCTATTTACTCAGTTGCTTGTCTCCTGCTGGCCCTTCTGTTGCCCTGGCAGAATAAAATAAGGCCTAAGACTACTGTGCTGCCAAAATGGAGGACCAGAGCTCTTAGATGAGCCCTGGCTGTGCCTTTCAGTCTCTTGTGTTCCTGTTAACTCCAAGAGTCATTCTGCTTATCATAGCCCTGGCCTGATCACCAAACTTATTTGAGTCCTTCAGTGCAGCTGAAAGGCTCAAGAGCACCTACATGCTGTTCTCTCATTCTTTATCTCTTAAGTTGCTTAGGGAGTCTGTGTTTGAGAGAGGGAACAGGAATTCTTCCAAACTATTCCTGTACATGGCTGTGTGTCCTTCTGTATGCCCCTACTATGCTTTCTTAGTATGATCCAGGTACCATCCTTGGGGACGCTGACATCAGGAAGAGATGGTGGCTCCAAGACACTTCCTGCTGTCAAGCATTCCTGCTCTATTGGCTTTGACCAATACATTTCTGGACATCTGCATCAGGCTGTATGGTGTCCTGTTACACAAGTGTAAAGTAGGAGTAAATCTGTAGCCTTAACAGGAGCTGTGCAGGGTATGCATTGCTGTATCTGAGAAAGGAGTCTGGGTCTTTAGCTCTGGGCTAATTCCTAGATCTGGCCTCTCAGGGCCATCTTATATCAAGTGTTTCCTCTCCCTTTTGTTCATTATCCATCAGCTAAACTTCCTACTGAAAACTCCAATCAAGTCTAGCCTTTCTGTTAGGACTTGCAAGCAAACCAAATGCCCACTCAGCCCAAAACCACAGACCTCTCCCATATAGGCAAGCAATGGCATAGTCTCGTAGGACAGTTTGGCACCCATAATGCACTCCTTTTGCACATAAAAAGACAGCTGGGCAAAAACATTGTGTCAGGGCAAATCACACAGAATCACACAGCCAGGCCCAAGGTAGTAATATGCTGGATTTGTAGATGATTCTAGAATATTTCTTCAAACCTTACAGTTAAGTGAGAGACAAATCAGTGCAGAACTGTTCAACAGAGGGTGCAGTGAACTAACTGTGGCAGATAATACACAGCAAGACACCTTCTCCCATATCTTAGAGCCTCGCTGCTCAAGCAGCCAGACTCAGCTACAAAATTGCATGAGCTACTTTGCCCATGCCCCCACGGCAGCCACAGGAAAGAGAAGTAGATGTGAGAAGATTGCTGCCCTGTCATTGTTCTTGCAGGGGCAGGAAGGGAGCGGGAAAGGAGAGTGCTGGAGCCCTAAGGATGTCCCATGGCATGGCTGGCCTCAGTGCCCAGAAGACCCTCTGCACCCATGGGGTGTGTGCACGTCCAGGGCTCAGGCCTGCTGGCATGTATTGAGCAGGCAAGAGCAGCTCTCCTCCCAGGTCAGCTTGTCAGCTGGACTGAGAGGTGTTGGAGAAGATGATGGAAAGAGAAGGGCTATGATCTGAGTTGTTTGTGTGTTCACTGGCACTTTATCACTGTGTAACCTCTCCAGCTTGACCCCAAATTTTGCCTGCATGCTTAAAATAGGGACTGGCTCATTCCAGCTGCCACATCTATCAGTCTCTGTCATTTTAGTCCTTTATCTCGCTCCTTGCTAATATAAGCCTGGAAGAACCACTTTTCTGCTGTTACAGTATAAATTCTGCTTCCTGATACTCCCTCAAGGTGCAGCTGTTAACTGAGAAGAGATAGCTGACACATTTTCCAGTGCTGCCTACTGACACAGCAGCTAATGCAGAAAGTCAGAAAGTTGGAGCGAGGCAAAAAAGAGGGTCTCCTTCTGGTATTCTCCAAAAGGCCAACTGCTGCTCCGTGGCCAAGTGCTTGATCCTCAGCACTGGATGGGAACACACTTGCTGAGTACCTCTCCCAATTATGGAGTGAGTGGACTGGGGGTTAAAAGCTGTCAGCAGGTGCTCAGAGCATTCCTCACATCCCATCGTACTCCTCTATGCTCACAGAAACCAACTGGATGTGGGCTGGGGACCACCCAGTGCAGAGCCAGTAAGCTTCCTGCAATCCTCTGGTCCTACAATACTTTGCAGGCAAGTGTTTGGGATTCCCAGGCAGGGAGGGTCAGCCTGTGCTCACAACACTGCATGCTACTGCTTCAGGCACCTTTAGATCAGAGCAGCCTGGTTGGACACAAACTGCCCCATTGTCAGCAGGTGATGCATTTCTTTTGTGGTTAGTGAAGATGCTGTCTCTGGCTTGGCATGTGCTTAGATTTTACCAGGATGGCAGAAGGCCCATGCATTAAAACAACTGCTTGTTCCAGTGCTGTTGCAGGAGCCTAAAAACTAGTTCTATAATCCTAGAAAGGGGAATTCTTCATGTCTCCATTCCTCTTTGGGAAAACAGGACTGGTCACCTACAGTGTCTGAAAATAGCACATAAATGTTCTTGGCTTTCAGTCTCCCACAGGTTTATATATCCCTCCCTGGAAGTCTATGAATGTGATTCCCAGAGGCAGAGGGAAACAAACTGTTCATAGCTTTATTTCAGTGACAAACTCTTACCCCACTGCATTTGCCAGGGAGGAAAGCAAGGTTAAAGGGCTTAAAGGCAGAAGAAGATTGTGCAGAGGGAGAAGAAAGAAAGCATGTCATACAGAAAAGACAGAACTTAATCCACAATCATGTCAGCAGAGTGCAGTGAGCCAGAGGCTGGAAAGCCTCTGGACACAGACCAGCACAAGCCTACCACTTTTTTATATAACTGCCAGCATGGTGCTTTGAAGACCTTTAATGACACCCCGTAGCCTGCATGGTTTGTCACTCCCCGCAAGGGCAGCACCAGCCTTTGAGGCCCCAGGCCAGGGTGGCTGCCCAGCCTGAAGGCCAGGCTCGCTGCCCACCACAGTGAAGGTCAGGCTGTCCTTAGGCACAGACACTTGCTCCCTATGTCCAAAAGATGCCCTCTCCTGGGCAGCTGATGAGCCACTTAAAGCATCACTAGCAGAGTTTTGGCTTAGGCTGCAGGTAGGTTGGAAGGTGTCATCTAGGAGGTGTTCTGAAGAGATGGGAAAGGATGGGAAAAGCGGCATTTCAAAGAGATGTCCTCTCCGCTTCCTGTAGCAGAACCCTGGAGCGTTTTCTTTTGTGAGTAAAAGGTATCATGGAGGAACTCTGGTAAGTGATCAGGGCTAGCCTCAGACCTGGTTCTAGGGGACTGTACCGTTTGACTTCCTAGCATATACTGCAAGGACCGACCACTCCATCTGGGAGGAGAAGTCAACAAATTCTCTAAGTGTTTTGTAACTAACTGCCTGTTACCCTTAGCACTCCATGCCTCAGTGGACGCACTCCCCCACAGCCCACGTGGGAGGAATGTCCTGTTCAGATTTCAGCCAAGTTTAGGGAATCCCATTTTCAGGACCTTACTAATTTATACTATCGGAAATACAAATCAGTGTGGAAAACTGGACCTACAAAGTAATGAAACACACTTACTCAGAAAATTGTCCATCTCACTGCCCTCTCACCAGGACTCCTGTTGTACCTTTTGTCACAAGAGCTCTTTTGAGCTCTTGTCAGAGAGGTTTAGGTGTCTGCAGCACCTAGATCCATGCACATAGATGTGCATGTTTTCTTTCATTACTTTGCCCTCTTCCTTTCGTTGATCATGTTAAATCAGACAGGAGGGAAAGGACAGAAGTAGCTGAGGGTAAAAAAGGAAAAGGGTGAAAGCAACAGAAAGGGCAAAGGAAGAAGAAAAGGTGTCAAAGGGAAGGCCAGTGCCAGGAGAGGCCAGGAAGACCAGGGCTGGGACCAGTGTTTAACAGTACAAGTTTCCTTGTACAGCCCTCAAGAAACAAAGGACATACTTTTTATTGGATATGTCTTGGGGGAATTTAGCCTCGCTTTTGGGAACAGAATGCAAGAGAGGAGGGAGACAGATGCAATTTGGCAGCATCTGTCCTTCAGTAGGGACTATATTTAGGTAATGGTATGTGGGGGGTGAACACACACTGGGTTGCTAAGAATAGAGTAATCCTGATAGTAACTCAGTGGCTTCACATCTTGCCCGAGTACAGCCCAGGGAACCTGTCTTGAAACTTCACAACCACCCTCCCTGCTGGTCAGCACTGCTTCTTTATGAGAAAGGAAATATGCTGTGAGTAATCAAAAGTGGTTTGTAGTGCCCTTCAGGAATACGATGTAATAGGTTCATGCCATCTTCCACCTTTCTTCCACAAGGTACCTCACAGCTCCTCTCATCAGAAGAGCTCACTCTAGAAGGTAGTAAGACAAATTACATTATCAGTCTTTCCCT